>NC_057841.1:35853000-36164000 GCF_910594005.1 Cervus elaphus
AGCAAATTAATGCTTCAATGGGTAGAGATCAAGAGAGCAAATAGGAAAAAATAGAGGTAATCTAAATCCGGGGCATACTAATTTTTTATTTTTTAGAAATATACCTCCAACACTGAAGAGTTGGGATTGACAGGGAGCTATCAAAGTGTCTGGCCAGCAGAGTCAGATACTTAGCTTATAAGGCCCAGAATGGTCTTGCTTGTTATACTGACCTCTCCTTGTGTTCCTGACCTCATCTGGTTTGCTGTCCTGGCTTGCATGGTTTTCCTTATCTGTTTCTCAGCCCAGCGTTCTCCTCTCTTAATCCTGACTCTCTATTTCTGTCCCTAGTCTTGACAATCTGACCCCAATTCTCAATTGTACCCTTTTCCCCAGTGATTTATTTGCAATCTTATCACAGCATTAAAGCATGAAGGACCTAAGCCCTACTCCCAACAACATCGCCAGATAATCATTCCAGCTTTTTAACTTAATGAAATTCTTACCTTGGTACAAATTACCACCCTGCCTAGGCAAACACACAATTTCAAGAAATGAAAGACTCCTTTTGACACAATACTCATCCCTGTTTAGGAAATCAGTATAGCCTTACTTGAAAAAATTGCCCAGAAAAGTAGAGTGAACACCAGAGCCTCATAAAACTTGGTATGGATAGTCCTGAAATAGAGATTCCTTTTTTGTTTAATAAAGGTAGATAAGCTACAAGTATGTGTAATGAATTCTATAAGTCATAAAGATAGAATTGGGCTTAAGAAACTGGAGACATTATTATATCTAATATGAATACATAAGACAATATTTAATGGTACACATAACTACTGTGCTGGGCTACATAAAAAGTGAAATTGGGCTCAGTGATCAGCAGCAGTTCATGACTATAATTACTACTCTATGGCCACGCCAGGAACGTCCAACCAGAATCAGTTAGAATAGTTAACAGGCTAACTCAGTTGGGAACCTTGGTGGCCTAGGCCTTCTTGATTCTTCCAAAGTAGTGGCTATTTCCTGCCTCTGTTGGAAGCCAAGACAGGAATAACATCGGAAACTAGACTCAACTAGGCTTGGGAGGATGGAAGGCGCCATTCTGATGGAGAGGCCACTGCCCTCCTCATGGAGTGGTGGAAAGGCCAGAATTAGTACAATCTGGGCTGTAGGCTCCATACAAGAAGCTGACAGGAGGAAGAAGTGAAAAGGGGGAGATAATGTGGGAAAAAGAGAACTGAGATTTCGCTCCAAGTTCAAAAATCAAAGTTTTTTCTAGAGGAATGTTACTGGTGTGTTACTCTATTTTGGAAAGAGAGTCATACTACTAGGAAAATCTTCATGCTACTAAGAAGATCTAAGTTTAGATCCCAACTCTACCAAATAGTATTTTAGAAACTTAAAAGTTACCGACTCACTCCCAAGCATCAGATTTCTCTTGAGTAAAACTGTAGGATGTCACCTATTTTATAAAGTTGTTTTAACTGACAAAACATACTCTATTGCCTAGGACAAAACAGGTAGTCAATAAATTCTATTCTCCTCCTTTCTTTTCCTAGATATACTAAGTGGTAGAACTTGACACAACTGTTTTGCCTTAAAATAGTGCCTGAGTTTCTAAAGTCCCCTCAATGATTCATGCAGATTAGTGAAGAAATTCTCCTGAGAAGACTGAGAAATAGAAAATGCTTTCACTGATTCATAAAGTAGTAAGACCCATTTAATCAAATGGCAGAAAAGTCAAGAGGATCCAAAAGAGGGTTTTACATGGGCAGCTTTGGCAATGAGCACACATGGGTGAAGTATTTGCCAGAGTGGAGGCTGTATAGAGGCAGGCTCTGGAAAATGAGAGAAAAGATGAGAAATGACAGAAGTGGGAAACATTTGCTCCCATGTCTGGTTCTTTTCTCTCCATCACCTGACTCTGCATGAAATTCTGAAGGTGGTGGGGCAATAGGTAAACAGTACTGGTCCTGTGATGAGGCCTAACAACAGTGGGGCTCGTCCTAGGAAAAATCCCAAGATTGAAGTGTTTGAGTCAAACGGTCTGTGCAGGACATACTTAGCTTCATACTTCCCATGCATACGGGTAGCTTGGGAGTAATGCTGCCAGGCCGCAAACCAACCAGTTTGGAAATAACTTTGGGGGATACATCTGGTATCTGGGAGATGAGTGGACACCAGTGCACTAGGGATGGCAATTTAGCTCTTGCCCACATCATTAAGTCTTAGTAACTGGTGCTCTTTTTTTGAATAGAGGTATAGTTGATTTACAATGTGGTGGTAATTTCTGCTGTACAGCAAAGTGATTAAGTTACATATATACATATTTTTATATTCTTTTCCATTATGGCTTATCATAGAATACTGAATATACTTCCCTGTGCTATATAGTAGGACCTTGTTGTTTATCCATTCTATATATAATAATGAAGTTCATTCAGAAGCCATTTGGGATGACAATAAAAGGCAGACATCGATACTGGGTTGTAACATTGAACTCATTATATTTTCTGGTCATAACTTCCTGTTACCTTCTCCCGCTCTCTGGTAAACTAGAATAAGCAACATTTGTTTATGCTCTGCTGTCCAAAGAACAATCTGTCTCTACAGCCATACTGTGAGCTTGCTTTCAGGATTATCTGTACATGCTCTGTCAATTTCCTTGATATCTATAGTTTCTAGAAGAGAAAGAGCAGTATCTCTTACCCCTTACCTTCATCAGAAGTACAGCTGCTCCATTAGTACAGTCTGTTTATTCTGAACCTGAGATTCAAAGATGTTAATCCCTGCGGACCAAAATCCATCCCTTTAGTCCATATCCTAAACTGAATGGTGGATAAACTCTGCAGTAAACAAGTTAGTCTCAAAGGCTGCCACTTAGTTACCTGCCACCATAAAGATTCACTGACTTTATCCCCATTCTCAAACACAGCCAGTCCTGTCAAACAGCTCCTGGTATAAACTAGTACAAGGGCCACAATAACTGCCTGCTGTCCCTCCTCCAGCAGGTCTTCCTGACCCAGAGATTGAACCTGTGTCTCTTACATCTCCTGCATTGGCAGGCAGGTTCTTTACCACTAGTAGTGCCACCTGGAAGCCCCAAGGTTATAAGCAAATCTCAGACCTATTTCCCATGGTAAGTGGAGAATGCCATCAGGACCCTGCAGGGAAGCAGCCAGACTAGACAATAAAACGTTCCTATTTGAGTGGCAACTCACTCCCCTACCCTGTGAAATGCTGACTCTTGATATTCTTAATCTTGTTTTCTGTTTTGGGTGTCTCTTTCACTGTAGGTCTAAGCCCTCAGGATTTTTACATTTTCCTAGGTTTTATCCCTAATTTCTCCCTATCTTGGCTATCTGTTAACATCAGTAGCAGAGAATAAACATGGATGTAACGCACTGATCCTATCTTTTTTCTCTATAGTTATTCCAAAATGTTGGTCGGCCAATGGAGCATTATTTAGTTATTTCTCACATTCACTGTAAGTCACCACTTTCTCCACAGAATTCTTCCAAAAGCTTTTTTTTTTACAATTCTTTTAGACATGTGTGCCTGTTCTCAGGATTTAACTAATATAGACTCTTTTGCTCATATTGATCTTTCCAAATGTTCATCATGTAAACTTTGCCTTTTACATTTTTCCCCTTCTGACTTCCTCACTGTTCATCCATCCTCAGTTTCATTGTTACATTCACATAAGATAGACATTCACACACACATAAATAAAACAACTTTTTCCCCTAAGCAGATATATACAGCCTTACATCGCAGAGACAGGCCAGAGACCACTTAATATGAAAAATTTATCTAAATTTTCTATGAAAAGTATGTTTAATGACACCTAATTGCTGCCCTGTCCTCCAAGCTGGACTGCAGTTTAAATCATCATGGGGAGGGGGAAAACAAGGGTGACTAACCTTTTCTATTAAAATAATCTTCCAAGAAGAGAGTTTATACACAACATTCCTAAGTAATGTATCTCATTATAATTTGAGTCTTTACCACTACAAAATTCAGTTCAAAGATGGCATATTCGAAAGGGTTTATACACCCTTCCTTCTAGATCTCATGGTACCAATAAAAGTTGAGGGTTTCCTGCAAAGTGTCAGATTTCTTTAAAAAATGATTCAGTAATAAAAATAAAGCATCAGTGTGATTAAACATCAGTGTAATTATTTAAACAGACAATATTTGTATCATTCTTAAGTTTGAGCATATGTTAGGTAAGATGCAGTAATTCATAACTAGGTTTTTATGAAACTGTTACTACTTACGGTACTTACCTTTAATCTGATGAAATTGTTTAACCAGATCTTTTATATCCAGACAAGCATGTCCTGAAGAAATAAGTACAGGAAATGAGATACATAAAATTCCCAATTTAGAATGCTTTCTTGTTCAAAGCAACAAATGTATAATCTAAAGCAGTAACAAACCTTCTCGAAAGAGAATAAGTTCTCTGAAATAAACTGCTGCGAACTGGGTGATGTTTGGTGGATTGGTTTTGAGTATGGCTCTGCTAACTCCCTCAAGCAGAGTCTTGAGGCCATAAGGTACGACAAGTCTGGGCTTTGAAGAAATCATGCTGGCGGGATGTCTGTAATCTCAACTACAATGAAGAAAAACAGTCTTATAAACAGTATGGAAGTTTATTATTGAAAATGCTAGGAGTTAACTATAGTTTCTAAGAATAAATCTATTAAAATTACTAGTTTTAGTGCGGATCTCTAGGTATTTATTCAAGGAAAACTGACTAATGTTTAATGGTAGTTTGAAAAATAAAAAAAGAACCATACTACCAACAACTTATCATGTGCAGATGAGCAATCGAGTACTGTTAAAGAAATCCATGGGAAAAGCCCTGCCAGCAACTCCAGGATGATACTAAAAACAAAACAAAAAAACAGACAAAACCTGTTTTTACAAAATTCTCTTAGTATTTTGTGCAGTAGAATTTCCAGAAAGATAAATTAAGCTCATTTATCTATGCCCAAGAAACATCCTTCCAAACCACATGGGAACTGGCTTTTCTGTACATTCATCAAATAGAGTTATTAAAAAGTAAATTTCTACAAGAAAATATTTTCCTCTCACTTTCCTAAGTATATAACCAGACACAATGATCATCCTTAAGTGTATATATTTTAGCTTTGTTCTAAGTTACTTGTGGTATTATATCACCCACCACCATTCATACCTCTTTTCTCCTATCTTCACTTAACCTCTGCCCTCTCCCCCTTCTCTTGGCTTTCTGGATTTTAAGTGGTACCAAGGGCACTGCATAGTTTTACTGTGTAAAACTCTAAGCTGCAGAGGTTGCTACCCTAAACTCTGTGTGTGTGTGTCTTGTTTCATTCTAAAAACATTTAAGAAGGCTTATAAATACTCATAAAGAACAAAATAAAATTTTTAAGGAATTCAGTTCAGTAGTTGAGGAAAATTATGGTAGGAAAAATAGGATTAAGCCACAGGTAAAGTTAGTATCCCAATACAAACCTTAGGTCCTACACTAGAGATGGATTGTCAGATCAGCCTTCTGAATTACCAAGAAGCCATCACATAATAAACAGTTAAATGATTCAGGTTTCCTGAGATCAGAAAACAAATCAGATGCTTGGGAGAATCACAGCTATTCTGGGCACTGAGTCCCAGCAGAAATTTCTCCTATGGGTCCTCATAAAGAGAACAGTGTAATCATGAACCAGGTCCTCAACAATATCTCTATAGTAAATAAAATAATGAGTTTCATAGGGCTAAGTGACACAGTTCAGTTATAGCCATTATACAAGGGGCTAGCCCCTAATAAAAAGCAACTTATGTGGCATAGCAAAATGCTGAATATTTAAACGTACATCTTCCTAAAGGTCAGGGGGAAAAAAAAAAGTTTTGGGGCCAAAGCAAAATCTTTGAGAACATAATTCAGGATACTGTATTCAAGCCCCTAATGAAAACTTACTATTAAGAGTTTCGTCCAACAGGAGCTTCACTGAATTAAACCATCTTTAAAATAACTAGTGCACCTCTGGCAGGCCCACATGCTGAATGTTAAGGGACATAGGTAGTAATTAAATGGATGATACATGTACATTTCATATGTATGTATTTTTTAAAGGATATCCTGTGCACCCCAGTGTGAGTTGGGTAGACAGGTGGTGTTTTCAAAGTGGCTTACCAGGAACCCCGACAGCTAACTGTAGCCAGCACTCGGTGCTGCCAACTGTGAGGAGAGCGCCCTCCCCACCCACCCCACCCCACCCCAGACTTTGCGAATGTGCGGGATATTTAGTGCCCCAGGACCAAGGATTGTGCATCCTGCAATGCAGTGCCTTACAAAGAATCGTCCTGAAGATGAGGAATGACCGTGACATAAATCGCACCTACATCACCGGGTAAAGTCACACATAGGGCCGTTGTGGATTGTGTAAAATGACAGCTTACTAGTTTTCCCCAAACTTCTATTTGACAAATATTTGTCAAAAACCAACCTATTTTACAACCCCCACCCCCACAGAGGAGTAACGCCTGAACAGGAACGCCGCCTTTGGCTGAAGATGCGAGATTAGAGGGCTTCGTAGTCACAGGAAACGTCAAGGGTACCCACCACTCGCTCCCTAAAGACTGCGCTGGGTGCTCGTTTTGCCGTTTGGTTGGTTTGGTGGAAACGGCAGAGAGACCTGGGAGAGCAGGCGTCCCGATTCCACACCGACTACATCGGCGGTGGCGAACCCGCCTACCCGAACCCCGGACCCCCAGGTCAGCCCCAAGGGCGCTGTCCGCCTCTATGGCGGAAGCGGGCCCGCCCCTCCCCGCAGGTCTCCCGCTCCCCAGACGCTAGAGGAACCTTCCAGCAACCACACCGCGCTCGAGAGGCCTCGAGGGCGTAACTGCCGCCAAGCCGCAAGGAGGTTGGGGCGGCGGCGGGGTGGGGGTCTTTCCTCCAGACTCGCCCCACCTTCTCCTTTCCGGCTACCTCCACTGAGCTTCCTCCTTGCCCCCTTGCCGGCGGCTCCTGGAGGAAACGGCGCTTACGGCAGGGTCTTTTATACCCCTGGGGGGGGGGCGGGGAACGTCAGGCCTGCGTCACAAAGCCCCGCCCCCTCTGAGGCTCTGAAAGGGCGCGGAAGGAGGCGGGAGTTTGGCGGCCACAGCCAATGGCGAGCCGAGAGACACCAAAGGTCGGAACTCCGCAGAGCAGGGGAGTGCTTTGCCTTTTCAAGCAGAATACAAAGGGGCACAGGAAACTGGAGTCTCCACACCGTAACAGGATCTCCACTTTGGGTCTAGCTTCGAAGAAAACATTTACGGCAGTTTGATTTTACTGTCACTGCATCACACTACTCTCCCCCGTCCCCCTTATTCTGTTGCTCTCTACTTACCTTTTTGAAGAAAAATTCTGCCGACGTACGCAACACACACTGGTACAATAACAGGATGCCGCACAGCACTCCTCTCAAGAAACGTGCCTGCTGAAAGAGAATTTGGCATTGATCCTGAATCTTCCTGTTTCTCGTAATTCCAGATCTTGCAATACTTCAGGCACTGCATATCCTTCCCAAACCTTACCATCAGCTGCAGGTTGCAAGTCCATAAGGACTGTGTGTAAATTTAGCTCCCTTTTACCCAAGTGAAACTGACTCCTTCAAAACACCCTCTGCTTTTTTTTTATCCTGTTCGGGCTCTAATATTTGTGCTGGGCATTTAAATACCATCGGAGTCATGATGATCAAATTCCACGCAGCCTTCGTTGTAATCCATTTCCACATGTTTAAAAAGCAACAAGAATCACTGTAAATCAACAATTAAATAACATCATCAGGGCATGTATCTGACAAAACTTGAGAAAAAATGGTTACCAGAGCACGTTGCAGTAACAAGCAATGTTAAAACCCTGGCATACATCTATGCTGCACACACCCCTTTATGAGGATATTAATTTGTCCATTACCTATTACTGAGTGCCTTTTATGTGGCAGACAAGCCCCTCCTTCTTATGAAGATTACATTTTAAAAGAAGAAATGCTCTTTTAGTGTGACTTTGAGTGTGATGATTAGATCTGCAGGTGGTACAGCTTTTGGTCCTCATCGCTGTCTCCTCGTCCCCCTCCCCCAGACTTTGTAGTGTAAGTAAAAGTGAAATGAAAGTGAACAATTCCTTTCCACTTGTTCAGTTTATATTTAATTATCAAAGGTGTAATGACACTGAGCTAAGAACTCCAAGTACAAACATTAGATATCTCATTTATGGTGACTTTTGGAATGAGGGACATATACTTATGTCACCTAACCAAACTTGGTCAGTCACCTTGAACACCGATTAGGTGTTATGTACTGTGCTGAATATCTGCAACACAGAAGGCAAGCCTATATACTTTTTCCCCATTTCTGCAATGACTGTTCTGTCCAAGTTCCTCTGAAAAGCAAACCGTTACACCTAACAGCACCTAACAAATTTTAAAACCTCTGTCTGCTGCTTGGTTTCTAGAACTCCTAGTGATCTGATGTGGCTTTACAGTCTTCTTGTCTTTGTGTTCATCTCTTTCAGTCACTGGGGATCTAACTAAAATACAAACCTACTTTACTCTCAATTGCTCCCCGTCCCTCCCTGCTTCAAATCCTTACTCTATAGCAATCCACGGTTCTTGCAGTGACCTGTGTAACTATCTCATCTTACCATGTGGTTTCCACTTGACCCTCGAGAGACTGGACCTGAAGACACATGCTGTTTGTCACTCTGTGCCTCTGCTCATCAGGTCCAAGGCCTGAGACATCCTTTCAGCCGTCATTTTCACATGACTGCATCTTTCTCCTCCTCTAAAACTCAGCTCAGCAATCTCCTACTTTAGAAAACCAAAGGGTTACAAGCATTTTTTCCAGCAGCCCTATAATATATATAACTCTGCCATATAGTTGACTCTTCTCTCAGATTTACTAAATACTTACCAAAAGATGATAACCTAGGCCCATCTCTCTCTAATGTATTCTATCTGCATTAGACATATCCTAGGAGTCTGTTAAAAAGGTCTTCCTAAGCCCTACTTTAGTTCAGTTGCTCAGTCGTGTCCGACTCTCTGCGACCCCATGAACTGCAGCACACCAGGCCTCCTTGCCCATCACCAACTCCCAGTCTACCCAAACCCATGTCCGTTGAGTCAGTGATGCCATCCAACCATCTCATCCTCTGTCGTCCCCTTCTCATCCGGCCTTCAATCTTTCCCAGCATCAGGGTCTTTTCCAGTGAGTCAGCTCTCCGCATCAGGTGGCCAAAGTATTGCAGTTTCAGCTTCAACATCAGTCCTTCCAATGAACACCCAGGACTGATCTCCTTTAGGATGGACTGGTTGAATCTCCTTGCAGTCCAAGGGACTCTCAAGAGTCTTCTCCAACTCCATAGTTCAAAAGCATCAATTCATCGGTGCTCAGCTTTCTTTATAGTCCAACTCTCACATCTATACATAACTACTGGAAAAACCATAGCCTTGACTGGACAGACCTTTGTTGACAAAGTAATGTCTCTGCTTCTTAATATGCTATCTAGGTTGGTCATAACTTTCAAGGAGTAAGTGTCCTTTAATTTCAAGGCTGAAGTCACCATCTGCAGTGATTTTGGAGCCCAGAAAAATAAAGTCAGCCACTGTTTCCCCATCTATTTGCCATGAAGTGGTGGGACCGGATGCCATGATCTTAGTTTTCTGAATGTTAAGCTTTAAGCCAACTTTTTCACTCTTCTCTTTCACTTTCATCAAGAGGCTTTTTAGTTCTTCTTCACTTTCTGCCATAAGAGTGGTGTCATCTGCCTATCTGAGGTTATTGATATTTCTCCCAGCAATCTTGATTCCAGCTTGTGTTTCCTCCAGCCCAGCATTTCTCATGATGTACTCTGCATATAAGTTAAATAAGCAGGGTGACAATATACAGCCTTGACGTACTCCTTTTTCTATTTGGAACCAGTCTGTTGTTCCATGTCCAGTTCTAACTGTTGCTTCCTGACCTGCATACAGATTTCTCAAGCCCTACTTAGAAGCTACTGAATTAGTATCTCTCTGTAGTTGTAAAACTACAACTTGAGAACCACTCCAGAGTCCATCTAAGTTACAAGTGTGTTGCTTCTATTGAATATCCTGATCAACTAGGAACTCAGCCCCCTTGCTAGTTTTTCACAAGTTAGCCAAGTAGGTGAATTGTGCTCACTTTAACTGAAGGAGCCCACCTTTTAGGAACTAACTTTCCCTTTTCTTGTTCTCCCTTCCCTGTCCTTTTCTCTTGTTCTAAGTATTTCCTCTTCCTAAGTTCAAGTTCAAGCCTCCCACACCAACTATGTCTTTTCTTGGGAGGATCTGGGCCTAAAAAGATTTTTTCTATAAAATAAAACCCTGGTGGCCCAGCGGTATACTCTGAGCTTCCACTATATGGGGCATGGGTTCAATTCTTGGTCGGGGAACTAAGATCCCACATGCCAAGTGGTGGGGCCAAAAAATATGTAAATAAAATGTACAAACAACATCCAAACAAACAAACAAAAAAGACATAACAAACGAAACATGACTGTGTGACCATGTATCTTCATAGGTAGGGATCCATATTTGAATACTTGCCACCACAATCTGCTTAGGGAAGCAATCAACTATGAAAGTTTACATAGCAAAGGAGTGTGTGTGTGTGTGTATTTTAAAAAACTATGTATGCACTGTCTTTCAATTTTAGTTGGCAGAAGGATAAAAATGCAAATTCTCTAAATAATTGACTTACACAATATAGGACAATAAATATTCTAATTTTCTGTCACATCTGAAAGTAACAATTCTTTACTTAGCTATCATGTGCTAAAATCAAAAAGATACCTATCCCAATAAAAGTAAAATCTTAAATACATCACAGAGGTACATATTATTATGACTAGACCATGCCTCAAAGTGTGTCAGATTATAACTGTGTTCCAAGTACAGAAAATATACATTAGAGATTTATCTCATCATAGGCACAATCTAATACAAAAATATATCTGACACTTATAAATTAGAAGGTCCACTTGACAGTCTCCAAAACAGGAAAAGGGGAAGGAATAATGCCAACATTAATAAAGCACACACAGATGCAAACATGATTATTGATTATTTTCTTCATCAGAGAAGGGTAAAGAGCAATTTACACCAAACTAGGTTTCCAGGCAGATAACAGTAACTCAAAGGTTGGATAAGTCACGGCACGCAGGCCAGACTGTTATAAATTACTCCACTCAATAATGTACTCAGATTTCAGTGAATCTAATGGCTTCGTGTACTCAGTGCAGTTTTGTTATTTTAGTATTTTCAGAACCACTGTCTACCCCCTCTTGGAGCTCTACCACCAGGTTCCCAGATAAACCGCCAGGGCTATCCTGCATCAAACCTAGCAGAGACAGTTTATAAACAGATCTATAAATGGACTAGTAAAGACGACTCACTGAACAGTGTTGCAATCATGTGTATTCAGTGAAGTGAACTGAACACAGATTTATTTGAAATCCTGAGATCTCTCTGGAAAAACAAGAAGTTTTAAAGCAGTTAAAGCAGAAAAGTATGGAGCCTTATGTACTCTTTTACTACTGAATAATAAGTAGTTTGAACAATACCTGATCTGAAAATTCAAGTAAGTATGAATACTGGAGCAAGAACTTCATTATTCCAAACGCTCCACAATCATTACTGAGAAATCTGCCATATAAACTATAACCAAGAGGACATGAAAATGGCGAGAGCCATATTTTAAAGATTCATAACATCCTTTCCTTCAAACCAGGTATCTAAAATTTTTAGACACCAATTTTTCCCTTCAGAAGGCATCTACCTGGCTCCTGGATCTTCCCATTCATGAAAGTAAGTAGGCATCTTTTCTCTCTGGCTAGCATCTAAAACCCATGCAGCAGTCCCACTAGAAAGAAAGTCAACGTTAATAAGCATTTTGTAAGGGAAAAAACATGAAGCAAGTTCAGCCAAAGTCAGTGAGGAGCAAGCATTTTTTTTTTAAGAAACTATTATTCCCTCAAAACCTGATTAAGTAGATTAAAGCTGCAAAAGCTCTAGCTGACCCTCCCATGTTTGTTTTTAAGTGAAATATTAAAACTGTTGATGTTCTATGAGATCATACTTCAGCTAAAAGGATATGTAAAATTAAATGACACCCCAAGAGGATATTCTATAGGGCACTGGAAATTTGAAAAATAACTACCCTTAAGATTGATCCAGGTTAGTCACAAATTGATGACATAAATTCTAAAATGACTGAGGTATTTAGATTCTTGGAAAACACAGGTATGCAGTACTGAACAAAGAGGTAAATTCAATGACAATAAAAATTAGCAACAAAGGATTAAAAAATAACTTTGAGGTCTATTTACAATATCAATAACCTGAGCTAAGGGGAAAGTGATTAAATCCTGGCAACAGACAGCCCAGCAAATCCTTCACCAGCAAATACTTTGAGGCAAAAAAATCTGTGTGCTTTCAAGAACAGCCTTTTCATGCAATTTGCTGAAAAGGTTCCAAAACCTGGAAATTAGACAATAAATCACAAAGGAAGGGAAACCCCTACACTGCAGGTATCATTAATCCTGTCTGTAGTCTAGGTCTTCTAATACATTCGCTAAACAGCTATACTGTGGGCTGTAAAACTATCTTCTATTTGCTTTCATGTTGTTGGCTTTCAAAGGGAAAAAAGTGTTTGTCCTTTGAAGCATTTTTGTAGACAATCTGGAGATAAATATTTTGATGACATTTCAGCTGAGAAGTATTTTTTTTTTAAATAAGGAAAACATGGAATTCTGGGTTATTAACATATTTGTTTTTACAATAGAAGAATTATTTGGTCTGTGGTCAGGAGACCTGCATTCTATTCAAGACTCTATAATAAGAGGAATAACTAATTGGAATAAGTCAATTTGCTTTTTTGTGCCTGAGTCTCATTTTCTGGACAATGGAGATTAGCATATCTGTGCTGTTACTCACTGGAATAGTTTGAGGATAAAGTAAAACTGGAAAGCATTGCTATTTTTTCAAAACACAATATAAATGCTATGTTGTGATACTGTTAATAATTTTACAGGTACTTTGTGTTACCCAGTCAGATGTGTGCTTCAGGTAGGCATTCCTACAAGATCGCAGGTTGAATATTTAGTTTACTTTTATTTTAAAAATAATAAATCACAAAACTAAAATGTTTGAACAAGGTCACTTAACCCTCTCCCCGGGTGGTTAGTTATTATTACTACCATCATTATCATCATTTTTTTTTTAAGCTATGTGTTTAAAAGAGGAGATCTTTAATACATCAGCCTAACTGAGGAAATGTGTCCTGGGCCCAGGTGGTTTTCGGAAGAAAAGCTGATCTTCGAAAGAGCGGTGTGCTCTGCTTTTAAAGTGCAGAACCTGTATTGGGGAGGGACACAGCAGGAACTTGGGGTCTGTCACTGAGGAACCAGTTCCCTCATTGAGGCCAGGGCAGCATGAATGCGGACATGCAACCTGTTTTCAAAGTCGTAGCCAGAGAAATCCTCCTGCAAGACCAGAGAGAGAGACTATTAGCTAAGCTGTCGGTACAACTACGGTATTAATCACACCGCACTGCGTGCTTCCCACAGTAAAACTCCTTATGCGCCTAATAACGGCTTCACATTCACTTGATTTTTTTTTTTTAATTCCCCAAACTTCAAATTATTGTCTGACTTTAAAATGTCAACTGAATGTTATTAAATGCTGTCTTTGGAAATTTTCCCTCATGTTATTCCTGAGATAGCAGTCTGAAGCTGGGCTCAGTGGAAGTTACTGCTAAACTTCTTAACTCAAGAACACAGCTGTGAAATCAAGTTATTTTCCCACTCAAACAAGAGTTTCTATAAAGCATGATGAGCAATTTCATAGGAATTTTTTGTGTAATTTTACTTAAAAATCAACTGCTCACTGATTCAGTTATCACTTTCCCCTCCAGAAATATTGTCAACCAGGACAATCGTTTCACAAAACCTCTTGAATTCAGGCTCCAGAGTATACACAGAGGACAAGGGTCACTGGAAAAAGAGAGACTGGGGATTTTTAGGCATTTTTACCTTTGCTTGAAGAAGGAGAGCTCTGCCTCTTCCTACAGTCTATGAATATAAGAAAAATACATTATCTCTTAACACCTATGTTTACATATACTCAAGCACAAAATGTTGTAATAGAAGATTTGTTAATTCCAACAATTCATGGTGACCTAAAGGGGAGTAGACTGCTCATTCAAGCATAATGACTCAATTTTTCTTTAATATAATGATGTTTACATCAAGGAATTACTTGATAATTTTTCATAATTTTAAGTATTATTCTGTAAACAACTAAAAGAGTTAAAATAGTTTAAGACCCTACTAAACAATCTAAAATTGATCATTTATTTGAAGTCAGTAAGTTAGATCTCTTTTTTAAGGCAATACTAATTGAGAACAATCAGCTTCATTTTTCAAGAGGTAAACTATACTTGTTGTATTTTATGTATATGTATTTTAGGCTGCATTAAGAGTAAAAAATTTCTTTAAAGAATATGGTGTTAGAAATTTCTACCAAAATTCATAAAAACTGCATTTTCTATTTTGGTAAAATTAGAATTTCAAATGAGAAAGCTTATCAATTAAAAGCCTATCTTTGGCAAGACAGGTGACATATTTAAGGATTAGGCTAGAATATTTGTTGATTTAGCTCAACTTTTTAAAGATCCATATATTTGAAAGCTGACTTGAATTTATTGAAACTTAGAATTTTATATAGTCAATATTATGTAACTGAGCTTCTAAAAGAAGATATTAAGCAAATCCAGCACTTTAAAATTCTGTTTTTAAAAACTGCTCCATTGTGTTTCAATATACATCTTAATAATCCATCAAATTTACAAGGTATTCTAAAAAATTTTAAGTAATCCTACACACCATCCTCATTTATTCTCACTATAGTCTTTATTAAATTGGAAAGGCAAGTATTTTTTATCTTGTTTTATAGATTAGGAACAAAGTATATGGTTAAGTAACTTAACTGGTATCATACACTAAAAATAAATGATAGCACTAGGATCACAATGTAATTCTGTATTCTTCTGAATAAACCACATTACATAATATTATACCACTCTAAAAAAAGACAATGATTTTGCCTCAAATGAATTTTTGTTCCAAAAGCTATGTTTATCATTGTAACTCCAGGGAACAGATTACCTCCTTCAACACAGTAAGATAGGATTAGTAGCTTTTTGGATTCATCCCATGTGAAATCAAGGGAAACAAAAACAAAACAAAACAAAACAACTTGTTTTAAATAAAGGATGTTTTGTGCCTGTCCACTTCCACAGTTTTGTTGATGAACACTATTTAAGAAAACAGGATCTTACCTCTGGTTTGTCTAATAGAAGACAGCCAAGTTCATAGCAAGCATATGGCTGAACGTATAAGTTATTCTGACGACACAATTCATCTTTGACAGCTCGCTGAAAGAACTGAAAGTAATACAGATGTTATTGGAATGAACTAACAAAACTGTCTGCCTCCTCACTTCCTCCTCCACCAATTGAGACTGTCCTCTTTGATAAACAGCTAGTGCCAGAAAAGGAGCCCAGAGGTGAAGAAATATTCGAAGGCTCTGAAGTCACATTAAAAACGAACATGAAACGTCACCAGCTTCTGGCATCTGAAGAGGATGATCTTCATCTAATAAAGCGGATGAAACTCACACTGTGATGGGAGACTGGCTTTGTGTAATGCTTTTTCCTTTTTCTTATTCGCAAGCCCATATGTAGTTTTTCATAGTTCAGTTCCTTTAGCTATGACACCACATGAACAATTTACCTGAACAGCATCTTCTGAGTTCCCTAGACATTTGTGTATGGCACCAAGAAGCAAATACTTTAATCCAACGACAGATGAGTCATCTACTCCATGGCAAGCTTAAAGAGAAGTAAAGACAGCAAGAAGGGAATACATTCACTTAAATATCATCAGGAGTTAAGAATCTCATTGTTTAGCAACTTACTGAGTTCAAACTGAGAAGGTTCCCCTTCCTCATCCTCATTCGTGAGTCTCCTTAGTCCAAGAAAGTGATAATCTTTCTTGTGCCTGCCAATTACTATTTTATATTTGCATATGTGTTTGAATTATCTCTAAATACAGAGCCTACACTTGTGCATTCAAAAGAATATAGTCCCTAAGATTCTTCCCTGTTCCTTTGAGTTAGACATTGGTAGATATTCCAGACTTGCATCAACAACCAGGAATGGGTTTTAAATTATGAATTTTTTTAAACAACAGAGCAGAACTTGCACATCCAATAACAATTTTATTTCAAGTAATCTCCTTGGGAGGGTTACATACCTACTCTAATTACAGGGCCTCTGTGTACAACTTCTTTTGGAGTTGTATTACTCTGCTCTGGAATATCAATACTGACAAAACTTTTTGACCTTTGAGAGGAAACCTGTTTTTTTCTTAATAAGCAAAAGGCATCTGCAGACTTCTGTCTGATGATAAAAGCATGGGATTCAGGGGCTTCCCTGGTGGCTCAGTGGTAAAGAACCCATTTGCCAATGCAGGAGACATGGGTTTGATCCCTAGTCTGGGAAGATCCCACCTGCCGTGGAGCAACAAAGCCCGTTTGCCACAACTCTGAGCCTATGCTCTAGAGCCTGGGAGCTGCAACTACTGAAGCCCCTGCACCCTAGAGCCTGTACTCTGAAACAACAAAAGGCCACTGCAATGAGAAGCCCACATCCTGCAATAAAGAGCAGCCCCCACTTCTGCCCCATCTAGAGAAGTGCCCGAATGCAGCAACAAAAAGGCTGAGACGAGCCTAATTCCACTGGAATTCAATGGAAAATGCTATATTTGATCACAAACAAGTCTCACTGCAGAACAATCCGATACACTTGAGTCCAAAATATTAATACAAAATCAATTCTGGAGAAGGGCAGCATATACGTGAGATGACATTTCCAAAGGTAGTTTTGAGATGAATAACCCCGATGATCAGAGCATCACCACACACTCCTGAATCTGTCCCTTCCAGTGCTTTCTATCCCCAGTACCTAAGTGATGGAATTGTCTTAACCACTAGGCCATGTGTCCCAGAGAGTGACAGATCTGCACTCTCTGAGTCAGAGCAGATGAGTGAGACGCTGAGGGAACAGGCTGCGGTGTGTACTTCGTTTTTTACCTTGACTCATCCTCTGTAGGTTGGGGGGGGAGCAGTTGGGGAGGGCCTTCCACAAGTACAACACTTCAATGGATGCCAGCACGCAGAGAGCTCTGGTTGGGGTTTGTTTCCGAAATCTCTCTGCCTGCAAGCAGTTAGAATGATTAGGCTACATTTAAAAAAAAAAAAAAAAAACTAAAAAAAAAATACTTCAGAGACATTAGGAAAATGTATGGTTCATATTTGATATGAACAATCCCCTCCCACAAAGTTAAAATTAAAATTTCTCTCTGAATTTTGCTTCCTTATTTTTGTTATATTGGTAGATATGCCTTTCTCTCGTTATTCAATCTAATCTACTGTCGAGATCCAGGACATATTTTAAAAACTGCAGGATGAAACCAGATTCATTTCGGTTTAGGTCAAAGGAACTTATAAAAGCTGGGTGAGATATTAACTCAATGGGTTTATATGCAGGCTGTAACACTAGAGGCCTTTTAGTTAACGTTTTATTGACTTTTTAGTTTTCTAATTAGTCCCAGTCCTCTTGGGGGCATTCCCCATTACAAGTCACACTAAGCCATTAAATGTTCATTCAATAAAAACTTCCAACTAAAAACATGCAGAATTTAGGATATGACAAGTTGTCCTATAACCTATGGTAATTCAGCTAAACTTTATTCTTAAAAAAGTACAAAAATAAATGAAGGCCTCTCTCACTACAGTCCTGGGCCTTTCTGTTGGTCAATTTGATGCATGCTCTTGCTTTTTATTCATCACCCAGTGTGACGGTTTCACTAGATGAGAACCCAGAGTCTGTATCTCTTGCCCAGGTTCTGCTGATCTGCACTCCTCTGAGGCTACCTCACCCTTCAGATACATGCTCTCCCTCTCCAGGGGCTCATGAGCTCTGCAGGGTCGGTAATGTCTCTGTTCATTCAAAGAAACATTAGCTTTAATTATTTGCAACCAACCAGTACTTTGCATTCGGAGCAGGATGACTGTGAGAGAACATGCTCTCACAGTCGTGAGCTACTTGCTCAGCAAGGAGATCAGCTTTGCACAGGATTTCCTAATTTCCTAGGATTTCCATTTGTTGCCCAAGGTGACCATGGTTAGAAATATCCATTATAAACGACACACCAGATCAACAGATTCCGACAGACCTTTTTCACAGAAAACTGTTCAATCTGATTGTTTTTCCTTTTGAAGAGCTTCTGAACTTCTTTGAAGACAATCTGTGCCCCATCCACATCACCGGTGGCTCCCTGGCAAACTGTAAGAAACCATCATCATAATCTTTAAAGTATTAAGGGGGAAAATACCACTAAGGGATACCCAGGTTGATGACACTTGAAAAAGGTTATTACCGAAGGACAAAATGGGAGGAAATATTTTTAAGACTGTTACATGTGGGACTACACCAACCTGCTGATCATCATTCCATTGATTCAATAATTATTTCCCAGCTGCCAGGTTCCCTGAGCTTCACAGGAGCATGTTGGGAAAACTATGGTCCTAGATATTGTCACAGAACACAGTCCAGTGAGAGCTCACACACTTGGAAAGTGGAAGAAAAATGAGATCTAGGCAAGAACAATGAGGAGCTGGGAGGACTGTGAAAGCTTCACACTGGTAGAGGGATATCCCTGTGCCTGGAAAGAAAGTCATGAAGTGTCCCTGTATGCGTGTACTGTCATGAAGTAGTCATGGGTGTGTTCATTGGGCACCTACTACCTACAGCCACCATCAAGGATGTGAAGAAGAAATATACATGTTTACACCCAGAAGAAACTTGAATTTCAGCTGGAGAGAGAACACCCACAATTCCAGAGCTACAATGGATGCAGTGAAGAGAGCTTTTGGAGTCCTGACATCAAAGTTACTTTCAAAAAGCTCAACATGGGAAGAAATGGTTTCTCTTGGGAGTGATCGGACAGCTCTGAGGAACAAGCAGTCAAGCTGAGCCTTGGAGGGGGCTACGATTTTAATCTTCATCTACCCCAAGCCCCAGGCAAAGACTCAAATCACACTGCCTCTGCTTGACCTGCTGTCTCCCTTCTCCAAACTTCAAACCAGGCTACAGTCCCACCTCCTTAATCTGACTTTACCAACCACTCTTTGTCACCCTCTTTGCAACTCCCATGACATTGAATTCCTTTCTATTAATTTCTTGTTGATTTTGTCTTTGGCACACACTGTTTTTCAAGCCCCACTTGGAATGTCCATTGATTTGCTAGTTCTTCCTTCTTTATTTGACTGATCCTAAAACTAGATGGTCCCATTCTCACATTTTGGGGCTTGGTCAAGCCGGGCACAGGGCTGTGGCATGTCAGAGAATGAGCAGCTACTGGAAGGTCAAAGAAATACAAGCAGCAAGGCTTGGAGAAAGCTGAGGACATCAAGGTGATGGGAAAAAGAGAAGATTTCTACTGGGAATCACTGGGATTAGCCTGACTATGAAAAGGGAGAGATAATTCCATTCCCAGTTTTGGAAGCAGCACTGGTCCAGATGTGGGGTCTGAACCCATCCAAAATGACCTCATCTGTTGTGTTACAACATTTCAAAACCAGAGAGCAGCTCAGTGATTGTTTTGTAAAACAACTCCATCATATTATAGACCCAGGAAAGTTAAAAGACTTGCCTGAGGTCACACAATAAATCAATGAAAAAGAGTAATTTCTGCTGCCCTTAGCTTGAGGTTTCCTTACATAACTGATATTATTATAATATTTTAAAAAGGAATGAGCAAATGTGGGGACACAAGAGAGTCATAAACATCAACAGTATCTGGATCTGAATCACCTCTGCAGGTCGACAATACTAATACCTCAGATCCTCAAGAATATATATACCACTTCCTTTTCATAAGTTATAGACAGTTGCCTCAAAGGATGCAGATATTAGAAAGCATGAGCACCTCTGATTTATCCTAAGTCTGAGACTTACACAGACTTAGGATGCTTGGCCTGTCCACTAGGACTAAGCTTTATTGTTGTCATTAAGTTGCTCAGTTGTGTCCAATTCTTTTGCAACCCTATGGACTATAGCCCATCAGGCTCCTCTGTCCACGGGGCTTCCAGGCAAGAATATTGGGGTGGGTTGTCATTTCCTTTTCCAGGGGATCTTTCTGGATCAGGGATCAAACCTATGTCTCCCCACTGGCAGGTGGATTCTTTACCAATGAGCCACCAGGGAAGCCCTTAGAGAGATATTCTAATCTTTTGGGGTAACTTATTTTTTATGTAATTTCAAACGCATAGAAAATTTGCAAGAATAGTACAAGGATATGGTCCAGCCATCCCACGTCTGGGTAATGTACTAAATGGCATTGAAGCCAGGGTCTCAAAAAGAACCACATACCCAGCAGCATCATTCACGACGGCCAAAGGGTGGAAACAACCTACGTGTCCCCGGACAATGAACAAATAAAACATGTTTTGTTTGGTTAAAACATGGTCTGTACACACAATGGAATATTATTTAGCCTTAAAAATGAATGAAATCCTGACACATACTACATTATGGACGAACCTTGAGGACACTATGTTAAGTGAAATAAACCAGATTCAATCAACAAATATTGTTGAGTCCACTTACTCAAGGTACCTAGAAAAGTCAAATTCATGTAGACAGAAGGAGCAGAGTTTACTAGGGGTTGGCATGGGCAGGGGGTGGGTAGTTCTTGTTTAAAGATCAGAGAGTTTCACTCCTAAAAGAAAAGAGGGGAATGGAAGAGTCAATTCCTAGGTAGGTTGATAAGAAGTCCCGGGTCCCTGAGGAGGAGAAAGGGATCTGGGGGCTTTTGAGAAGGGGACAGAGGTCAGAGTTCTCAAGAAGGAGAAAAGGACAAGTGCTTTTTTCTACACAGCTTTGTCTTAAGTCAATGTAACAATGTATCATGTTTCTCCTTAACAGGAACCTTCTAACTAATCTTGTTATCTTAAGATGTATGTTGTGGGAGTGGATCTGGTAAGACCTTTCTATTGTTAGTTCTTATCTTGTTAATTTAAGATGTACGTTGTGGGAATGGGTCTGGTAAAAGTATATAAGGCTTTGATTAAGACTAGCAGGGGGGCACTCCCCATCCCCCTTCTGATGTCTATGTCAGAAGATTTCTCTATCCCTTTTTCACTTTAATAAAACTCTGCCACACAAACACACAAAAAATAAAGATCATAGAGTTTCACTTTTCAAAAAGAAAGCTGGACAGTGGTGATGGCTATCAAAAGAACTTAATGCCACTGAACCACACACTTAAAAATGGTTAAAACAGGGAATTCCCTGTCAGTCCAGTAGTTAGGATTCTGGGCTTTCACCTTCAGAGGCCTGGGGAAATAAGATTCTGCAAGCTGTACAGTGTGGCAAAAAAAAAAATTTTTTTTAATGGTTAAAGTAGATTTTACATTATGTATATTTTACTATAATTAAAAAAAACCTCTCAGCTATAAGATGAACAAGGTTTGAAGATCTACTGTATAATAACATGGTGACTACAGATGATAATACTGTATTGTATAATTGAAATCTGCCAAGAGTAGGAAAAAAGACAAAAAAAGAAAAATGATAAAAAAACAAAAAACAAGGAACCAAGTCCCCAGTGGCAGTGTTTCCAGTCCCTTAATGCCGATCTTCTCAGGCGCTGCTGTAACACATACCAGTCCTTCAAGCCAGCTCAGATAACAGCTCCTGCAAGCGGCCTGCACGACAGTTCAACAGCGAGCCTCCCACACCTCCCTGAGCCTTCTTCATGTGGCACTCTTCACACGTCATTTTCACGAAACCCCCGTGGAGAGGTGGAGCCTGGAGTCTTTCATGCTTTATCATCTCCTACAACTGGTGTGATCCTGGGATTTCCAGTGAGAATAAATGCTCCTCTGTAGAGCCACACTGTACATTTATTTCTTCATGCTCTATGCTCCACAAAGATTTTTTAAAAATACATAGCTCATCACCTTTCTAGATTCCGTATATATGTGTTAATACATGAAACTTGTTTTTCTCTGACTTCACTCTGTGTAACAGGCTTAGGTTCATCCACCTCATTAGGACCGACTCAAACGTGTTCATTTTTGTGGCTAAGGCATGTCTGATTGTATATATGCACCACAGCTTTAACCATCAAGCAAAGGAGACGCAGACACAGAACAGACTTGTGGACGAAGTGTGAGACGAACTGAGAGAGTAGCATGGAAACGTGTAACTGCCACATGTGAAACAGGCGGCCGGTGGAAACGTGCTGTATTACGCAGGGAGCTCAAATCAGGCGCTGTGCGGCAGCCTAGCGAGGTGGGAAGGGGTGGCAGGTTCAGGAGGGCGGGGACATGTGCATACCTGTGGCTGATTCATGTCAATGTATGGCAGAAACCAACACGATAGAGTAACGCAATTATCCTCCGATTAGAATAAAACAAATAAATAAATAGCTGCCCACACTGACTGCGTGACCCCATGACACCACGAGGACAGCAGTCCCTCTGTTTTGGTTCATCACCGTGCAGGGCACACCACGCCCACTCAATAAATAGCTGCAACTTTCATCTGAGATGCCTCTGAGTTCCGTAAACCAACCCTTAACGTATCCCAGCAGCATACTGAAAATAATCCTACTCAAACCTCAACAGCAAGAGCCAGATGAAAATGGATTAAAACCCTGTGGGATCTATAGGAAGGCCTGCGGGTGTAAGGGCTTCCATCCTGATTGCTAATGGACTGCAGTTCCAGAGCATTCTGGATATACACACGAGTCACTGTTAATTCTTCCCCATTTTAAAGAGGCCAGTTACAGGGATGGAATGACAGGAGATGTTCTGTTAAATGCAAACCTTCAGAGAAATAAGAATATATCTAAAATAATGCTTGGATCAGTTTTAAATTTTAAGTAAAAGAATCGCTTCTGTGGGTGTGTCAGGAGAGCTCATTGTTAGACAATTGAAGACAATCCCCACCTAGACCATTCAGCACCCTACAGGCAATTTATGGGGCTCAGGGCACAGACAGCTGTTCTGTCCACCAGGTGGCAGCGTGTCTTTACCGATCTGTTCATTGAAGGGAAAACGGCAATGCACACATACTTCTGTCAGAAAGCATAGGTCGTTTCTGCCACAATGACACGCAGTGTTGAAACATGTTGTGCTCCGCAAAATCACACTAATTAGAACAGGGTTAAGAGGCAAAACAAGGCTGGAACAGACTACTCAAAACCTGTGCAACTCAAAACAAGGGCACTAACTATGCAAATGAAGACATGAACACTATTTAAAAGACATGTTCAATGCTTTAAAATTCTTTAAGCACCTAATAAATGAAAAATAGATTTGAGGAGAAAAAGGAGAGGGGTGAGGGTAAGTTGAGGTTGTTTAGGACAAAGTGTACAAAAACGAGAAGCTCATAACAAGCATGTCCAGGACCCAGCCCTGGGGGGACACGGGCAGAGGCAGGGCGTGTAGCATCGAACTTCCCACCATTCCACTGTGTGGGTGGGAGCGGTATTCAGCTCCTATTCACTTGCAGTCCAAAACAGTACTTTAGCCACTTGATCTGAAGATCTGACTCACTGGAAAAAATCCCAATGCCAGGAAAGATTGAGGGCAGGAGGAGAAGGGGACAACAGAGGACAAGATGGTTGAATGGCATCACTGACTCAATGGACATGAGTTTGAGCAAGCTCTGGGAGATGGTGGAGGACCCAGGAGACTGGTGTACTGGAGCCCATGGGGTCTCAGAGTCAGACACAACTTAGCGATCTGCATCCTCTGCCCGTCACTCTCCATCCAACAACAAGAGGGAGCTAGTCTGAGACAGAGGAGGGCGCGCGTGACCATGTGTACTGGGATCCACTCACCTGCAGTTAGGTAGGCATAATAGCACTGGGACCACCGGGACTCGTTTTTTAGCCTCTCAAAGGAATTGAACGCGTCCTTGAAATTCAGCTCTATCATGCTGCACCAACCTGTGAAAGAGATGTTTTTAGAAAAGGATCCTAAAATAACAGAGGCTTCCCTGGTGGCTCAGTGGTAAAGAATTCGCCTGACAATGGAGACGACACAGGTTCGATCCCTGGATTGGGAAGATCCCTTGGAGAAGGACATGGCAACCCACTCCAGTGTTCTTGCCTCAAAAATCCCATGAACAGAGGAGCCTGGTGAGCTACAATCCATGGGATCGCAAAAGAGTCGAACCCAACTTAGCGACTGAACAGCAAAATAACACACTTTTCAGCTCATTTGTAGGTTACACATCTCTCATCCTGCTGACTTCCTCTGCAAGTGTTCCATGAAAACCACCCTGAGAACTTCATAATTCTCTTTTTCTTCTTAAACATTTTCAATGGGATGCTTTGAGGAAGAGAGGGCATCTCTGATTTCACAACCAGTGAGGCAGTATAGAAGGGAAGGGAGTGAAGATTTCGAGAAAAATGGTCTAATTTGACTCCAGTTGTGCAATAAACCTAAGCACAGCAGCGCTTCTCTCCTAAGAACAGGCAGAGAGAAAGGAATGACGCTACTAGATTATATAACACAGTGACCACCTTGGAAGTCTCACACACTCACCAGCGTGTTCATGATCACTGGTAATTAGCAAACTGCTCAGAGGAGCAGAGAGCAAGCCAGTGAGACATTAAGTTCTTGCCACCCTCCCTCTGAGGGGCAGAGAAAGGACCCAGCTCTCTCAGAGCAAAACATCCTTAGGCTGGCATCCTGGGGGTGGGTAGGGGTGGGCAGAGGCAACAGCAGCAAGGACATAAGGAGTTTTATCCTCTGCTGTTAATAACAGCAGCTCCCCATCATAGAGCCAGCCATGTGTGTGCCAGGCACCTGATGTAATTCTCTCTAATCCCAGTGCAGTCTCGGAAAGGTGGCTGATGGTGCCGCACCTGACCAAGGAGAAAGCCTAAGGCATGAAGAGGCTTCGTGACTTGCTCACGGTCACACGGCTTAGAAGAGGGAGGGGCTGAGGATCAAAGGCCATCGTGCTCTCCTGTCTGAGATCTACCTAACAAATTCTGTTATCCACTGCACCACAAAGTAGTCACGTCACCTTACACCCTACAGGGATGAGGGGAAGCCACACTTCCAGGAAATTCAGCGTCAAACTCCACGGGATATGATATGAAGTTGATGTATTTTAGAGTAAAACCTGGGGCTAATTATTTCCATCCTAAAATAGACTTCAGGGTAAGATTTGGGTTCAGTGCAAAAGTAGAGGCGGGAGGTAGCACCAAACCAGAATAAGGAGGCTGAGTTCTGACTGCACTGTTCCCACCCTCTACCCGCACCCCAGATTAACCCTCCTAAGTCCCTAGCACTGGGTTCCATGGTTTCTAAGCTTTCTTCAGCTCTAACATTCTGCCCCACCACAGGCCCAGAAATGGTACACACACAAGAAAAGGCCACCATGATCAGTTAGCAATATATACAGTATCAAATCTTTATGTTAGACACTTTACTATAATGTTACATGTCAACTCTATCTCCATAAAACTAGAAGAAAAAGAGTATCCTAAAGAAGAAACATGAAAGGTCACCAAAGCTAGTTCTTCAAGTTCTATACTACTTCATCAGTTGTGAAATTAGAGATGCCTTGTCTTCCTCAAAACATCCCAGTTACCGTGTCTCATATTCCATTCCATATTATGGCTACAAACCAGAGCTCCAGCAGAGCTGGTTGTTGTTGTCTAGTTGCCAACTCATGTCTTTTTTGTGACCCCATGGACTGTAGTCCGCCGGGCTCTTCTGTCCTGGGATTTCCCAGACAAGAATATTGGAGAGGGTTGCCATCTCCTTCTCCAGGGGACCTTCCTGACCCCGGGATCAAACTCGAACTTCCTGCATTGGCAGGTGGGTTCTTTACTACTGAGATATCAGGGAAGCCCCCCAGCAAAGTTTAGACTACAGAAAAATGTATTTCCCACTGGATCACACTTGATCTTCACTTTCTAAGCTATGACAGATGTATAAAACATAATACTGTTTATTGGGCAGTTCTCAAGCAGCACACTTCTTTAAAAAAAAAAAAAAATTCAGGAAGACAAATACATCTATGGCAGGCAAGCAAGCGGCAGGCACTGTAAGGTCCACACTGCCAGGTGACAACTGCCTCCCCAGGCTTCCCCCATCTCTTCTTTTGTGTTTCTGATGACAGCCTTTGGAGTCTCAATTTCCCTTTTGGTTCTCATCACCATCTCATCTTTTCTCCCATCTCTGCTCCCCACTTCATTCCTGGTATGTGTGCTATATACAGTGTGACCTTGCAATCTTGGCTCAAACTCTAAAAAGCATGAATCCCTTACTAAAATTTGTTCCTGTTGTTTCAAGTCCAAAGTTGTGTTTATGCTTCTCAGCATAATTAAGCCACTGTCACAGTCAAGGATTATGGAATCACTAATGTATTTTAGTGCAGTCAGCCAAAAAAAAAAAAAATCATAGCAACAGCTTTGGCAGAGGGGAGAGGGGGGCTAAATCTTGGGCAAACAAATGCCTCCAGGCCTGTTTATATATGCATCTCCAGGAGGGGAGAAGCAGGAGGAAGTGGCTAACACGTGTGCCAAGCACCCTGCTTCACACTCATTCAGGTACTTTCATCTAAACCACACAGCTGCTCCAAGGGCTATTGCAGGGCGAAGTCTCCTAGTTAGCTGGTAGAAGAGCTAACTGGGCTTGGAATCCGTGCACCCAATCTCTCCTAAGCCGGACTTTTCCTCTCAGGTACACATTGGTGAGAGGGAAGAGATAACAGTTCTGAATTCTAATATCCAGTCCAATAAAAGAGTCAAAATTGGTTCTTACTCAATTCATTTAACTGTGCCTATTAGCTTAGAGTCAAATCGTCCAAGGAACGAATTATTGGAAAGAAGTAATGAGAATTCACTGAGATAAGTATCGCTACTTGCGCTACACTAACAAAGCCCTATTATTACAAAAGGCAGCCGGCATTTCACAAAGACACAAACTGAACAGCATTTACAGTGACAAAGCGCACAGGAATGCATTAACACTTGCAGGACAAGAAGCTGGACAGAAACTGCTGTGTTAATGTACTATTTCACGACAGGAGACTGGACCGACATTCAACACTTACCAATTTCATAGAGACAAACATGCTGGATTTCTCTCTGGTCTACTGCAAGTTCCAGAGCAGTATGGAAGGAAGTCAAGGCACTGTTGATTTGACACTAAGGAGGAAAACAGAAACACAGTCATTGGCTTAAGATCTATCATTAACACTGCGACAGAGGATGAGATGGTTGGATAGCATCATGGACTCAAAGTTCGTGAGCTTGAGCAAGCTCCGGGAGATGGTGAAGCACAGGGAAGCCTGGCGTGCTGCAGTCCATGGGGTCGCAAAGAGTCTAACGCGACTGAGCGACTGAACAACAAAAGCGTGTTTTCCCAAATTCAAAAGCATCTTTTCCCTTCTAGTTACTTTAAACAGATTAAGCAGTTATAGAAGAGAGTGCTTTAAAGACTTCTGGGGAAATGGCCCCGTCCACAGTTGTGAGCTAAACAGCGCTCAGAGCACTTCTTCTGCTCAGCCAGAAAGACCTCCGGGAGGGCTTGGCCCACAGCCCCTCCTGTCCCGGGGGCTCTGGTGGACTATAGTGATGAGCTGATCTGGCTCCTTAGTACAGGTGACTTTGACAGGAGAGGGACTGTATGTCCTCCTCCTGTGTATACCCACCAGACCCAGAGAGACTCACAGTCAGCACTGTCGGGAGCCAGTCCCCGGATCCAGCCTCAGCTGCTCTCCCTTCTGGGACCCCCCTCACTCTCGACCCCACAACTCAGAGCTGTTGTCAGATTGCTTCCGGTTATCACCTCTCTTCTCCGAACACTTTAGAAACTGAGGATCCAGATTTTACTTCCTACTTTTGCATTCATCCAGTACTGTCAAGAACCGAGAGACTCATTAAATGTCTGTCCTGCTCTTTCCTGGTTAAATACATTTAGGTTTTCCTTCCACGAAAGATCTCTTTCAAAGTCTGCTGACCCAAGGCCATAAGCAACTGGTAAGAGCACCTAAAAGGCATCATCAGGATGAAAGGGAGGTAGATTAAACCCTAAATAGGGCAACGACAGGCATTAAGTATCACATAACACTAAGGAATATAAATCCTAAATGTCCCAAAGTCCTGACGTATGCTCAGAAGTGTTCGTTTCTCCCTCCTGCAGGTGCCTGCAATGCGATGCTCATCTGCCCTGTCCTCAGCCCTCCATCCTGTGCATCTCCCCCCGCTGCTCCAGGGGAGCTCCCTTTCTGATGCTCGGGCTGCCTCTTCTCCCCACAAGCAGCCAGACTGGGGCATGAAGGGTCTAAGAAGAGGGGCTGTTGGTCCCCTGAGCCCAGCCCCCCCCACATTCCTCAGTGCTGTGATGCCCGATCACTGCAGGAGGCCCCTGCACCCTACACAGGGCACAGATAAGTCAGCAAGGAGATGTGCAGGACAGTCTGTGACTCAGGAGCACTGGGAGCCAAATGGCTCAGGACCCAAGGCCACAGCTGGGCCAGTAACTGCTCCTGCCCCACGGTGACACTTCACTCTGCCGGCAGCCAGCTTCACACTGAGCACTCAATCCTGTGTCACCCCCACAAGAGCTCGCCAGGCAGCCACAGCACACATACACGTGTGTGTGCGCGCCCCACTAGCTCGTATTCTCAAGGAGCTCAACACCACGTTGAGGGGACACTCACAGGAATGAAAGAAGCGCCCTTCTCTGACCTCGAGGTGTTTACACTGATTTTGAGCACAAAGCGGAGGGGTGTGTGTGTGTGTGTGCGCGCGCGTGTGTGTATGCATGTGTTTAGTTGCTCTGTTGTGTCTGACTCTTTTTCGACCCAAAGGACCGTAGCCAGCCATGTTCCTCTGTCCATAGGATTCTTCAGGCAAGAATACCGGAGTGGGTTGCCATTTTCTCCTCCAGGGGATCTTCTCGACCCAGGGATGGAACCTGCATCTCCTGTATTGCAGGCAGATTCTTTACTGCTGAGCCACTGGGGAAGGCCACAAAGCCAAGATACCAAAGATAAAAAAAATCAATCTCTTATGAAAAGCACGTGTGTGGAAAGATCTGTACGCTCATCATGCCCATTTATAACTTTCTGGATCAATCGTTCCTTCCTGGACCTTCCTGGTGGTCTAGAGGTCAAGAACCCATCTGCCAACGCAGGAGACACAAGTTTCATCCCTGGTCTGGGAAGATGCCACAGATCAACTGAACTGAGCGACTGAACCTATGCACCACAACTTCTGAGCCTGTACTCTGCAACAAGAGAAGTCACAGCAACCAGAAGCCGGTGCAACTAGAAAGTAGCCCCCCAGTTGCCACAATAGAGAAAGCCCACACAGCAATGAAGACCCAGCACAGCCAAAAATAAACTAATAAAAAAAGTTCTTCCCTTCCATCACACATGCACTCAACTTAGCCCATTTACACAGAAACCACAGTGTTAGGGTGTCTGCTTTGCATGGATCTCCTCAGTTTCCCAAGTTAATGGCTCTCAACTCTCACACAGGGATGGGCCATCACTACCAAGCTGACCCCAGCAGATGGCAGTTCTATGCCACACTGCCCTTCAGAGGGCAGAAAACTACTCAGTCAACATTTGTCAGTCAACCACTGTGCCCGGGATGGAATGGGCTCCGGAGATACACAGATGAGTCAAAACTAAGCTGTGAACTCAAGAAAATAAGAAACCAAGTAATAGCTGAATCAACATTATTTCCCTTAACCCTTTCAAAGAGTCTGAGATAGGTGTGTATTAGTTTCATTTTCAGATGAAGGCACTGAAGTTCAAAGAGGTTAAGTAGCTTGGCCAAGGTCGAGGGCTAGCAATTGACTAGTATGTAAATTCTGCTCCAACTGCCTCCAAAGCATGCATTCTTCAGGGAGAGGGATGCAGGTATGATTAAATGAAGGATCTGGAGAAGAGGGCCAGTTCCTAGATTATCCAGAGGGCACTAAATGCAATCAACAGTATCTCTACAAGAGGGAAAGAGAGAGAGAGAGCTGATGCAAGTAGGTGGTGGTTTAGCCGCTAAGTCGTGTCCAACTCTTGCCGCCCCATGGACTGGAGACCACCAGCCTCCTCTGTCCTTGGGATTTCCCAGACAAGAATACTGGAGCGGGTTGCAGTTTCCTTCTCCAGGAGATCTTCCTGACCCAGGGATTGAACCTGGATCTCTTGCATTGTAGGTAGATTCTTTACCATTTGAGCCACCAGGGAAGCCTGATGGAAGTAGAGATGGTGGCATTGTGACCACAGAGGCAGAGATCAGAGTGATATGGCCACAGTCCAGGAATCTTCGTGACCACCAGAGGCAAAATGCAAGGAATGGAGTTTCCCTACAGCCTCCAAAGGGCGCACTGCCCACCACCGTGATTGGTACCCAGAGAAACTGACTTTGGACTTTGAGCCTCCAGAATTGTGAGAGAGAAAATTTCTGTCATTTTAGGCCATGAAGTTTGTGCTAATTTGTTAGAAACGTCTTGGGAAACCAGAGCAGTATACCTCTTTAAAGATTAAACTGTCGGGATTTCCTCAGTGGCCCAGTGGCTAAGACTCCAAGCTCCCAATGCAGGGGGCCCAGGTTTGATCCCTGGTCAGGGCTCTAAGATGCCACGTGTGGCAACTAAGACCTGACACTGCTAGCCAGCTAAATAAGTAAATCAATAAAATAAAAATTAAACTGTGAAGAAAGTCCCAGGCTCTTTGTGTTATAAGCACCCAAACAGAACTGGAAAGTACTGAGACCACTGAGGGAGCTTAACGGCATTATCCCAGGAGCAAGCATAGCTACAAAACTAATTCCACTTCTATTCTGATCACTCATTAAGGAATTACGATGAACAGCCATTAAAATTGTAGAAATAAATTTCCCTCTTTTCACCAAAACAATTTAAAACAAAAGTGATCCATGGGAGTCCTTATGGTTACAAATTAAAATATCCAGAACTCAGCAGAGAAAGGAGAATTATTCTCAATTTGACACTCAATTCCCAGCTTAATTTTTAAAGAACTACATGTACCCTGAAGAAAATATAGAAAATAGATTAGTATGAAAAAGCTAGGACATCAAGAGTGAGTATCACACAGGCTTCTGTCTCATGAATTGTGCCCTGATACACTGTGTCACAAAAACGACTACAAGCCTCAGTTACCTTACTGGTAAAAGGAAGGAAAAAACGTTGGCAAGCTTTAATCTGCCTCCAGAGGAAGCCATGAAGAATAAAAGCACGAATCTCTGCCAGATTAAATGGAGCATATTTATTGCCAAATTAAAAGCAGCGGGACTGACAGCTACTGCACTGTCCTTACAGAGATACCAAGTGTTTTTCCAGTTACTCAGGACTTCCTGAGGAGTCTTCTTTGGCATTTTATATCTTTTGCTGGAACTATATAAAGGATCTGTTGCTCCATTTTATTCTCCAAGTGAATATCGCTGGTATGTGGAAATCTTTGGATTTTTTTTTTTTCCAAGTATAATGTCTGTTACACTCAGGAATTCTTAAAATTCTTAAATGTTTTTCTTTTGGATTTTCCAGCGAAACATTCAAACCATTTGCACATAATGACAGTGCTGTCTCTTCATTTACAACAGACAACTGTTACTGGTTAGGACCACTGGTTAAAAAGGGCTTTCCCAGCGGCTCACTGGTAAAGGACACACTTGCAGTGCAAGAGACACAGAGACAGGGGTTCGACCCCTGGGTCGGGAAGAGCCCCTGGAGGAGGAAATGGCAATGCACTCCAGTATCCTTGCCTGGAAAATCCCATGGACAGAGAAGCCTGGTGGGCTACAATCCAGGGGGTCGGGCACAACTGAGGGACTGAGCGAGTGTGCACGCGCATGCACACACATACACACACCAGTTAAAATACTGACTATTAGCAAGCTCTGAACACATACTCACTTTATTCTAATAGAAAGGAAAACATTGGTTTTCATTCCAATCCCAAAGAAGGAAAAAGCCAAAGAATGTTCAAACTACCACACAATTGCACGCATTTCACATACTAGCAAGGTAATGCTAAAAATTCTTAAAGCTAGGCTTCAATACGTGAACAGAGAAATTCCAGATATTCAAGTTGGATTAAGAAAAGAAAAGAAGAACCAGAGATCAAACTGACAACATCTGCTGGATCACAGAAAAAGCAAAGGAATTTCAGAAAAACATCTACTTCTGCTTCATTGACTATGCTAAATCTTTTGACTGTGTGAATCACAACAAACTACGGAAAGTTTTTCAAGAGAAGGGAATACCAGACCATCTTCTCTGCCTTCCTGAGAAATCTGTATGCAGGTCAAGAAGTAACAGTTAGAACCAGACTGGTTCCAAGTCAGGAAAGGAGGACGTCAAGGCTATATTGTCACCCTGCTTATTTAACTTATATGCAAAGTACATCATTAGAAATGCTGGGCTGGATGAAGAACAAGCTAGAATCAAGATTTCTGGGAGAAATATCAATAACCTCAGATATGCAGATGGCACCACCGTTATGGCAGAAATTGAAGAACTAAAGAGCCTCGTTTTTTTCCCCCTAAAGAGCCTCTTGATGAAAATGAAACAGCAGAGTGAAAAAGTTGGCTTAAAACTCAACATTCAAAAATTGAAGATCATGGCATCCAGTCCCATCACTTCATGGCAAATAGATGGGGAAACACTGTCAGATTTCATTTTCTTGGGCTACAAAATCACTGCAGATTGACTGAAGCCACAAAATTAAAAGATGCTTACTCCTTGAAAGAAAAGCTATGACAAATCTAGATAGCATATCAAAAAGCAGAGATATCACACTGCTGACAAAGGTTCATCTAGTCATTTTTCCAGTGGTCATGTATGGATGTGAGAGCTGGACCATAAAGAAGGCTGAGCAGATGCTTTCGAACTGAGGTGCTGGAGAAGACTCTTGAGAGTCCCTTGGACAGCAGGAGATCAAACTAATCAACCCTAAAGGAAATCAACCCTGAATATTCATTGGAAGGACTGGTGCTGAAGCTGAAGCTCCAATACTTTGGCCACCTGATGTGAAGAGCCAACTCACTGAAAAAGACCCTGATGCTGGGAAAGACTGAAGGCAGGAGGAGAAAGGGACAAAAGAAGAGGAGATGGTTGGATGGCATAACTGACTCAGTGGACATGAGTTTGAGCAAACTCCAGGAGATAAGTGAAGGACAGGGAAGTATGGTGTGCTGCAGTCCATGTGGTCAAAAATAGTTGGACACAACTTAGTGGCTGAACAACAAAAATGCAGTAATTAGTAATTCAGCTTCTCACAAATTATTTCAGAACACTGGAAAACATTCCAGGTTTGTTTTTAATTAGTAAAGTTAATTTTTTTAGAGCAGTATTAGAGTGTGAAAGTCACTCAGTCGTGTCTGACTCTTTGCAACCCCATGGACTATATGGTCCATGGAATTCTCCAAGCCAGAATACTGGAGTGGGTAGCCACTCCCTTCAGCAGGGGATCTTCCCAAACTAGGGATCGAACCCTAGACCTTCCCAACCAGGTCTCTCAAATTGCAGGCGGATTCTTTACCAGCTGAATCACAAGGGAAGCCCAAGAATACTGGAGTGGGTAGCCTATCCCTTCTCCAGCGGATCTTCCTGACCCAGAAATCAAACTGGGTCTCCAGCATTGAGCACAGTATTAGGATTATAGCAAAACTGAGCAGAGAAGTCAGTACTTCATTATAAAATACAGTGAAGAATGAAAGAGTTGTTAGATTCTCATAATTGTATTTCTGCCAGATTCTTATGATGTTTAAGAAAAAATACTATTTCTTAGGAAGAAATACTTTAAGATTGTTAGTTTAGTTGTCAAGTACCATAATGTTTGAAACCAGCTTTATTCCATTTAATACATTTTGCCTTCAATTCTGAAATTATTACTCTTTTTTTCCCATTCACGTACACCTGATTTATTTTGTCTACACTTTAGCTTTTATTTTTGTATCACCATTTAAATATTTTTAGTTAGCTATGTATCTAGTTTGTTAGATTTCTTTTTTATCCTAATCTTAGTTATAATCTTTTGTATAAAGATATGGTAAACATAAATGAATTTAGACAACTAATATTTTGTATTAATTATTTCTATTAATAAATTTTATTAATTAAAATTAAAATTAATTAATTATTATTTTGTCCCCCTGACAGTTACTTTTTTCTTATTATACAAACTCTTTTATTTGCTTCATCCTCTACATTCCTTTAGATGGTGTAAACTGTTTTTATAACTCTGCTTGTGGTCACCTAGAGGTTAAAAAAAAAAAAATAGAGAAATTCCTTTTTTATCTAACAGGTATAAGTAAGAGCTGTTTGAGTCAAGAGTCTACCACAAATATACAAGTGAGTGCTCTTGCCTGAAGGGGACCAAAGAAAATAAAACATGTAATACAAAGGGACAGACAGACCATGGGCAACATTTTCTACCCAATTTAAAACAATTAAGTTATTCTGTTGATATCTCCACATTAATATATTTTTAAGCTATTAAGAAAGTAGAGATGGTGGGACCTCCCTGGTGGTCCAGGGGCTAAGACTCCGTGCTCTCAATGCTGGGGGCCTGGGTTCGATCCCTGATCTGGGAACTAGATCCCACACGTTGCAGCTGAAAAAGATCCCCATGCCACAACAAAGATCAAAGACCCCCTGGGCTGCCACTAAGACCCAGCGAAGCCAAATAAACGAACGAAAGAATCAATGTATAGGTCTCAGAGCACACTGTGAAGACACAGTAAGTATGAATAATTTTCAGAGTCAGCATTTCATATAAGCTTAGTGTCACATCCTGTTTTACTCAAAGATTTTCACTAGCAATAGCAAGCTGACAGGATTCTCTTGATTCAGCGACTGAGCAAAAAGTCCCATTTCTAGAGTTGCGAAAAAAGTGAAAATGGAAACAAGGCCAAGTTGTTTCAGGGGCCTGGCCCAAACTCTAGTGCCAGAGGGAAAGCAAGTTCCAGACAACCCTGAATCTGAAGTGCCAAGACTCTGCTTCCCAAGCGAGCAGTTTTCTCCTGTCCCACCTCAAAGGTGTGTTTAACATTAAATGACCGCACCAACTCCCAGACAGAGCGGTCTCAGCTCAGAGCCAGTCCGCTGGCCTTCAAATGATGCTGGTGTCACCTAACTTGGGTCAGACCCCAGGGAGGAGAGAGCACTGACGGATAGTCTCTCCCGTGGACCCGGCTACTGGGGAAGGGCACTGCCCCAGTGGATGGCGCTGTGTCTGCTTTGGGAATTCTCAGTTCTGTTAGACAAGTTAAGTGTCTGAAACACAGGCACATTCTCTCAAGACGTTTTAAGTAATCGGTCAGCAGAGTTTGTTGGACACAGGCAGAATTCCTGAGATGTGTTCATACAAACCAACCTCCTCAGAAATGTTGATGGGGACTGTGTTTATAAGAATGTTGAGTAAGTGCAAAGGCTATAAGAAGAGTCCTCTGAAATTCCTAATGAAATCCCATATATAACGGAGGGACTGTCTGATGTGAACAACATGAGAAATGAAAGAGACTCAGCAAGAAAAGATGGTGACATTGTAGCACATTTCTTAGCAAATGCAGTGAGTCCCTAAGCACTGGACGAATGCCATGTGTTCCCGCCAACTACACAGATTACAGATTAGTGGATGATGCCCAGACTTCTACACCACAGGGATGTTCTGGGAATCCCCACTTACTCTTTCATGGCCTGTGCACATTTCTGACATGAGAACTCCCCTAGAGCCTACTGTAATTGACTATTTAGAAGACACACATCTACAACTGATAATTCTAGGCAATACTCTAGAACCTAGAAAAAGGTAAACAGTAGCTATTTCTGGAATACAAGATTTGTATCTGTTCTTTGAAGTACTTTCATATTTTACCATGTTTCCAAACAAATATGCATTTTTTAGACATTACAAAGTGTGTTAGTTGCTCAGTCATGTCTGACTCTTTGAGAGACCGTGGACTGCAGCCTGCCAGGCTCCTCTGTCTGTGGGATTTCCCAGGCAAGAATGCTAGAGTGGGTAGCTATTTCCTTCTCCAATGGATCTAACAAGGTAGTTGAAAATATACATTCTTATGCTACATTAAAAAAAAATTTTTTAAGATCTTTTTAAGTGGACCATTTTAAAGTCTTTATTGAACTTGTTACAATACTGTGTCTGTTCTGTTTTTTTGGCCATGAGGCATGTGGGATCTTAGCTCCCAGACCAGGGATCAAACCCACACCCCCTGCACTGGAAGGTCAAGTCGTGATCACTGGACCACGAGGGAAGTCCCCTGCCTTTAAAGATCATTGCTGAAAAAAGGTTATTCTGGTCTAATCATTGCCAACATTAAAGCTAACATGTTGCACTCTTTATCACATGCCTGTTAGAGGGAGAGCTGTTGAAATGGGAAGCAAGATTCCAAAGCCAACAGTCCTCACCTCCGTGCCTCTCAATCTACAGACCGACTCCCCTCCCAGTCACCTCCGGTTCCTCTTCAGTCATCACCACCCACAGCCACCACCCATTCACCTAGCCCTTGTTACTGTCTTATACAATCACCTTTTCATGCAGTCACATTCCAGTCTTCATAATCAAATTGTAAGTTTATTTTGGGACACAGGCTTTTTCTAGTTCTCTTGGCATCCCCTCCAGAAGGCCTTTTCCAGTACAGGCTACAAATCTCTGATTACACACAAGTGGAATACGGTAGCAGTGTTTTCAGCACCTCCAGTAAATGGACAGCACCCTCCTTGGTAAGTGAGTTATGTAACCAAATCCACCATTAAGGGTAGAGGAGCTGAATAATGCACCAGTTGCAGGATTTCCTAGTCCCTCAACAGTAAGGACCATGACTTTGACAAAATTTGTGAGGGGAAATGCTTTATACTGGATTTACAACCAAGACACAATTCTGTCTAAATAGGAAAAGTCCTGACCAAGCATCGTATGCTTAGCCCTTTGCAGAATCCGTGCTACATTATTTAAGGCTGACAGAAGAGGCACTGTCCTCTCTTTACAGACAAGGACACAGGCTCAGAAAGCTCAGCCAGCCAGGAAGTGGAAAAGTCTGTTTTGAGTTCAGCTACCCTATGCTGCCTTTGAAAATTGCAGAGGAGGAATCTATATGAAAGATGGCAGTAAATTTAAAAGAAATATATTTATTTTAAAGGTGCTATCAAAGAATTTTCAACATGAGTGAAGATGATGCAAAGAATTAACCCAGAAAAACAAAGACCATAGAAACACATAAAAACAAGTCTGCAGAGAGTCACACCCTACACAAAATAAAACATGAAATTTAAGATAAACAGAAAAACCTGGGAAACTGATGGAGGGGATTAATATCCACAGAGACTTAAATGAGAGAAACAAACAGAAGCCATAATTAGGAAGGTGACTTTGAAACTTTTCCTAGAGCTGAATGACCTTCTCTGTAAAGGATGTCAAATGGACAAGCTGGTATATGGGTTTTTCCAAAGAGGAATTAAAAAATAAATTGTAAAAGGCAGAAATGCCAGGTAGTCACACAGTTCTGAAAATTCAAGAACTATGAAAAAATTTTTTATGTAACAGCTTTGAGAAAATTCTTCCCTTTTAAAGTGTACAATTCAGTGGCTTTTAGTATATTCACAGAAGCATGCAACTCGTAAGCTGAAAGAAATCTTAAAAATGATGTAGCCTAGTGTTTCTCAAGGACTTCCTAGTGGCTCAGTGGTAAAAAAAAAAAAAAAAAAATCCTCCTGCAATGCAGGAGACACAGATTCAATCCCAGGGTTGGGAAGATCCCCTGGAGGAGAAAATGGCAACCCACTACAGTATTCTTGCCTGGGAAATCCCATGGACAGAAGAGCCTGGCAGGCTACAGTCCATGGATTTGCAGTCAGACATGACTGAGCACAGCACCGTAGTAGTGTTTCTGAAGTGTGTTATACTGAATGTTTCTCTGTCTCACAGGCTACAGTATGAAAAAGAATCCTCCTGGTCAAGCAACTTGGGTGAACATAGCAGATATGCACACTATCTCCCTCATGATGCAACACTAAACTCTCCGAGAAGCCCCAGGATATCCTAATTTAAATGATACGAAATCTCTTTTCATGGAATATGTATTAACTAGTCCATCAAATCAGTGCTTCAGGAAAACACTGATCTATTTCTACCCTCCTGATTTTCCAGGTGAAGGACTAGGGCCAGAGAAGACTCAGTGGCTTCACCAAGGTCTCACTGTTCTTCAAAACTGTTTGACATGTCAGCAACCATGTGGAAGTAGAGAGGGTTTTCATTCTTCCTGCAAGAGCCAAAACCAGACCTTCAGACTTTTAGTCCAGCACTCTTTCTACAATGCGTGTGTATGTGTGTATGTGTCAGTCGGTCCGTCATGTCTGACTCTTTGTGACCCCATGGACTGCAGCCTTCCTGGCTCCTCTGTCCATGGAATTCTCCAGGCAAGAATACTGGAGTGGGTTGCCATGTCCTTCTCCAGGGGATCTTCCACATTGCAGGCAGACTCTTTACCGTGGGAGCCACCAGGGAAGATCTTTTTACAATGTTACATGTCAAAACCTGAAGCTCTGAAACAATGACAACAAACTCCCAGAGCCACAGAAAAATAAGGACTAGCACATGAAACAAAGAAATGCACAGATTTAGGAAACCAGTGTTCCCACATGCTGAGAGTCCAAAATCATAAAGAACAACAGAAAAGTTCAATACAATACTACAAGAAAAGATAGAATTTGAAAGAAGAGCTCTGGACAGGGGTAGGTAAAGTGGGGAACACTATTTCCTAAAACTAGCTCTGTGCAACCCAGTAATGGGAATTTGCCAGACACTTACTGGCCTTAGGAGAGGGAGACCAAAGACCTGGAATGCCACCTGTGTGGATACGTAAACTTGCTTTTAAAATGGCAGAAAAAACAATTAAAATACAGTGATCACCTTTTCAATCCACATTGAAGGGAAAATCCACCCCAGAGTAAGCAGAAATGAAAACAAACATAATAATAAACACAATCCTGAGAGTAAAGGAATTAACACATGCTCCATATAGATAACATGTATAAGAAACTCCTCTGTAAGAGAAGAGAGTGGGATTGAGAAAGAATTCAGATCATCTGTTGCTTCTGGGGTCACCCCAACTCCACCAGCCTCTCTCTACAAAATGCTCCAGCCCCCTTGAGCCTGGACCTCCCCATCATGGGGCCTCTTCTTGAGTCTAGGCTTGAATGCAGGATCATGCCCCATGCTCTCATATTTATCTGGAAACTCCTACTGACTCTTCAAGAGCCAACCCAAATATTCCCTCTCTTGGGTCATCTTCCCCAGAAGATGAGGGATGCACCATGGGTGACCGACACCCTGCTTGCCCTTCCTACAGGCCTGTTTCTATATTTCTCAAAGACTGGCCTTCCTCAGTGATCAATGCAAAGAAATAGAGGAAAACAACAGAATGGGAAAGACTAGAGATCTCTTCAAGAAAATTAGAGATACCAAGGGAACATTTCATGCAAAGATGGGCACAATAAAGGACCGAAGTGGTATGGACCTAACAGAAGCAGAAGATATTAAGAAGAGGTGGCAAGAATACACAGAACAATTATACAAAAAAAGATCTTCATGACCCAGATAATCACGAGGGTGTGATCAAACATCCTGGTATGCAAAGTCAAGTGGACCTTAGAAAGCATCACTATGAACAAAGCTAGTGGATGTGACAGAATTCCAGTTGAGCTATTTCAAATCCTAAAACATGATGCTGCTAAAGTGCTGCACTCAATATGCCAGCAAATTTGGAAAACTCAGCAGTGGCCACAGGACTGGAAAAAGTCAGTTTTCATTCCAATCCCAAAGAAAGGCAATGCCAAAGAATGTTCAAACTACCTCACAATTGCACTCATCTCACACGCTAGTAAAGTAATGCTCAAAATTCTCCAAGCCAGACTTCAACAGTATGTGATGCATGAACTTCCAAACGTTCAAGCTGGATTTAGAACCAGCAGAGGAACCAGAGATCAACTTGCCAACATCCACTGGATCATCGAAAAAGCAAGAGAGTTCCAAAAAAACATCTACTTCTGCTTTATTGACTACCCCAAAGCCTTTTGACTGTGTAGATCACAACAAACTGTGGAAAATTCTGAAAGAGATGGGATTACCAGACCATCTGACCTGCCTCCTGACAAATCTGTATGCAGCTCAAGAAGCAACAGTTAGGACCCGATATGGAATAACAGACTGGTTCCAACTTGGGAAACAAGTATGTCAAGGCTGTATATTGTCACCCTGCTTATTTAACTTATATGCAGAGTACATCATGCGAAATGCTGGGCTGGATGAAGCACAAGCTGGAATCAAGACTGCTAGGAGAAGTATCAATAACCTCAGAAATGCAGATAGCACCACCCTTAGGGCAGAAATTGAAGAACTACAGAGCCTCTTGATGAAAGTGAAAGAGCAGAGTGAGAAAGTTGGCTTAAAACTCAACATTCAAAAATTGAAGATCATGGCATCCAGTCCCATCACTTCATGGCAAATAGATGGAGAAACAAAGGAAACAGTGAGAGACTTTATTTTTGGGGGCTCCAAAATTACTGCAGATGGTGACTGTAGCCATGAAATTAAAAGACGCTTACTCCCTGGAAGAAAAGCTATGACCAACCTCAGTTCAGTTCAGTTGCTCAGTCGTGCCCAACTCTTTGCGACCCCATGGACTGCAGCACGCCAGGCCTCCCTGTCCATCACCAACTCCCAGAGTCTACCCAAACCCATGTCCATCGAGTCGGTGATGCCATCCAACCATCTCATCCTCTGTTGTCCCCTTCTCCTCCTGCCCCCCAATCCTTCCCAGCATTAGGGTCTTTTCCAGTGAGTCAACTCTTCGCATGAAGTGGCCAAAGTATTGGAGTTTCAGCTTCAACATCAGTCCTTCCAATGAACACCCAGGACTGATCTCCTTTAGGATGGACTGGTTGGATCTCCTTGCAGTCCAAGGGACTCTCAAGAGTCTTCTCCAACCTAGACAGCATACTAAAAGCAGAGACATTATGTTGCCGACAAAGGTCCATCTAGTCAAAGCTATAGTTTTTCCAGTAGTCATATATGGATGTGAGAGCTGGATGATAAAGAAAGCTAAGTGCTGAAGAATTGATGCTTCTGAGTTCTCGTGCTGGAGAAGACTTTCGAGAGTCCCTTGGACTGCAAGGAGATCCAACCAGTCCATCCTAAAGGAGATCAGTCCTGAACACTCATTGGAAGGACTGATGCTGAAGCTGAAACTCCAATACTTTGGTCACCTGATGTAAAGAACTGACTCATTGGAAAAGACCCTGATGTTAGGGAAGACTGAAGGCAGGAAGAGAAGGGGATGACAGAGGATGAGATGGTTGGATGGCATCACTGACTCGATGGACATGAGTTTGAGCAAGCTCCGGGAGTTGGTGATGGACAGGGAAGCCTGGCGTGCTGCAGTCCATGGGGTCGCAGAGTCGGACACGGCTGAGAGACTGGACTGAACTGAACAAAGCCTGGCCACCTCAGCACCAGCTGACATGCCTCCCTGCCATGTGGCCCTCATCTCCCCCAGGCCCAGAGCTCTGCTGCAGTGGCCAGTAGCGCTGCAGCCCCGGAGCAGACACAGCAGTGCTATCATCATGTCATAAACACCACAAGGACCTGCACTCAGAGCTCCAAAGCAGCACACACCTCCCATATTACCACTCCCTAAACCTCAACAGCAAAACTACACCCAGGATCCCACCTCAACCACAGACCTCACCTCAACAAGGAGAGAAGTAAGGCTTAAAGAGATTAAAGGTCTTGTTCAAACCAGTCAATCCTAAAAGAAATCAATCTTGAATATTTACTGGAAGGACTGTTGCTGAAGCTGAAGCTCCAATACTTTGGCCACCTGATGTGAAGAGCTGACTCAGTGGAAAAGACCCTAATGCCGGGGAAGACAGAAGGCAGGAGAAGGGGGCAACAGAGAATGAGATGATTAGACAGCATCACTGACTCAACGGACATGAATCTGAGCAAACTCCCGGAGACAGTGAAGGACAGGGAAGCCTGGCGTGCTGCAGTCCATGGGGTTGCAGAGTTGGAACCGACTGAGCGACTGAACAAATCTAGACCGCTGGGCCAGGATGGAGGAGCCAGGACTCAGCACGGGCAGTCAGCCTCCAGATCTGAGCCCCCAGCTACAATGTGTATCTTATTACATCACAGTATCACAGCTTCCCAAACGCTCTCAGTTAGCCAGTGAAATGCAGGCTGAATTTCAAGGGATACAATCAAATCCCTAAACAAGAACACTAACATTTCACTATTCTTACAAGTCAAATATGTTATGATAGAGTATTAAGAAAATGAACTATAAAACAAGCTAAATTAAGGAAAACCAGAAATAAAGTGGAAGTAAAATATGAATTGATTAAAAAAAAAATCAAATCTCTCTCTATAAAAACCAATATGAGGGAAGGGGATTGGGATGGGGAATACATGTAAATCCATGGCTGATTCATTTCAATGTATGGCAAAAACCACTACAATACTGTAAAGTAATTAGCCTCCAACTAATAAAAATAAACGGAAAAAAAAAACCCAATATGAAACTCTAAAGCCCAATCATAAAATTAGGAAAACATAAATTTATAAAAACACCACTAATAGTAAAAAGTAATATTATATTTACATGCCTGGATATAGTCACATGTCTAAAAATATGTGGAAATAAGAAAAAGTAAAATATAAAACTAAGGTGAGTATAACAGTAAGTAGACATCTTCAGATTATTGAAGAAATAAAAGAAGTTATTAAAGAATTAATTTCAAAACAGTACTTAACAACAACTGAAAAATACTTTCAAATGTTTAATGATGGTTTAATTACTTTAACTGACTTGCTTCTCCAAAATGTAGAAGAAAATATTCTATTAAGCAACTCATTTTTTAAAAAATAGTAAGTTTATTTCTAAAGCCCAATAAGAATAAGCCCTCTTGGATATTTATATTTACATTTATAATAATATTTAAATATATGTTATTTGCTAGTAAGCTATATATACTATTATTACATATACAAAACATTACTAGAATATATATAAAATATATAACACATATATATATAACTTATTAGCAAATAAAAGCCAAAAAGAGAACTGGATTGAGAGAGAAGGCCTAAATTCTAGTTCCTCCTTAATCCAAAATAACTATGTACATGTACACATACTTATTTCACTTGAACCTCTGTTTACTATGTACAGATGTATGTAAAAAGTATAAAGTAACGAGACATTAAGGGTGACATGAGTAAATGAAGAGATACCATCAGAAATGAGTAAGAAATACAAACATTAAAATTTCCTTATAATACACAGAACCTGACAAACTGATAACTATATGTAAGAAACAAATGTATAAAAATACTAAATAATATATATTTTTACAGGCAATAGTCATGTATTTGTTATATTTAAGACACAAAACCACAATTGTCAAAGCCACTTAATTTTCATTTTAAAACATCTGTAATAGGTAGAAAATAAAGATAACTCAAAAACAGATTCCACCTATCTTAAGGATTTAGTTCAATAACAAGAAGATAAACAACCTTAAATAAAACAATGTTTGGATGGACCTAGAGATTATCCAACTGAGTGAAGCAAGACAGACACAAAAAGATAAATGTATGATATTGTTTGTATTTGGAACCTAAAAAGGGTACAAAAAAACTTATTTACAAAACAAAAGCAGGGTCACAGACATAGAAAACAAACTTATAGTTACCAGGGGCTGGGGGCAGGGATGTATAAATTGGGACTGACATATTCACACCACTATATATAAGACAGGTAACTAATAAGAATCTACTATATAGCACAGGGAACTCTACTCTGTAAAAGCCTATATGGGAAAAGAATATAAAAAAAAAAAGTGGGCATCTATATAACTAATTCACTGTGCTCTACACCTAAAACTAACACAACATTGTAAATCAACTATACTTTAATAACAACTTTTTAAAATGTTAATATTCCTGAATCTAGTAAGCATCAGAATAAATAGCCATCTGTACATGCAAAGAGGTATAGGAATATGAGTTTTTAAAGTATCATTTTACAATCTGAAGAAAAAATAGTCTATGTGTCCCAGTTTGAGAAGACAAACATTATTTCTGAAGAAACGAAATCTGTTGTAACAAAAGTGTGTATGTTTGAATGTTCAAATTTTCACAATAAAATGTAAAGACTGTTCTCAAAATGACAGTAATAGAAAAGGGGAAATACATGACAAATATAACTTATGATTATATTAGACATGAGAATTTGATTAAATAAAAACGTTTCTTACTCAAAAGTCAAACTTGACTAGATCAACAGATTATATCCAAAGGAAAAAAGAATATATACTCCTACTGAAAATACCCTCAGTAACACTTTTTGGAAGCATTTTTATTGAGATATAATTCAAGTTATTACAAAATTCACAAAGTATACAATTCAGTGGTTTTTAGTATATTCACAGAGTAGCACAATCATTACTACAACATATGTTTAGGATATTTTCATCAACCCCCAAAGAAATACTGTACCTATTAACAGTTACTCTATATGCTCTCCACCCATCCCCAAGCAAGCTATCTGCATACTCTGGGGACTTCATCTAAATAAAATCACACAGCGTATGTTCTTGTGTGACTTGGCTTTTTTCACTAAAGGTGTCTTCAAGGTTCATCCATGCTGTAGCATGTGTCAGTACTTCAGTCCTTTTTTAATTGCTGAAAGTTATTCCATCGTATGGATACATATTGTTTTATCCTTTATCAGTTGACAGACATTTGAGTTGTTTGCACTTTTTTGCTAAGTTATGAATAATATGGACATATGTTTTAATTTCTCTTGAGTGGAACTTCTGGGTCATAATAATCAATCTATGTTGAAGGTTTTGAGAAACCATCAAACTGCTTTCCAAAGTAGCTATACTATTTTTCATTCCCACCAGCAATGAATAAGGGTTGCAATTTCTCCACATGCCTGCCTTCTTATTGGGTGGTCTTTATTGGAGCTACTCTGGTGGATGTGAGACAGCATCTCACTTGGCTTTGATTTGCATTTCTTCATAATGACTAATGATGATGAGCATCTTTTCATGTGCTTATTGGTCATTTGCATATATTCTTTCATGTACATTTTTAATAGTAAATACTATTCAATACTGTTGAGATTATAAAGTACACATCTTCCAATTTTGCTCTTTGTTTCCAAGACTGTGTTACATATTTAGTGCAATCCCTATGAAAAATCACAGTGGGCTTTTTCGCAGAAATGTACAAACTGATACTAAATTCAAGGAACCTGAAATAGCTAAAGCAATCAAGCGAGTACTGCCATCTTAGCAGTACGGAGTGTTCTGATATATAAACAGAAGGTCTTATCAGTAATATTTGAGACACTGCTGCTGATACCATGTACAAAACAATGAATGATTAAACTCTGACTCACTATTCCTTGAGTATCATCTTTCATCATTCAGTAAAAGTTACAAAGTGTGAACTGTGATTCAGACAATGACGACACCACTGAAGCTATAACCAAAGGAAATAATTCAAGAAAATAAAAAGTAAAAATATGCTAAGATAATACGTGGTCTTTTCTATCACAGGGAAATGCTGGGAAATCACAGGTATATAACAGCTGTCAAATATCCCAACAACGGAAAAATCAAATTAGTAACCATGGAAATCTACATAGTTTCCATAGCACTTATCTACAAAAACTATCTTCAAATACATAAACACTAGATTTGTACGCAAAACTGCCTGAAGTTTCATATACATACATTAAACATCACAAACCAACTTGAAGCAAAACATCTTAATTATTGCTAGGCTATTTTTATGAAGTTGCTTAACATCTTAAAATAAACTATTATGTATGTGTTTTAAAAAGAGAGGCGCCCCCTTGACGCTTGTAGCAAGCATTAGGACATGATGCGACAACCCACTTACATGTGACTCAGCATTATTGCCGCTGAGCAGTGGAATCCGTTTAGCAGTATTGCTGTCAAGGACACCTAACAATAGACCCTGCGTTTAACCCCTGCCCTTAAGACCAGGGCTCATGTAAGCAAGGCAAAGCTCATCCTCTTATGCACATTTAGTGAGCTTGGGGATATAAATCCGTGTTAACCTTCTACTAGCTTTTCAACCCAACGGCCTGTAAGGATAGAGATAAAAGAAGAGCAAATGCATTTAACCTATTAGCAATTTGGGTTCTCATCATCATCTCATTTCAGTGAACAGTCATTAAACCACACACTGTGGATTTATCGCACTGGAAAGTGAAGACAAATTGATCCTCCACCTCTCCTACACCAGATTAAACCCGTCTCTCACTCTGTGTCCTAAGAATAAATGGCCGCCCTACCTCCTGGTGCCTGAAGTCACAAAGAGAACTGCGTAGGTCGGAAGAGAAGACTACAATTAATAGAACCTTGGGGAATTACTTCTCTTCCTGCATTGCCTTTTTCCTGATCCTATAAATAACAACATTACCTCATGCTGGCAAGGCGTGCTGTTCGGATACAAGAGGCAGGCTTGCTCATCAACGCTGCCACCCAACAGCTCTGGTTAGTCATATGCCCCCGAGACGGATGCCTGGGCACAGGACCCCCTGGGTTTGCCATTTCTGCGCCGGCCCCTAAGCTCCACGCCCCCCCCGCAGTCCTCCTGCCTCGTCTCTTTCTGATAAATTAATCACCAAGGCGATCAACCTTCACTTTTCTGTCCCTGCCACAATCATGAACTGAGGGGCTAAAAAAAGCAACACAGACCTCTCATTTATTGTGGGGAGCTCCAGTGAAACAATTAACTGTCATCAATAAAAGTACAGAGAGAAAGAACTACAGCCTGAAATAATGAGTGGGAGGAAGATCCAGAGACGGAATGATGCGGCAGAAGCATGAAGGCCTTTCACACAGACAGAACCTCGCAGGTAACAGAAAGTAAGGCCATGGAGCGCCAAGGTGACAAAGTCAAGGGCAACCATCAAAGCGGTCCCTGTGGGCACTGCTCATGGGGAAGAGAAACCACATCCTATCACACACCCTTGTCAGAAGCAAGGGCTGGTAGGGGGAGTACAGACCCGAGCAGGCTGTCGCCTTGAGGCCCTGTGCACACTCCCCCTAGGTTCTCATGGAGCAAGGCTGTCATTATTGTGGTCGTGAGGGGCTGTCACAGCACAGATCCTACCCGCCTGAGCTTGGGGAGTGCAGAGGCTCAGCCCTCCAGCAACGATCACAGACCTCATCGTCACCCACTTACTTCTTTAGTTCCTGTAAATTTATTTAATTCATTTCTTTAGAGTCATGCTTCTTTAGCCAGCCCATCAGGACTTCCATATCTGAGATCCCTGACACCAAATGTTGAGACCTTCTTGCATCATCACCTTCTGTGCTGGCTGTAGAAACAGGCTGAGGTGCCACCAAGAAAAGGTGACAGTCGTTGCCGACCAGCTTCCTCTCTTAAAGAAACACCATCACTCACCCTGATCAACAGACTTCCTGCCAACAGACTCATCAGTCCATTCGATAACAACACACTGAGGGCCAGTTTCGTGGGAGATCCTTTTCTGCTCCTGAAGAACAAAACCTGTGGTTTTTCCATGCCAGCATGCAGGACACTCAGAAAGTATGGGTGCAAACTTGGAAGACAGTTTCACAAAGAGTTCCCAAACTGCATAAAGAAACTTCTTTAGAATATGTCCATCAACTGTCATTCATTCAAATATTTGAGCAATGAAAGAAAGACTAATATTAAAAAATAAGTTTCCTAACTAAGCAGTCACACCATGTAAGGTGTATATATATATATACATAAAACCAAATACATGTATCTGTATATTACATACTAAGTAGATTATTAAAAGGGAGGAGAGGGGAATTGTGCCAATCCATATTGTTTAAAGAAAAAAAAGAGGACTAGAGAGAAATAGGAAGTTTACTGAAATGTAGACTTGTTCCTAATAATTTTAAATAACCAAGAAAAATATTCATTAATCACTCAGGTGGTAACAGACTTATCACTACCATAAGTTTAAGGGGATGAAAAATATATAAAGTTCAAAATTGTAACCATTAGCTCATATTTTTTTTTTTTTTTCTGAAAACTTGTAAGTTCTAGATTTATTTTGAAACCAACTTCCAAACAAGACAGAAGAAAACCCAGATGAATGTATATTACACCGCCAAAGCCGCTTAAGCCTGCCGGGATGTCGCTGTGCTCCTTCCTTCGTGGAGCCTCGGGTGACTGTCCGCCATCAGGACGGAGGCCCTGCTGTAAACCCGTCCTGGTGTCTCCGCACCACCCCAGGCCTGGGCACTGGGAGGGTCTCGCTGGGCCCCGCGCCCCCACCTCACCGTTTGCTGGACCGTGTCTGCGACTTCTCGTGGCTACCCCGCTTCCCCCGCGGCGAGCGCCGGGCGTGGACGCTGTGCTTGTACGGGTGAGACCGGTGCTTCTGGCGCCCTTCCTCCTTTTGGCTCTGGCTTTTCGCTGGTTCCTTGCTGCCCTCTTTTTGTTCGTGGTCTTGCTCTTTGTGGGAGGGCAGTGTGTTCTTAATTGTGTTAATTAGAAATCTTTTATTTGTCCCGGCAAGAGGACACTTCATCCAGCCCATTGGTCCCATTGTTTCTGCTCTTGTTTTCCCACGTTTTGCCTCTTTCAGCAGCTCTTCTATCGCTTTCCTCTCCAGCTCCTGGTCCTCTTCCATGGCGGGGGCGGCTTCCGGGATCCTCAGGTGGCGCGGGCGGGCCGGAGGCTCTGCCCCATGCCTCGAAACGTGCTGGCGCGGCAGGCAGGCAGGCAGGCAGGAAGGCCATTAGCTCATATTTTAAAATGGAGATTGCTATATAACCCCTGGGTCCACTTCCTAACAGCTCTATGCATTATGGAAATTCAGGGAAAAGTAAATACTGGTACTGTGCAGTAGCTCTAAATCCTCTGTGATTTTACCTATTACAGACCTAGCTCAGTTGATAGCTCTCAACAATAGAACAAGTTCTTTCTCCTAAAAAAAGAGCAAATTTGGTAACACGACTTCCCGAGCTTAAACACTCAATAACAACAACCATCACTCCACTACTTGGATAATGTTTATCACATGCCAAGTACTGTGTGAACCCATATATTCTTCATGGCTACATGCTATGTCACATGGGAGAAGTCTAGAGATAGGACAGGTAAGGAGGATAAGACAAGAGGGTGGAGGAGGCTGGAGGTGGGGGTACTGTAGACACACAGTGGGGAAAAGCCAAGGGGGTAAAGAAAGCAAACTCTTCTTGCAACCTGGCCCAGACTCCCAAAGAGCAGAGAAGCTTGGCATCCTGAAGATGCACAAGGACCCCACGAATGACTGATGGTGTAGAACTTCACTGCTGTGTCGAGTCAGACCACGACAATGCGGAATAATGAAGACCTGGCCACAAGGGCTATGCAAGTGGTGGGAAGGGGTGGGTATCCTCAAGACCATCCTCCCCATGGATTCCAAACTGTCCCAAACAACGAAGGGCAAACTGTGTAAAAGGTTGTTCATGGAACTAAAAGAGTAGGTACCTGCACTTGATTTGCAAATAACAAGTAAAGGAAAATGAACACTTATCAGCTGGTGTTGAGCTGGTTGTCCTGTATGAGAGAGCAAGCTGGCACAGAAACAGCTGTTGAAACAACTGGAAGTTCTGAGTCACCAAAGAAGCAAAGTCCGGGTCACATGATGCACTTGCCAAAATTAGGAGCCCCCAGACCATGTTCCCTAGGAGCTCGTGGATAAAAAGACCTCAAGGGTGGGGGGTGGGAGGCTCCAGAGGGAGGGGACACGTGTACTTGTGGCTGATTCATGTCAGAAATCAACACAGCATTGCAAAGCAACTATCTTCCAATTAAAAAAAAAAAAAGCCTACAAAAAAGATCTCAAGAGGCCCTATCTCTAACCTAAATGCTCACTGAAAAGAAAAAAAGATTTTCTGCAAGCAAATTCATCAGCTGAACCTTATGAGTTTTCATAAACTGACTTAGGAGCTTAAAGGCCTTGCAATAAGCGCCTGAGAAGAGCTATGCCACAGCCTCTCTGAGCAATTCCTCATCAGTAAATGAAGGATGCCACCATCTGATACCTAGCTACATGATCATCTGGGAAGATTAATGAAACAACAAGTGTCTGTGTGCCATGAAGATAATGCCAATAATATCTCAAGTTAGCCCTAAAATTCTCTTATCCTGTAAGCCTTCAGCAAGAGCCAAACAGAAACAATCACATTTCACTTGACCCTCAGGGCTTCAGCTCACCAATCAAGAGCAGAAATGGATCTTTCATTCTTTTTTTCTTAAAACCAAGTATCAGCTGGATAAGCAAACTGCTCCATGAAAAAGCAGCTCTAAAGTCTACCACCGGTACTCAGATCCCAATTGACCTACTGTGAAAGAGACTGAACATCTGCTGGGGGCTATCATGGTGACTATGTGCCCTCCCAAATCATGCTTATAAGACCCTTTGATGATGCTGTGGCTTCATTTCTAGAACCATCCCAGTGACGAGTGAGCACTCAGAATTAGTTTTTACTCAGTCTCTACCAGAGATGGATTTGTGGACAAGGTAAAATCATGCTAAATTGAGTTTTTTAGGGAAAAAGAAGTTATTAGGGATTTCCTTAGTGGTTCAGTAGTTAGGAACCCACCGTGCAATGCACAGGATGTGGGTTCAATCCCTGGTTGGGGAACTAATATCCCACATGCCAGGGAGCAACTAAGCTGATGCATACAACTACTAAGCCCACACACTCTGGAGCCTGTGAGCCACAATGAAAGATGAAGCCACATGACTCAATGAAGATCCTGCTTCCTGTCTGCCACAACTAAGACCTAAGGAAGCCAAATAAAGATAAATAACTGTTTTTTAAAATAAAAGGTTTTTTTATAAAAAAAATGTTGCTAGTTTTTACTACAAGATAAGCATTGCTTTTTAAAAAAATTAACTTATTTAATTGGAGGCTAATTACTTTACAATATTGTGGTGGGTTTTGCCATACATTAACATGTATCAGCCACGGGTGTACATGTGTCCCACCATCCTAAACCCCCCCTCCCACCTCCCTCCCCACCCCCTCCCTCTGGGTTGTCCCAGAGCACCAGCTCAAAAATTAATGAAAATGGAAAGCATCAGTTCAGTTCAGTTGCTCAGTCGTGTCCAACTCTGTGACCCTATGGACTGTAGCATGCCAGGCCTCCCTGTCCATCACCAACTCCCGAAGCTTACTCAAAATCATGTCCATTGAATCAGCAATACCATCCAACCATCTTATCCTCTGTTGTCCCCTTCTCCTCCCTCCAATCTTTCCCAGCATCAGGGTCTGATGGAAAGCATAATGAAACATAAATCCTGACTTTTGCATTTCTATTTAGCAGTTTCAAAACCCAATTTAGAGCACTCATTGATCAAGGGAGAAAAGGAAGGGCATCCACTGATCAAGAGAGATCTAGACATGCCTAATGCCTGGCCTCACTGCTTCACTGTACACAACTGCAAACGTCAGGCTCTCACCCCCACTAGGCAAGTCTCCTTTGAACACTAAGCCAAGTATCGTCAGGTTCAGAGTTATTCAGAATGTCAATTTCTTAAAGGAAAGGCATCATGCATCTAAGAAAGCATTTACCCTGTACCCAGCTTTCTTCATTTCAGAAATAGCCACTGAAATGAGAAGGCTGAGTTAATTAAAATCTCCTTCTATAGGCTTACTTCCCTCTGCACAAACCCAAGGGAGTATGGGAACTTGAATAGCCTGAACATCCTTCCCCCCATATAGGGCCCTAACCCTGAGCTTGAAAGAAAAATTCACTAACAGCAGACTGGCTCACACAGGAGGCTGATCAAAACTACGTTTTTAAGAAAGCAAGAGAAAAGAAGAGAAATGTCACTGAAGGCTCACGAGCCTGACTTGAAAGAAAAACAATCTCAAAGTAATGAGAAGAACAATGACTTGGACATGGGTTTACATAAGTTTGATCCTGGGGAGATTTCAGCGTTGTTTCAACTATAAATTATTAGTATAATCTTTAAAATACGATTCCATATATAAACGTAAGGCATCCTTGGGTTTAAGAAGACACTTCATGAAGAAGAGATATTATTGGGAAAGTAACATACACTCCACTGCCAACAAAAAATTAGTGAAAGAATCACCTCCTGTGCTTATGAAAACACTGCTAGGCAAACATCTTCATAAGCATGTGCGGGGTTTTCTCAGGGGGCAAGGGTCTGACTCCTAGCATGGATTATGCTGCGGATGCCTGGTTAACTGAGGGCGGAGGTTATTACACCTCACACTGATACACTAGTAGCTGCTAGTGAGCATGTGGGTGGAACATCATGTTAACAATCACCTTCTTTCACACGCGTGGTTAAGTTCTTATAAAGATTTTCATTTTACCATAATTGAAAAAGATAGATGTACCCCAATGTTCACTGCAGCACCATTTACAATAGCCAGGACATGGAAGCAACCTAAATGTCTGCTGACAGATAAATGGATAAAGAAGTTTTGATACATAAATACAATGGAATATTATGCAGTCATAAACGGGGATTTATGTGAGTCAATTCTAGTGAGGTGGATGTTATACTGAGTGAAATCAGACAAGCAAATATCATATCAATGCCTATATATGGAATCCAGAAAAATGATACTGATGAAACTATTTGCAGGGCAGGAATAGAGACTCAGACATAGAGAACAGACTTCTGGATACAGTGCGGCAAAGAGAGGGTGCAATGAATTGAGAGACTGGCACTGAAATATATTCATTACCGTATGTAAAATAGCTAGCTAGTGGGAAACTGCTATATGACTCAAGGAGTTCAGCTTGGTGCTCTGTGATGACCTAGAAGGGTGGCATGTGGTGGGAGGGAGATTCAAGAGGGAGGGGACATGTGTATACCTACGGCTGATTCACGCTGTTGTATAGCAGAGACCAACAGAGCATTGTACAGCAATTATCCTTCAGTTAAAATCAAATACATTTTTTTCTTTAAAGATTTTCATTTTTCTTCAGATCCTTGCGCCCTCAAGCAGGCTGACATAAAAAAAGAGGTGCAGGTATTGGGAGGCAGGCACTGAGATGGTATAGTTCTTCCCGTAGAGGACTGTGTACCATTAGGTGCACATACTAACTGTACTCAGACATAGCCAGTCAGACATAGTCTTTGCAACCCCATGAACTGTAGCCCGCCAGGCTCCTCTGTCCATGGGATTCTCCAGTGGGTTGCTATTTCCTTCTCCAGGGGATCGTCCCAACCCAGAGACTGAACCCATGTCTCTTACATCTCCTGCATTGGCAGGCAGATTCTTTACCACTGAGCCACCTGGGAAGCCACAAAAAAAAAGAGGTGCAGAGAGAAGCAGAACCCCCTCAAAGGCCAGGGTATGTTGTTTTTCTGGAATGAGATAGCCTAGCCTCGCTCGCTGGGTGAGCTAAGAGGTCATGTGAAGCCTGTTCAGACCCCTGTTGACCTTCCCTGTAAAATGCAGGGGATCATTCTGTTGTGGGCTTGTTCTGAGGATTAAATGGGATGGTGTGTGTGAAAGCCCCTGGCATGGGACCTAGCCACATGAAGCACATGAAAAAGTAATACGGGCTACTACTGTTTCAGAGTCTTTGCTGTCCTTGACATTTCAGGCAATAACATGAGCATGAATCAACTGTCAGCTGGGATGAACATTTGGAAATAGATTAATAGTAACTCCAGAGAAGGAAAAAAATCACATTGGGTTGGTCAAAAAGCTTGTTCGGGTTTTTCACATAACATCTTATGGGAAAACCCAAACAAATGTTTTAGCCAACCTAGTATTTTGCTTTAACTAAGACATTCGCAAGGGCTCCCGTGTCTTCAGCTCAGGGCACAGCATCTCGTCTTACCTCTGAGGGACCCCGGCCCTGCTTCACCCATAGCTGTGAACAGAAGGTAACTGCGAAACACTCTGGGTTCCTTGGAGAGGCTCCCATGGCAATGACGAACGCAAGGCACAGGATGTCAGCCCTGAGACATTTGGGCTCCTTACGAACTAGCCCCTTCTAAATGAGAATTATAGATTCAAGCAACAGAGGCTTTATTTTAAAAAAGCTGGCGAAGGCACAGTACCTCTAGTCGTTGTATGCGTCCCTTGAAAAACATAAAGAGGGAAGAGTTTGGATAAGCAGCTTCTTTTTTGAGAAGAATTTCCTTTGCTTCATCCAGGCCGGCTTTGTTATCACTGCCATCCAAGGCAAAAAATGGGCGGACCACAGTATGATACCAGAGCAGCGCTAATCTGAAGAAGAGGGACAGAACCCGTGAGAGACGCGGACTTTGCTGACAGTGTTTCCAATCTCGAAAATAATCAGTCTGTGCTCCTCCCATACACACTCCTTCCAGAAAACTCCCTAGGCAGTCCCTGAGTAAGTAAAAATCTGTATCTTTCCCCGTGTTATTTTGATCCATATTTGGAAAACCACAACTTTCGAGCACAATGTATAAATCAGCATACTCCCACCAGGGAAGAGAATAAGGTGACAGAAGCATGTAGTTCTTCTGAGGCTTCTAGATGGATTGCTGAAGGCATCATTTACGTAAATCTCTGAATTCTACTCTGTTCTCATCAATGCATAAATTAGAAACAGTGACTAGTGATCATGAATTTACTGTCCCCTTATAATTACTTTCCACATTACTTTTTACAAAAGGAAAGCATTTGTTTTCTCTTGTGTTCACAAAAGTTAGACTGTAAGTAAGCCTCACACCTTGAATTTAAATACAGGAACCATAAGCAAAATTACACAAAATTAAGTTAAAATAAGTTACAGGAACAGAAGGGCCCTTTATCTAGCCTTTGAAAACCAAACAAATAAGTTACTTAAAATTCTCTCACTTCAAACTCATCCCTTTCAAGAAAAAGGCCATGTTAAACTAGGTAAACAAAATAGAGTCACTGGGATCGGCTTTGAAAGACAAAAATCGTGTAACCAACACAACAAATATTTTTATGTAAATATATGCTTCCAGTGTGCATAAATTTGATCCTTTTCTGGAGATCAGACTAATTTACATTATTTTTAATTCAATTCATTCCTTTCTCAGAAAATGTTATTAAAAAAGACATATTATCACAAGTTATAAATCCACTAAGTCAAATTAATGAAGGACCACTGTTTGTATAATATAAGGAGTTTGGGAAGGCATGAGTATTTTTACAATGAAAAATTAATGACTTTTTTATAGTCGCTACCAAACGATTAGGAGTTAGCATCAAAATTCCTCAATACTGACGTTAAGTAGAAACCCAGCAAACTAAGGTTCTCTGTGATACCAACATCTTTTGGAAAAATTCTGATAAGTGGTGCAATGTCAAAGCACAAACAGTATTTCATAAAATTATTCAAACTGCAAATGGTAGCAGATATTTCAGTTCAGTCCAGTCACACAGTCATGTCTGACTCTCTGCGACCCCATGGACTGCAGCACCCCAGGCCTCCCTGTCCATCACCAACTCCCGGAGCTTGCTCAAACTCATGTCCATAGAGTTGGTGATATTTATCAGATCGGAAAAAAAAACACATTGTTTTTAACTGATGAGGAAATGGATGAATCCTTGCTCTGGATGGTTATATCAGCTTCTTCACATTTTTCTGTATAAATAATTATCATTTAAGTCTGAACAATATAATATAACTCAATTTAGTTGAATAGCACAGACTGTCCAGGCCACAGTAAGAGACCAACGGACCAACTAGAGTCATCAAGAAAAATTATCCAACATGAGGATAAAAGAAGAGAGATTTCAGAATCACAGAACAGCCTTATGAAATTTATATCCTCTGAAGTCCAAAATCAGGATTACGAATCTCAGTGACTGGCAGAGTCACTGCTTTTAAATGCTTATAAATCATGATCGTTTTGCCTGTTTAAAACACAGGACTCATTAAAAAAAATAAAAATAAATTTTAAAAAGAAAATGGTAAAGAAGAGGGGCTTTCCACAAAAATTAAAAAATGAATAAATAAAAATCAAATACAGGACTCATGAGACTTAAGAACAGTGCTCTGTTCTCCACAAGAAAGTTAGTCACTCACTCGTGTCTGACTCTTTGTGACCCCATGGGCTGTAGCCCGCAAGGCACCTCTGTCCATGGGATTCTCCAGGCAAGAAGACTGGAGTGGGTTGCCATTTCCTTCTCCCTGTTTCCCAAAGTTAACTCCTAAACATCACCAAAAACATGGTCCTTGGCATTCCATTGAAACATAAAAGGCATGGCAACATGTCAACCAACCCAGCACTGATTTTACCTGAAGTTTCCTATAAAGGTTTTGAGTGTCGCTTACTTACTTTCAACTATATTATCTACCAAAGCATTGCAATATAGCTACTCACGTAGCTAAAGGGGCCTTCATGTCCTTACTTTCGCTTGCATACATCAGTGAAGAAAGCCCCTGCAGGCGGTCTCCAGGAAAACCCAGCAGGTTGATGATTTTGAGCAGGTTTGGGGGCACCATGGATATGCAAAGGTGAAAAAGGCCGTATCCAAAGCTCACAGCACCTTTCAGTCTGTTCAGAGACTCCTCAGACACCCCTTCAGCCACAATGTGGTTATCATTTGCAGCATCAGAAGTCAAAGGCTCTTCTGTTAGCTTCTTCTGATACAGCTCCTGAAGGGCGTTGATGTCCAGATAGCATTTATTGTAAATCTTCCAGGCTTTCCTAAGGATCCACCCACCTTTTATATATGCTATAAAGGGAAGGGGAAAAAAGTATGAAAAAAATAAGCATTTAAATAAGTTTCCTATACTAATAATAAAGATACTGAAGAATGATTTGAAAAAATCAAAATTTAAAAAAAATACAAACTATTATCCACCATGACAACTTGTTTTTCTTTATATGGCTTAAATTCCTTACCTGAGGTCTGTTTCGGGGCTCCCTCGGTAGCTCAGATGGTAAAGAATCTGCCTGCAGTGCAGGAGACCCAGGTTCAATCCCTGGGTCAAGAAGAATGGCTACCCACTCCAGTATTCTTGCCTGGAGAATTCCATGGACAGAGGAGCCTGGTGACTACAGTCCATGGGGTCACACAGAGTCAGACATGACTGAGTGACTAACACTTTCACTTTACTAGTGTGGATGGCAAGAGCGATGTATTATTTTGTTCATTAAATAGAGTCACTCACACAGTAGTGAGGGTGTAGGATCTTTGCGGTTGTTCAGTTGCTCAGTTGTGTCTGACTCTGCGACCCCATGGACTGCACCACCCCAAGCTTCCCTGTCCTTCACTATCTCCTGGAGTTTGCTCAAACTCATGTCCATTGAGTCAGTGATGCTATGTAACCATCTCATCCTCTACTGACCCCTTTTCCTTTTGCCTTCAGTCCTTCCCAGTATCAGGGTCTTTTTCAATTAGCATCTGTTATCAGCTGAATGAATGAATGCAAGCCTCCTCTGAATCCAACTTATCCCACATATAGTGTGAAATCCTCTACCGCATTCCCGAAACCACTGGCAGTCTCTATGATGCCACTGGAGTGCTCTTGGCTAAACCTTATTACACCTGTACTTCAGACCCTTGGATGTTCTGCAGCAATACCTCCAAGAAACAGTGCAGCTTCCTTCCTCGGGTGATACAGAAGAACCTGCGCCCCTCCCAGCCTCCCTGCCACCCCACCACAGATGGCAAGCTGGTGAGCCCTGAGGGAACTCAGGAAGGAAAGAATACCTGCCCTCTAGCAGTCGTCAGACCGCAGCCACTCACTACAGTGAGCCCTGAGGAAGCGCAGGATGTGAAAACAGGATACCGGCCCCAGATAGCTGAGGTGCACATCAACGGAATGATTTCAGTGAGCCCAGACTCTTGCATCTTCCCATACATAGAAAAGGGTTAAATCCCTTAACTTGGGTTATCTGGTTTCCTTTCATCAACAATCATTTTTTTGATGTTCAGACTACCTGCTCTTTGTTGCCACACTTTTATATAACCTGGCTCCTCCTTCAACTCCTTGGAGCAGTTTTTCTCAGTTTCTTGAGGCACAGTCTCCTCAGCTTGAAGGTTTAAAAATTCCTTCTGAATAAAAGAGTTCTCAACTTTTAGGTTCTGAATTTTTTTTTAAGCCCACAAAGATAATTTCTAGGAAGTCCACATTTAGGAGGTCACAATAAAAGTTAAATCCTACTTTTTACTTGAGCCAAAGAGAAACCAACCATCCTCAAGCATGAGATGGAGACAGAGAAGAAAGAAACGGAAACTGGCTGCCAGTAGCCCAGATCAAGAAAAGTGCATGTCATGACTTAGCAGCAACAAACCCTTCTTCACTTCAGGTTCGGAAGAAAATGCTTTTCTCATTGTGATTTATAGTTGATTTCCTTATTGAACACTCATGTTTTCAAGTAGACCCTAGCTACCAAAGAGGCAGATACCTGCCATCAGGAACAGAGATATAAAACCACAAAAGAGGAAGAACTAGGATCAAAGTTAAACTTACAGTGAACTCTAGACAGTCTCCATTCCAATCTACACTCCTCAAGATATCAAAGCTACAAAATCCTGGAAAACATTTGTCTTGGGCAAACTAAATAAGAATCAGTTTATACTCCTCATTAAGGGCTGTTAAAATGTTGGTCATTCAAGCATGTTAGGAAATCTTTAGTACACGCTCAGTCTTTCAATAACAATTTGCTGAGAAACAAACTGGTTATATTTCACTTTAAAGGGTGATTATCAGACCTTGATTCCCACCCACGCACCAAAAAACCTATCAATTTATTACTCTATCTAAGGCACAGGTAATATCTCTAAGTATGACAGACTATCTGCAGACAAGAGGATGAAAAAGATTTTGGAACTAAAACTATTCCACTAAATATACATTAAGCACTCCTGGTATCAATTTCTTAAGTAATAAATCAAAATCATGCCCCAAACAAGTGCCACATGTTTTCAAAGACTGAAATACAAGGTGTTCTAAAAAAAAAAAAAAGTATGGGGTATTACCAATTGTGTCCACTGAATAGCAAAAACTGTTAAAAACAATGCTTTAGCATACCTGACAATTCTTGCTTTACAAACGAGAGCACAGCCAGGTAAACTTGACAGTCAGCTATGATTATCTGCCTCTGAAGCCGATCAACCATAGAGGGGGTAGATTTTCGGACATCAACCTGTTTGGTGGGAAAAAAGTACATACAGATAAATCACACCCAAGAACAGCATCACTCTTTCCCAAAAACTATTACTTTACTGGGCAGAATAACTTCACATAGGAAGTATGGAACAGTAGTCACTAAAATCCAAGACCACATTTACACTACACTCTGAGCCTGGGAGTTCCAGCTTCCTCCATTAAGTCTAGCTTTATTTTGTTACCAACACAATGCTGTAACTCAAAGAGCCTTGTAACTCAAAGACAAATATTCTTAATAATAGAAACACTTCATGGGAAACATGAAAGCCCACACAAAACTTTAGAGTTTTACCTTTTTCAAAACAATGTAAGTTAAAAACTTATTACATTATGTAAGTTGTATATATGTAAGTTTAAAACCTAGACAGTGTATTAAAAAGCAGAGACATCACTTTGCTGACAAAAGGTCCATTTAGCCAAAGCTACGGTTTTTCCAGGAGTCATGCACAGATGTGAAAACTGGACCATAAAGAAGGCTTAGTGCCTAAGAATTGATGCTTTTGAACTGTGGTGCTGGGGAAGACTCCTGAGAGTCCCTTGGACTACAAGGAGATCAAACCAGTCAAACCTAAAGGAAATCAACCCTGAATATTCATTGGAAGGACTGATGCTGAAGTGGAGGTTCCAATACTTTAGCTACCTGATGCAAAGAGCCAACTGACTGGAAAAGACTCTAATGCTAGGAAAGATTGAAGGCAAAAAGAAAAAGGTGCAGCAGAGGATGAGACAGTTAGATAACATCACCAACTCAAATGACTTGAATTTGAGTAAGCTCCCAGAGATAGTGGAGGACAGAGGAGCCTGGTGTCCATGGGGTCACAAAGAGTTGTATGTGACTTAGCAACCGAACAACAGGGACAAAAACAACAAAGTTATTTATAAAAAAAAAAAAAATTACTGAAGGTATAAAACACTGCCCCAGGTAAACAATGTGAAAAGCTACTTTGCAGCCATCTGCCTTCAGGAAGGACCCATATTAGGGTTCATTCCTTTGGTGCATGCAACTGAGATGTGAGGGATGGAACCTGATTATAATGCTAGTTAAGGAGAAAACACCCTCAATTAAAAATTAGCTTTGAATGAATCACAAACTGAACTTGAAATTTTAGTCAATAACCTCTAAAGGTGACTACCTTTATAAAACATGAAAAAGTAAAACCAAAAGCTCTACTTTTTAGTAAGATTCTGGTTTTATGAATGCTAAATGAAGAAAATTCACTATGAAATAGAACAGTGCCTTCTTAACACAAGGTAAACTTGAACAAAATAGGTTAAATAGTTTTCATGATGATACAAGAAATGGTAGACTTTTTGCAAATATGACAAAAGTATGCAGAGTATATGTGACAAAATGGCTGGCTTCTCTTTTTTCTAGATTAGCAGAATTCACCTACGGTCACTGTTGTTCCTGGTCCTACTTCCAGCACCTATTACTTTGTTTACTGAAGAAAACGTCAATCTATTGATGCTTCTGTTTTCTTTGCTTGTAATAACATCTACTCTGAAGGGCTAATGAGATACTCTGCATGTGAAAATGCTTTTTAAATTGCAAGGACCCATTACTAACGTTGATTATGAACCTATGTGCTGGGCGTGGTACTAGATGCTGAGGACAGACATGTAAATAAGCTTACAGTCTAACGAAGGCACGCTGAGGACCATGTAATGTAGTAAATGCTCTGAAGGGTGAAGTACAGGGAACTATGGGAACCTGTAGGGAACACACTAACAGGACTTGGGGACTAATATCTGAGTCTTTGGAGAAAATGACATCGAGGAAGAACTAAAGGACAGACAGGAACCAGGTCGGGAGGGATACAAATATTCGATGGAGAGGAGAAGTCAATGCCAAGCCAGTCACATTACGGAGCCTGGGTTTCAGTGCAATGGCAGGGGGTGGGGGGTGGGGGGCAGGGACACTGCAAATGAAATCAGCAACATGTAATCTGCATCTCAGTGACTGCACTTTGGAGAACAAATTAGAGAACAGTGAGACTGGAGGCAGAAACACCAGTGAGGGTTGTCTTAGGCAAGTGGAGACGGTGGCTGGCCTAGGAAACTGGCAAGGAAAGGAGATGAATGCAGGACGTATTTAAGAAAGAGGCAATGAGACTCGGTCTCTGACTGATATAGGGTTTGGAGAGAGAGGAATCGAGAACTCTGGCCCTTCTGCAGCCTCAGTAAACAGTACTCTGGGCCCATCTGTGGCTTCCTCATGGTAGACCCCATAAGCCAGAGCAGAGGTGAAGCCACGTGGAGCGACATAAGGGAGCAGAAAAGACAAGTGGCTTTTGCTGTCTGAAACTAACAGACTGGTGTGTCAGCTAAACATGTGACACTTGTGAGACCCCTGGGTGCTCCAGAAACATCAGGGGTAGGAGGACACCTCTCTAAAGTCTAGCGCTTTTGCACTGAAAATTGAAAGAAAAAAAAAAATCAGGAAGAGTGGATTATGATGTCATTGTGACTATTTTATTACCCAAGACCGGGAAGGCCTGGGGAAAAGGAGGTAATAGCTAAATTCCTGAATTATGCCAAAATGCAAAACATGAAATACATATATGAAAGCCTCATGACAAACATCCTTGCCACACAGCCCACTGTGGAAGAAGATAATGTTAAGAAACCAAGAGAACATGCACTGAAAAGTTCTAATGACTAAAGGAGGTTCTACTCCTTTAAGAAACACACTTTAGGAACTTCCCTGGTGGTCCAGTGGTTGGGACTTCACCTTCCAATGCAGGGGCTGTGGATTCGATCCCTGGTTGCAGAGCTAGGATCTCACATGCCTTGGGGGCCAAGAAACCAAAGCATAAAGCCAAGGCAAGGTTGTGGCAGATTCAATGAAGACTTTTTAAATGGTCCGCATTAAAAAAAAAAAAAAAAAGAAACATGCTTTACATAATCAAAAGCTGTAAGACTCACTCAGTGCTTCAGCCATATTCTAAACACCAAAAACCAAGTAAATGAAGAATGTTCTAAGTAAGAGGCACATAGATCATAACCTAAAGACATAGTACTTACATTCTTCTTAATTTTATTCTTGATTGTTTCAATTACTCCAGCCTCTTCACTTTCACACAGCTTTTCTGTAGTTTTTAAGTCATCACACGCCAACTGCATTTTTTCTTCCTCAAATGTCATCATGGCATTCTTCCAAAGAAAGAAATAAGGAAAGAATGAATGAATCGTTAAGTGTCTGAAAATTTAGGCCAATTTATCACAATACAACTCCAAACTAGGGGGGAGGAGGGAAAGCCATCTAAATGATTTATTCTTAGTAAAAGAAATCAGAATGCTACCACATACACTATTCATTGAAAAAAATATAATCTCAGTATGAAACAAGAACATATCTCCATTACACCAGCATGAAAAAATACATGCTTAACACATCTTTGCAATTACTGTTTGACAAGTTTTTGTTATTAAACACAGTAACAAAAAAAATTATTGTATACAGTTTCTGATTGTAATTCAGCTTCTAGAATAGACATTTTCTACCCATGCATGGGATCCCTGGGTCCATCAAGCACAGCACAAAATGCCAATGAAACATCAGCCAGCAGGTACTCTTTAAAAACTATCGGTCTTTTCAGGGACAGCAATTCCAATGGATTCATTCATAAAAAACTCATTTCTTATTGTTCCCAGTCAAAAATTCCCACTCTCAGCTCATTTCCAAGCACCCAATCCTGGTAGACTTTTTCAGGACACACTGGGATAGAAACAATCCCTTCTTTGCTGAAAACCTGCTACTTTCCCCCAGAAGAATTGAGGTTGCTGAGATGAACGGGTTTCAGGGGCAGAGACAGGGCACCAGGTTCTTGGAAGGACTTGATGAACTCACTGTGACTAGCTCTCCACCCCCATCACATCCAACCTGACCACTCTGGTACCCTAGGCCTTCTCTGTATGACTCTAGACTACTTTTCCATTCCAGCCAGACACTAGCCACCTTTGCCCAAGCCTCCCTCCCACAGTTTCCAACCAAATACCAACCCTGCTACGGGCTCCCCCCACCACCCACCTCCTCCCACCCAGCCAAGCCTTCTGCCATGTCTCCCTAGCATCCTTCCTTGCTACATGGGTGGGTACCATTTATGACCCCCACCCAGTACCACTTTCCTTAAGATCTGGAACTATGTTGCAAACAGAAGGCCTTAAGAATTGTTAAAAAGATTTGTTGTATTACCTGGTAATAAGACTAAAGAAGCCTGAATGAAAACCCATGTCAACAGAAGCTGGTCTGGTGCCTGTCACTGGTGCTGCAAGGCTGCATACAATATGCCCATTTGGTGAGCTTTTTCTGTCTGGAATCTAAATGCTTTCTCCACTTTACTTCTCTCAGTCTCTACTCAGGACTTTTTTTTTTTTTTGCAGTTACATAATTACATGATACTTTCTTTAAAATTATGTTTGAAAGTAGTTTGTATGATAAATATTTCTGAAAAATAAAAGCATTCAATTTTCTGCATTGCCCAGTTTACTTTAAAACCTAACTGCAACCTATTCCCTCAATTCCTAAGTACTAACATTCAAAAACACAATAGTAACTGAGAAACTTTAAGTCTGCTAAAATAACTTGTCTTCCAGTCCACATTTAATAGTTTTAAACTTTTGATAAATAATAATAATAAATAATAAACTTTTGATAAACTTAACAAAAGTTTAGTTTCAAACTTTTATTATCCAAAGTCTATTTTCTTTTCAACTCTAATGCATTTTTAATTTTTGGAAAGTGAAAGTGTCTCAGTCCTGTCCGACTCTTTGTGACCCCATGGACTGTAGCCTGCCAGGCTCCTCCATCCATGGGATTTTCCAGGCCAGAATACTGGAGTAGGTAGCCATTCCCTTCTCCAGGGGATCTTCCCAACTCAGGGATTGAACCCAGGTCTCCTGCATTGCAGGTGGATTCTTTACCAGCCGAGCCACTAGGGAAGCCCTCCGATCTTTCAATTACATTTTTATTTTAAAAAGGATTTTGCTTGGAAAAAATATAATACTCTAAAAAATATAAGCATTTAATTTTTTAAATTAAGGAAGGATATCTCATAAGTGTTGGTGTATAGGAAAAAGTTAAATCCCAGTTTTAAACTGCAAAAGATTTTCCACAAGAGTGTATCTATGCAGCCGGTAACCATTAAAAGACAGACATTATGTGTTTGCTTCCTTCCCACCACAGCCTCTTCCCACATTAACTTACCAAAAAACTGACAAAGCTGGCTCCAAAACTCATTAACGGGCTATGATTTCTGTTAAGAAAACAAAGTAAAATTAAAATTACCTTTTTGTAAAATTTTATTTTAGAAACATTTGATATACCAGGATCATTGCAGACTCCTACTAATTATTTAATGTAAGTTGTTATGGTCTTCAAGTCGATTTAATTACCCTAAGAATAAAGTAAAAAAGGCAAGGAAGTTCACAGATCTATCAGGACAGAACCTCCCCCTCACCTGACTCTTCAAAGCAAGGAGAACAAGAAGGTCATATTATAATAGGTGTTGCTTTAGTAAATCAATCTGATTATCTGGAAAAATGTGGCCAAGGGAAGATTATTAACATTCATTTTTTTAAAAAAATTTTCTATAAATTTTAACAACTTAAGTACAGTTTATTTACAATGTTTCAGGTATAGAGCAAACTGATTCAGTTCTACATATATTTTTCAGATTCTGTTCCCCTGTAAGTTATCACAAGGCATTGAATATAGTTCCCTGTGCTATACAGTAGATCCTTGTTGTTGATCTATTTTATATATAGCAGTGTGTACGTTAATCCCAAATTTCTAACTTATCCGTCCCCCACTTCATTTTCCTCTTTGGTAACCATAAATGTGTTTCCTATGTCTGTGAGTCTATTTCTGTTTTGTAAATAAGCTCATTTGTATTGCTTTCTTAGATTCCACACACAAGTGATATCATCTGACATTAATATTTGCTTTTAAAATGCAAACATGCTCAAAACTTAGCACACATAAAATATTATTTTCAGAGTAGATCAAAAGGTTTTATCACTTAAGCCAAACTCACTTATCCCAACCAAAGAACTTTCAGAATGCCTCCATGGAGCCAGTCATCACCCTGCTGTAATCTCAATCATTATCTGGTTTCATACGTAAGCCAAAAATATGAAGCCAGATCAAACTAGTACCAATCCAATTTAAAGAATATAAGGATAAACGTTCTGCTTCAAAGTCACAATTAGTACAAAAATCCAAATCTCTATAAACGGCGCTAAAGGGAAAGCAAATTGTAACAGCCTTCTTAAAAATAATGGTCCTGCGCTTGTTATTATGTAAATAATATACGCTTATTATAAACAAAGGCATGAACAATGTATTTAGTCAATCCCCTGTTGGAAATTTAGTCCATGTCCTATGTAACCATGTGTGTGTTTGGGGGTATGTATGGGAGGAAAAGTGTGCCCATTTAGATGGATATATGTATGTGTACATATACATATACTCAATGCTCGGGGGAATATCCTTGTACACATATCTTTGAAGAGAGTCTAAACGTACTCTTGGAATAAACTGCTAGAGGCCGCATTGCTGGGTCAAGTGGCAAGCACATCCATTTTCCTCTTGGATGGGGGTGTCTATTGAGGACAAGGGTGAGGATCAACAACTCTAATTTGAAATGTTCATCCTCTATCAACTTGGTAGCTACTCCAACTCTATGGTGAAGAATAGCCTATCCACCCCCACATCACAGGTCCTTAGATCTACAAGAATTAGGAAGGTCTAGTGAGGGGTGACGAATCCCACACCAGCGCTCACAGCCATGAACCAACTCTAACACACCTCCCAAGCACACAGGGCAGGCTCCGTCCTCCCAACTCTGCATCAGCCAGGTCAGAGGTCAGTTTTCCACTCCATGGCTCTCCCCTAACCTGTCATGACAGACTCCCATCTTGCAGTATTATAATCTGGATTGTGTAATCAGGGTCCTCTCCAGAATACTATTTTCTGCCTTGTCCCCCCCTCATCGTCATGCCTTACACACAGTGGGCAACCAACAAAGACGAATCAGTGATGGAATGCAAGAGCTCCGCCTTTCAGAAACAGACACACTTCAATCAAGAGCTGAGTAGCCCGGCTGCCCCCATCCTTGCCCGTTCCCTGCTTATACATCAGCCACTGCCCATGAAAGAAATGAAAGAAGCTAATCAAGAGCCTAGCGTTGCTACATTTGCTTCTTGTTCTGGACTAAAATTAGGTTTCTGGGAGCCAAGGCTATTAATGATTCATGTTGTCCTAGCCAAGACCTTAGTACTTCACATACCCTCTTCTCATTTAAGTGACAAATCAGCCCAAGAGAAACATTTTCCCCTACTTGTCTTCATAAACCCCAGGGCACCGAGATGCATTAGCCACTTGATAATGAACTGATGGAGAAGCAAGAATCCTCCCTGCTGCTCTTAGCCTGGTGCTGTAAGCACTCCATCTAACAAGAGTCCCTTGTTCCATTCACCTGATTTTCTTTAACTCAACATGATCCAGGTGATCATGTATTAATTGAGCTCCTCTAAATCAATCTTTGCGCCCACATGTGTTTCTACATAAAACTGATTCAATTTGGAGATCTGGCAATGTTCTCAAAGAGTGCAAGGATCATCACTTCAACACCAATGTTGGTGGCAAAGAAGATGCTAGTTTCTACAAGAACAAAAAAATGTAAGGAGAAGAAAACTGCAAGGGAGCTTGTAAAATACATACAAAACAACTGGGACATAAGAGACATATAAAACAACAAATACAAATATGTGTGTGTGCTTAGTCGTGTCCAACTTTTTGTGATCCCATGGACTGTAGCCCACCAGGCTCTTCTGTCCATGGAATTTTCCAGGCAAGAATACTGGAATGGGTTGCCATTTTCTACTCCAAGGGATCTTCCTGACCCAGGGATACAACCCGCATCTTTTTCATCTATAGCCACACATACACTAGCAACAATTACAAAACGAAACCTAAAAAATTATCATTCACAATAGCACCAGAATATTAATAGTTAAGGATAAGTCTACCCAAGATGTGCAACACTGCTATGCCAAAAACTCAAAACAATAAGGAAAATGAAAAATCTAAGTCAACATTTTGCAACAGTCGCATTCTTAACATTTGGGGCCAGATAATTCTGTTGGGGAGGTGCGGTACTATGCATTGCAGAATGCTGAGCGGCCTCTCTGTCCTCTACCTACAAGATGACAGAGTAGAAGCCACTGCCTCCCCCGCACACACCGCCCCCAAAGGCTGTGACAACCAAAATGTCTCTAGATTGCCAGATGTAACATCAGGACAAAATCAACTCTAGTTGTGAAACACTAATGTAAATAAAGAGACATCCAACTCTTTCAGATTGGAAGACTCATAATTGCTGAGATAGTACCTTCTCTTAAACTGAACTGTGGCTCCAATACAATCGCAAGCAAACTCCCAGGGGAGGGGATGTTTGAAAAGTTGATTCTAGAATCTACATGGAGATAAAAAGTGCTCCATAACTAAACTAAAAATATATATGGAAAAGCAAAATACTTAGAATGGCCAAATCAATTTTGAAAGACCAACAAAGCTGTAGATTTACATTACCCAATAACAGAACTGAATTAAAATTAAGAATTTCTGGTCACTCTCAGGAGACTGAAGAAGGCAAATGCACATATTCAACAAATAGCTCGTCTTGAGAACACATAAAGAACACCCATAAACTAATTTTAAAAAATGACTGGCAACTGACTGGCAACCCAGTTTAAAAAAAAAGGTGGGGGGGGAGTCTTGGACAGGCACTTCACAAGCGAGGATATCCAAAAGTTAATAGGTATATAAAAAAGTGTTGAAAAGCATTCATTATCAGAGAAATACAAATTAAAACCAAAACGAGATACCACTATATGCTCATCAGACTGGCCACACTTATAAGGACTGGTAATAATACCTGTGTTAGTGAGGATGTAGAGTATCTGGACTCTAAAACACTGCCTGGTAGTATTTACTAAAGCGATATGCCTACTCTACTAAAACCCCATCCACATTTCTGATCTACTAATCACAGGCCTATCTATGACTCAGTAAGTTCACTCCCAAGTATACATGTACAACAGAATTGCATTATTATGCCCCCAAAAGACATGTATGGTTTTTTAATAGTATTATTCTTAGAAGCCTCAAACTGGAAACAATTCAAAGGCCCATGAACAGTAGAACGCATCAAATAATTGCAGCAGTCAATGAAATAGTTCACAGCTATGAAAACAAACTACTGCTAAAGGCAAAAACATGAATTAATCTCAGAGATGTAGAGTGAAGGAAGTCAGATATATAGGAGTATATACTGAATGATTCCATTTACATGAAGTTCAAAATCACTATTCTGACCACTAATGATGACAGACTTCAGAACAGTGGTATCTTTGAGGGAGTACTGACTGATGTTAGAAATATTTTTTATCTGGATATAAGTAGTTAACCCTGTGATATTTACATATTCTTTACTATATGGAAAGTTTTTCCTTATGAAAAAGAGAAAATTCAAAAAATAGATAAATGATCACTGATATGTATTTGATGCTATTAGTGAATCAGTATTAATTTTTTTAGGTATGAAAATGGTATTACTCCTACATTTTAAGGACTTCTTAAGAGATGTATATGAAAGCATTTACAGATGAAATGACAACTGAGATTTGTTTCAAAAATAATTTGAGGTAGAAGAATTAAAAGTTAGCAGAAGTATACATAAAACACGATTTCCCATGACTTGATAATGATTAATGCTGCCTGATTGGAACATGGGACCTGATTAAACTATTTTAAATACTTTGGAAGCTATAGACTATTTTTCAAAATAAAAAGTTAAAAAAGCATAAAAATACTCTCCAAAGGTGATGTCTTTTGGAATTCTTTGATGAGAAGGGTTCTAATAATCACTGCCATAGTTTGCTTTTTTTGAATATGAACCATGAGTAATAAAATGACTTAAAATTTTCTCTGAAGCCTCTCCCAAAGGTGAGAAAACTGTTAAAAACACAAAGATGCAGTGGATATTTTGTTTCTAAATTTATGAACATTGCCATGGAAATTTAAAAACAACAAAGTTTCTCCAACAGATTAAAAATTGGATTGATGAAGACCGTTTCTTAAAATACAGTGGGAGGTAATATACATATTTGATTCTCAAAGGAACATCCTTCCATTAAATAATTATAACTAACCGCATATGCTTTTTCAAATGTAATTTTATCCCCTAAACATGATGGCAAATGGCTAGAGTTAAGACTGATTTTTCTGAAAATGTCCTATATTCATATAATGTTACGTTCTTAGAATTCTCCAAAATGACTTCTCTCCCCTTCAAATGAGTGGGGAGACTGAACTTTGTGTATTACCGAGGAAATCTGGGGCCATCTGAACTTAATCAGCCCATGGCAGTCACGCTCAAACCTGAGATTGAAGAAACAGTCACCTAAACTCAACCCCTACCCCGACTGCTCTTAAGAGGCCTGTGCCTTTTCTGTGACCCATGCTGCTTTCAAAATCATAGTCCCAGAGGATCATAGGGGTCAATCAATCACCCATCAAGGCATCATTAAGTGCTTCTCTAGAAGCCTCAAACCATCCTTCAGAGACACAACGTTTGCTCACAGGACCGGTGATAGCCTCTACTCTGATCACTATTTTCAAACACGGGCTTTAGGGAGACAAACTGATTCAACATTTCACTTGTCTTTCTACAAGTAAAGTAAAGTAGTGCCAACAGAAGAAAAAAAGCTAAGTCCATGAACTCATTCACTGCAACATTATCCAGAATAAGAAAAATCTAGGTGGAAAAAAGAACTGTCTATATAGAGAAAAAGCTTCATGACACTGGATTTGGCAATGATTTCTGTGCCAGGAGACACAATCAAAGTGAAGAGGTAACCTATGGAATGGCAGAGAATATCTGCAAATCACACCAGACAAAGGGTTAATGTCCAGACTAAATAAAGAACTTCTACAACTCAACAAAAATAGCGAACAACGTGATTAAAAAGTAAGTAAAGACATGAATAGGTATTTCTCCAAAAACGATATACAAGTGACTAATAAGCACATGAAAAGATGCTCAACATCACTAATCATTAGGGAAATGCCAATCAAAGCCACGACAAGATACCACATCACACCCATTAAAATGGACACTATCAAAATAGCAGAAAATATACTGATACAAGTGTTGACAAGGATATGGAGAAATGAGAACCACTGTGCACTGTGAGTGGCAATGTAAAATGATGCAGCCACTGTAGAAATCAGTATCACGGCTCCAGAGACACAAAAAATCAAAACAGAATTACCATATGACCCAACAATTTCACTTACGGGTATGCACTCAAAAGAACTGAAACCAGGAACTCAGATAGATTTTTGTATACCCAGAGTCTAGCAGCATCATTCACCAATAACCAAAGGTGGAAGCAACCTGACTGTCCACTGATGGATGAACAGATGAACACACCATGGTGTATATAAACAATGAAATATTATTTGACCTCAAAAAGAAATCAATTCTGACACATGCTGCAATATGGATGAACTTTCAGGACACTATGCTAATCGAAATAAACCAGTTATGAAAAGTACTGTATGCTTTCACACAAGAGACCTAGAGCAGTCGAATTTAGAGACAGGAAGCAGAGGGTGGTTGCTAAGGCCTGGGGGTTGGAGAGAAAGAGCTGCTATTGTTTAAGGGATATGAAGTTTCAGTTCTGCAAAATGAACAGAGTGCTAGAGATGGGCTGCACACTAACGTGAATGTACTTAAACACACTTAACTGTACTCCTAACAATGGTTAAGATGATAAACTTTATGTTATGTATATTTTACAGCTAAAAAATTTCTGAAAATGGAAAGAAGTCTACAATAGAAAAGATGAGTCATGAAATAACCAGATGGAATATTATCACCTAGAAAAATGCCTGACAGAAATTAACATGACAACAAAAGTTCTGGGTACATTATGTTCCAGTATGTATAAATAGTAAAAAAAAAAAACAAAAAACAAAAACATTGGTTGTGGGGAAGGTGTAATAAGATTAAAGGTGATTTTGTACATGATTAATGTGTGCACATGGGGGAATAAACAGTCACAACTAAAGATGCTCTGATCACCATGCGTGCCTCAGGAATGTCACTGCAGACTCTCTCTCGACACTTAGACACCTTTTAGGGAGAAAAGTGCATCATTTAAGTCAATTTACTTGTTCTAAGTACTCCCTGTGTTTCAGTTGTTGCTTTGATACAATTTCTCAACAGAATATATATATTATCTATATATATATCATCCAGTCAACCAAACAGAATAATGGGGCGATTCAACAGCAAAACAGCCCAAACCTACTTACATGGGAGTGAGTTACTCACTTAGTGACTAGCTGTGCCCAGCTGTAGCCCAGAGCACGTTAACACAAGGCTGATAGAGGAATGCACCCCCTCCCCCAACAAAGGAAAGAGAGACACTTATATGAGGGGACTCCCAAACAGTTGGATTGTTTTCCAAAAATAAATGCAAATGACTTGAATATTGCTTTTCATACTAACTACTTAAGCAGTGTAAGGTCTTAAATGCACCCCTTTCAAAATAAAGAAAGGAGACTGAAGAATTGATGCTTTCGAACTGTGGTGCTAGAGAAAACTCTTGAGAGTCCCTTGGAGTGCAAGGAGATCAAATTAGTCAATCCTAAAGGAAATTAACCCTGAAAATTCATCAGAAGGACTGATGCTGAAGCTGAAGCTCCAATACTTTGGCCACCTGATGCAAAGAGCCGACTCACTGGAAAAGACCCTGATGCTGGGAAAGATTGAGGGCAGGAGGAGAAGGGGACAGCAGAGGATGAGATGGTTGGATGGCATCACTGACTCAATGGACATGAGTTTGAGCAAACTCTGGGACATAGTGGAGGACAGGGAAGCCTGGCGTGCTGCAGTCCATGGGGTTGCAAAGAGTCAGACACAACTTAGCAACTAAACAAGAACAAAGATATCAAATAGAACCACAATTTTTTTTTTTTTGCCATTTGAATGAATTATCTCATTTTTTTTTCATTTTTAATACTGAAATCTTCCATCTAGCTAACTCCTCCCTACAACTTGTAAGAAAAATAATCAGTAAAAAGCTCAATAGGAAGGAGTTTAATGAAAGCTGAGTTAAAATCTAAAGCACACTGAAGTCCGTATTAACTGGATTAAGTCTTGAAATGTTTCGATTTCAGGGGATGCCAACAACCTGAATGCAGACCTCACTTAATTTGTACTTGTGGGCCCCTAAGTGGTTGGCTCAATTTTCACTGCCCTGTGTTTCAAGTTCTCTAACTTCGGGTACACTGTGAGCACAACAGCTAAGATGAACTTGATTCTTCTGCAATCATTTATGTTTCCCAAATATACTGATCTTACTTATTTTTTAAATCCTACTCAGAAATGGGAAATTCTCCCAGTGAGTTACCTGGAGGTTTCAATCCTAATTTGAGGACGTGGCAGCAATAATACAGACTGGGACATCTAAGCTGCTCGAGTCAACGATATGACACTGTTCTCACCGACTAAAGACACTGAAAGTTTTCTCTGTTCTCATACCATGAAAGCGAGGAAGAACAGCGACGTTCTCAGCAACTCACTCACCACCATGCAGTCAACAAACATGGCTGAAGACAGCATGTGCTGGGTGTAGAAGAGGGCCCTCAGAGGCAAGGAAGGAAAATCTCTAGAGCACAGGTCTAGCAAGAAAAGTACCCTATTCCCTCAAATGGTGACCGAGGAAAACAGAATGTGAAAGGATTTTTCTTGACATGATTTGCAATAGATAAGGATATTTTTCAAAAGGAAAATCTAATTATTCTGAAATCACCTTAGTTAAAAAGTACATGCTTCCTTTACATGTGATATACAGCATCCCTAGGTCTCATATAGGATTGGAGTGCATCAGTGGAATATTTCCCTTTGAAACTTGTTACAAGCTAGAATGTAAAATTCATGATCTGGTTTTTCTAGAAAGAAATCACCTTCATAGGAATCCCAGTGGATCTATCCCATTCACTAAGTATCCTTCCCCTGACCGATCTGAGAATTAGGAAGCCGGTCCACGGAACCCACTGCTCACCTTCTTCTAATTCTCCCTCATAAAGTTTCCAGTTTTAAAGCAGCTTCCCATAGCACACAACCACCTCTGAGCCTGCGCAGTGAGGGGCTGAAGTGTCAGGTTTATCCAAACCAAATGATAAGGAGAGTGATTAAGAAATCAGGCCCAGGACTTTCCCAGTGGTTAAAAACCCATCTGCCAAAGCAGGAGACATGGTCCAATCCCTGGTTCAGGAAGATCCCACACGCTGCGGGGCAACTGAGCCTGTGTGCGCGCCACAGCTACTGAAGCTGATATGCCCTAGAGTCCATGCTCCGCAACAACAGAAGCCTCTGCAATAAAAAGCCTGCACACCACAATGAAGAGAAGCCCCCTGAACACTGCAACTAGAGAAAGCCCAAGTGCAGTCAAAAGTAAAATAAAATTTTTAAGAAAAGAAATCAGGTCCAACAAAAGCCAACAATTCACTACCAAAGAAACAACGGAGGGTTTTCCAGGCTGCTCTTCATTTTCATCATTAAAGTTATTTAGCTGAAAACTATACATTAACTTAAAAAAACAAACATGTTTAATTTTAAAATCATATATGCAGGTCATAACATTCTGTAATTTAAAACTAAATGAAAAGATGACCTCTTTTATACACAGTGTTACAGGAAAAACACTAATAAACTTTAGGTCATTCTTCCATACAAACTACATTTCTTAATCCCAAGTATATAGTATATTGCACTACACACTAGAGAGACACATAACATAAACATGTAACATAAACATGAAGGCTCATTCCTCTCCATGGAGCCCACATGGTCCAGTTTGGCTGGTAGAAATATTCCAAGAACAAATGGTGACAGAAAGCGAGTGGATGGTTAATTTTACTCAAAGTCATCCTTTGTCATCATCCTTTTCAAGGATGAATAAGGTGTCCTTGAATACCACATTTGATGAAATCTAATAGAGGCTACTTGCCAACTCTGTCGCTTTCTCTAGTGTTTCTTAAGAGGATATATTAATAAGACTAATTGCATCTCTGCATTTTAAGCCTCTGCAGAGTGCTTACTATTTTATATTTATCTCATTAGTCACTCATTTGTTTGAATAAGTGAAAGCTCCCCAAGGTTGGAAGCCCATCTTTGCCAAGTGCCATTGGGTTAAGCTTACAGGACAGAACCTAGCAGATCACTGGCCCCAATCCATTCCTGTCTAATAAAGCCACCACCCATCTCCCACGAAGTCCACGCTTCATGCCACTTCATCTGATGGGCCTTCCTCCACAAGTTCTAACAAATTCCCAGAAATGAGACTGTCATCAACTCGAGCCCACACACACTCTGCTCTAAAAAAAAAAAACACTTGTTTCCTTGATCAGAAGACAACAGTGGGGGATTTCATAGAGAGGAAATACAACTGTATCTTTTTCAGATATAATTCACAGTGTGATCCTTGGGCAACTTTTTAGCTAAAGGATAGACTGTCTCTAAAAACAGAGGTCCTCACAATCAGTCATTCAGCCGATGACTTCTGATTTATGAGCATTTGGATCAGGTCTGATCTGTTGGGGCCTGTGTTTATCATCTGCCCACTCTTCTTAGGGATTTAGGAGTCTTCAGTGCCCCCTTAGCCGGCCCCAGGGGCTCCCCACTCAGGTCCAGGAAGGCCGTCAGTTCCCAGGGAGCCGTGTGTTCAGCAGCATCTGCACTCATAGCCACTAGGGTAGGTGGCTGTTTACTTCTGTTGCATCGACTGCTTGTGATGTGGCCTTGCATCTTATCAGAAAATGACCTTGCAATTCACTGCCTGGTGCCAAGAAACCATGAAAGACTCTCACTGGAGTGAGAGTGAAGTGAGGCCATCAGCTTACAGTAGGGCATGAGAGCATTTCTGGGGGCAGGCCGAGACTCTGGGGCTCCTCCCCACATAGGGGCAGCAGCAGACAGACAGACAGTCTGTTTCTCCCTATAGCTTGAGGTAATTATCTACAGGTAGACAGAACAAACGAGCCCTGCTACACAGCACTGAGAAAATAACTGGGCCCTTGAACCTGACTTCCTCCAGACAACAGTCCCAGGAAAACCTCTGAGGCACAGCTGCCCCAATGGTTGTATTTCGAGGATGTTCCTACATGAAGAATGCATTCCAGTGCATATGGCAAGACACCCCTCACAGTCACTATAGTAATTTAAAACACATACTGGTTCTACAATTACATGGCAAAACACAGGTCTTCACTTTTTAGGCTTGTTTCTGGTATCCTGCAAAGAAGAGCTAGTAGATTCAGGGGTATATGTCTTAGACTTGGGGGTGAAGGGAGATTTGGGGACCAATTACAGAAGAGAAATGGTGAAGCAGGATGTAAGACACAGAGCAACTGGCTGGCGGGGGAGCTGGCAGACTGGAGAACTGAGGGCCACCCTCCCAGTATCCCCAGTGGACCCAGCACCCAGCCAGTGAGGCCTGTGAGGAGAGAGGAGGAATGATCCTGAAGGCAAAGTGAGAGCCAGGGAGAAGAGTGTGGCCCCGAGTTCCCATCTTTCAACTTCCAAATGATTTCCTGAGTTAGAATTCACTGGTGTAATGAATGCTTAGTCACGTCCGCCTCTTTGCAACCCCATGGACTGTAGCCCGCCTGGCTCCTCTGCCCATGGAATTCTCCAGGCAAGAATACTGGAATGGGTTGCTATTTCCTTCTCCAGGGAATCTTTCCAACCCAGGGATCGAACCCATGTCTCTATGCCTCTTGCACTGGTGGGCAGATTTACCACTGCGCCACCTGGAAAGCTCTAATTCACTGAAAGGGTCTAAAGCCTATTAAGCGTGGTGATATTCAGGATGGAAAACATCTACATAAAAAGTGTTTGAGACAAAAGCAGGGAACTTTTTAAAGTTCCTTGCTCTCTTGGTGTAAGACCTACAGTCAACAGACTCGGGTCATGGGGTTACATTTGATATAAATGCCAGTGTAACAAAAGCCTAACCTACAACAAGCCCCAGTAAATCTACCTTATTTACATGCTAGGTGGACAAGATCTGTTTCAATGGTATGAGTATATTGCTGCCTTTTTCGTACCCTCTGTAGGGACAACAAATATATTATGATTAAAGTAGAGGCCTTGACTAATTTCACAAACAGGCCCTCCTAGATAGAACAGAAGCCATCCAAGCCTTAAATGAAGAGCAAATCTAAATGAGAAAAGCAGTAATTCATAATAAAATGGCTTTGGACATACTCACAGCTGCTCAAGGAGGGACCTGTGCTATAATTAAGGTTGAATGTTGTGTATACATTCCTGACTTATCTGACAATGTATCGACTACTTTAGATGACATGAAAAACCAGGTAAAAGCAATGTCAAATGAGAACATTCCTTTCTGGACTTCGGTCCTATCTTGGGTGAAGTGCGATTGGTGGAAAACTATATTTACCACTGTTATAGTTGCCTTGATAGTTCTGCTTTGTGGACCCTGAATTTTACAATGTATTATGAACTTTGTAACCTGAAGGTTGATGTCATTCTCCCTAATTGGCAGTTGGAGAGCCAGGGTGCAATATATCCCTATGAATGATGCTCATAATATGAGTTAAGAGCATCAAGAGGGGGGAATGAAGAAGGAATTCATAGGGCCTGGACTCCATCTCAGGCCTGTCTGTGCTGATCGTGCTCTGCCACCTCTCCAGTGGACTCTGAACTCTGTGCTTAGCGCCTGTGGGAATGACAATGGAAGGATAAGACCCCCTCCGGACAGGGGAACCTTGAAGATCATATTCAGGTTACTCATCACCTAAGAGAAAACAGACACTAATCACCCCTGCCTCCGGACAGTATCTATCAGAATGTAAGCACAGGCTTATTGGTTATTAACTGGTTGGAATGTAACCGTGGGCTTATTGATTATTAACTGTTTGAACACATAACACGTGAATGATGGGGTTATGGTGATTGTATTTACCCTTCCTTTGTAAGCATCAAGGGATTGGGGTGGTGGGTTTGGACACATACACATGGGGTATAAAAGATTTTCACAAATGCTGGTCAGGGCCCTTGGCTAAGAGAAGACTCTGCCTTGGGCCCGCCAGTGTAATAAACTGCACTCCACTAAATAAATAAATAAATAAATAAATAAATAAATGTTTCCATTACCCACTGCCCCCGCCCGCCCTCCCCCAGTTTTCACTTTAACCCATAAAATTTCAAAATCAAGATAAAAAACTATCGCACTCAGGGTTCCCTGACCTTCCCTTTCCTCACTGGCTCCTGTTCATCCTCCAGGTCTTGGTCCAGAAGGTGCTGCCTCCAGGCCATGCTTCCTGGTCCCTCTGATCAGGCGAGTACCCTTCTCTGGGCCATCGCTGCTTCCTCAGCCTTTGCCCTTCAGAATACTACTCACACACTAGTGTATCTTTTCCCACCAAATGGTGCCCAACCTGGAGCCTGCCATCTAGAATGCCATTCATCCACTGAAAAAATGAATGAAACAGTGCAAACAAGCAAAAGAATAACTAAAAGAAGGCAGAGAAAGTGATATCTGCATGTTGAGTCATGCCAAGGGTGAAACTGTACATCTCCTTTCGTGTTGCCAACCTATTTTGCTAGGTGGAGAAATTCATTAAACCGTGGCTGGCATAGGGAAGGTAAAATGTAAGTATTTATTGAACAAGGGCAACAAATAAGGGACTGGTCTACATAAAGAAAAGCATCTTTCTCATACCTAAGAAGCTACTCCTGACAACAGGATTCATTCTTGCATTTCTTGTTGTAGTTTAGTCGCTAAGTCGTGTCCGACTCTTTGTGACCCCACGGGCTGCAGCACGCCAGACTTCCCTGTCCTTTGCTATCTCCCAGAGTTCGCTCAAATTCACGTCAATTGAGTGGGTGATGCTATCTATAGTCTCTAGACAAGATACTTAAAAGTGATTTCTTGCCTTCCTTGTTCACTCACCCTACAAGTAAATTTCTTATTCACCTATAGGACTCTAAATATATTTATGGTGATATTATAAAGGCAGATTCTGAAAGTAAAACTGCTTTATTATGTAATTATAAATTTTCTCTTGAGTTGGCAAACATCTTAGGAACTTCTCAATCATGCACTGGTACGTTCATTTTATAACTGCATTTAATTTTTAACAATCTGAAATTTAAATAATCACCTGTGGTTTTCACTAACAGTATAGTCTACAATAGGAAATAACTAATCTTTTTTTTTTAACCTACATCCTTAGAGTCAGCCCAAACCCCAAAGGAACTTCCTGCTCTGAAAAGCCCACTGAAGATAAAACCAAATTCAAAACAGCAGTCACTGATACATCCAATGAAAGCAATATCTTAAATTTCTGTGATGATTTTTTAATAAACAGAATGATAGTACATGAAAAGAAAGCAACATTTAGTTTAATGTGTGCATGCTCAGTTATGTCAGACTCTTTGTGATCCTATGGACTGTAGCCTGCCAGGCTGTCCGTGGGATTCTCCAGGCAAGAATACTGGAGTGGGTTGCCACGCCCTCTTCCAGGGGATCTTCCCAACCCAGGGGTCTAACCCACATCTCCTGCATTACAGGTGGATTCTTTACCTCTGAGCTAGCAGGGAAGCCCATTTACTCAAATGAAGTTACACTAAAACTAACTGCTGCTCCAGAAGAACAGATATAGAAAAAGGCTACCTCTTTTAACCAAAACTTCACATGGAATTCAAATGTTTATCCCGTCATTCTTTTTAAATCAACAAGTAATTCAAATCAAAATGACAGAGCCCTTAGATTTCCTACTCATCCTGGCCTGACTGCCTTCAGGCAGTGTGCAGCTTTGCATAAATGAAAAACAGAAGCCTGTAAAAAGAGCTCATTTGTTTAAGGAAGTAAGAATAGGGCACTTAATTAACAAAATCTATTCACTCTCACAAGCCCTTAACTACTTGTGCAACTATGTCTTAAGAGTTTACGAAGTATATCAAAACTCCAAACCTTCATAACATTTTAGAAAGTACATGTATCTGTTTTCCAAATTCACTGGTTTGTTAGTCTCAAATTATTAAACTACAATGCTGTATTTTATTTCTATTTTAGTAAAGCCTCTATCAGACACAAAATCATATAAAAAGTAACAGATTAAATCTGTCTACAAGAAATTCTGTTCAATATCAGAATGAAAACATTTTTTTGCCAAATTAAAAATGCTGTGCTGATATTTGGGAAACCTCAGATAAAAACAGGCATAAGAGACTACTACAAGCAACTATATGCTAATAAAATGGACAACCTGGAAGAAATGGACAAATTCTTAGAAAAGTACAATCTCCCAAGACTGAACCAAGAACAAATAGAAAATATGAACAGACCAACCACAAGTACTGAAATTGAAACTGTGATTTAAAAACACTCAACAAACAAAAGTCCAGGACCAGATGGCTTCAGAGGTGAATTCTACCAAACGTTTAGAGAAGAGTTAACGCCTATCTTTCTGAAGATACTCGAAAAATTGCAAAGGAAGGAACACTCCCAAATTCATTCTATGAGGCCACTATCACCCTGATACCAAAACCACAAAAAAATCAATAAATTTATAGACCAATATGACTAATGAACATAAATGCAAAAATCTTCAACAAATCAGTAACAATCTGAAACCAACAAAACATGGAAAGAATCATACAACACAATCAAGTGGGATTTATTCCAGGGATGCAAGGATTTTTCGATATTCCCAAATCAGTGTGATATATACCACACTGACAAATTGAACAAAAATCATATGAACATCTCAAAAAAAAGGCAATGTATCGAGTAAATATGGTTAAATGAATAAAAGGGTGTTCCATTTTCATATCCTTTCTCTTCCCCTGTGGGTTTGGTCTCCAATAAAGCACTATCAACATTATATTCCACAATGATCTCCTATGACTTGAAATATTAACAGTAGGTGAGATTTCTTTCTTCAACAGTTTTATCAAAGATTCAAATAAAGCCTCACATAAGCACTTTATAAATGGTATTCTTGGCATTTATTACAACCTTTCAGTAAATAAACTTAATATGTCATAAAAATCTTTTAGGTTATAAAATTTGTTTTAAAAGTCACAAGACGACAGTATGTTGAAACTTTGCTTCTCAAGCTTTACTTCACATTCAAATCCTGCCTTTTAATGCAGATTCTCATTCGCGTGGTCTGGGGTGAGGCCTGAGATCTCACATTTTAACAGTCCCCTCACTGACGCTGATGGTCCCCAATGACACTCTGAATAGCAAAGTCTTAGAGGCAATGTGCCTGCAATGTGGGAGACCTGGGTTGGATCCCCAGGCAGGGAAGAGCCCCTGGAGGAGGGCATGGCAACCCACTCCAGTGTTCTTGCCTGGAGAATCCCATGGACGGGGGAGCCTGGTGGGCTACAGTCCATGGGGTCGCAAAGACTGAGCGTTAAGCACAGAGGCCTTGTTAAAATTTCTGCTCCAAAGAAGCGGCTGAAGTTAACAATGCTAGCAGACTCCTGCTAACCAAAATACTCCGGATTCTAACGTCAACCTTTTAGAAAGGAAAAACTGAACACTGTTAATATCTTCTCCCAGAAATAAAGGATTCTTGTGTTTACTAAGGCCTGCTTTGTTAAACCAAATTTAAGCTCCCATTCCCCAAAGTATTTCTCAGTCCTTCCACCACGACAGCCAGCTAGCTCCTCATCTTCTTCTGGCCTCTGGGAGCTGAGGGTCCTGTCTTTCTGTTCCTCCTCTCCCCTGTTCCTTTCACACCAGCCTCCGCCGCAGCCTCACTGTCTCACACTGGCCTCCGCCAGACTCCCGTCCACACCAAAAAAGCAGCCTTTCCTGGGGACGCTGTAACGTGCCCCCTGCCCCTGACCAGCAGCCTCTGTCCACGGTCCCCCAGCTGTCCGGCCCGCACCAGCTCTGGGTCTCATTTCTCAGCTCCGCACGCCCACAAGCCCTCCACCCCCTCACTGCTGGCCGTCTCCTCTCAGCCTCTGCATTTTCTCCCCTCTCCTCTTCATACCCGACTCCAACCCTGAAAATGATCCCACTTTTTGCAGGGTGCCTCTCTGTGACCTGCGCCCGCAGCACGTCCAGAGAAAGAAGCCAGATTCCCGGTGTACCCCGTGGCTCCAGCAAACTTGGTTATGAAGTGCGCACACACACGCGCAAAGCTATTCTTTCCGTCAACGTCCGTGACAGACGTTTCATTCCCAACGGGTGAAGAATCCAACAGCTGGAGGGTAAAGAGACTTTTGGGAAGAAATTAACATGCTGTCCTGACTTGTGAGATGCTGGCTGTGAGAGGTAAATGAGCCTGGGAGAATTCCTTCAAACGCTCTGCAGGTGCAAAACACCTTCGATCCTGCGCCTGCTGTAATCACCTTCATGCCCCACACCGTAGGCTTCCCTCCCATCCCGAGAGCTCCCACACCTGCACCCCCTCGCATACCCTTGCTCGGGGAAGCCTCTAGGACCAGGGGTTACAGCTCAGGGCCAGAAATCGTCCGTGAACTCTGATGAGATGGCATGAGTGTGCATGGAAACGCTGAGTGTGGGGCAGCATGGGGAAGTCTGGGGCCCCGTGTAAAGCAGCCGCAGCCCAGCAGAGCCTGGCAGGCGTCCAGGACACGTCCGGAGCGCCTGACCTGCCGCTCAGCACGGGTCCTGGTGTCTCTGGCCCAGTCCATTCTCAAAAAGCTCTGGTTTTTCTGCTTTCATTTTCCAGTGTGCTAAGTGCTCTGTAACTTGTTTCTCTGAACCTTCAGGTCTAAGATGAGGAGGAAGGAAAAAAAGGGTCATCACCAAGTAGTTTTTAATTCCCCTCCTTTTTTCAACCTATGCTGCTTCTGTTGAATTTAAGCTATTTCTATAAATTTTACTTTCCACCACTCCTAGTTTGCTTCCTAAGTGTCTTTCGTATGTGTATGCTGTGGAACCCCAGCTAGATGCAAAATTTCCTGAGGACAGAAACCGTGCCTTACTTCCCCCATATAATTTCATTTATTTTATCACCAACATGCACTGCTCCACAGGCACTGTACCCAGGAATTTTTATGAGAAGCATGGTCCCTGCTCCCAACTGCTTATAGATGTTCCCTCAATGCCTCAGTGCACAGGTATGATCAACATAAAACTGGCTCCCTGAAAAATTCCTGCAACCCTAAATGACATTAGGGCACTGTATCTTAAAATTAAAGTTATATATGTATATATCTATATGTATAAGAGGACAAGCATTTAAACAAAAATCTGTGTGGCCCGGGAGAGAGATTTGGCAATATATATTAACATGGATCCTTCTAACAAATCATTCCACGTCCAGACATATACACAGATAACATTTTTCACATGTCCATCATGTACAAAGATGTTCATTAAGCCCTGCTAGGGGTCTGAAGGAAACAGAACTCACCTAAATAGTTACTGGTAATGAACGAGTATATCCTCTACTTACATAAACATTACGCTGGACAGTTAAAATGATTACATTTGACTTACATGTATCAACATGGGTAGACTTCAAAAATGAAAAACTAGGTGGAAAATATAATCTGCAAAGGATCCTTATTATATACAGTTAAAAACACAGATATATGTGTTGTCTATGGAGAGAAATAAAGGTGTGAATGTGGTTGGAAAAGATATGCCAATCTGAGGACAGTGGGACAGGAACCGGGGAAATTGACACTGCATTGGAACACAAAGGGGATATTAACTGTAACTGCAATGTCTTATTTCTCTAAAAATATCTGGAGTGAATATGGCAAATGATAGCATCTGTTAATTCGGGGTATGAAGGACACCTCTATTTTTTTTTTTTATAATCTGCTGTACTTTTTATATATTTAAAATATTTGATAATATAAAAAATGATATCATACTCACATTCAAATCATTAAGAGCAGTGATCTCTCTCCATTGTTAAACTGACTAAAGCAAACCAGGAAAACATGATGAGAGGGAAGAGATCACTAAGACAGTTCCAATTACTAGCTATTCCAATCATAGTGACAAAGACCAATACTGCCGCTGGACCATGCATCAGAGAACTGTTGCATCTCATGTTTGCTAGGTCTCTTCTGAGCTGGCAGAGAGCACTCCTGGCCACCCACTGCACTGTGAACCCACCACGGAGTCATTGGCTGGGTGTTCTGCCCACCCCGCTCTCTGCAGGGGGAGGTGAGTGTTCTCCTCCTGTGCTAGCTAATCAATGCTAATCCTGTCATCAAGGGAAAGTAAGTGAGTTTCTGTTGTAATGGACTCCATGTGCAGGTTGTTTTAGAAGCTACAATTAGCCGTGCCTTTAGCACTTCTAGAGAGTGGGTGGGCTCATTTTGAAGCAATGATCATTTTCACTGACAGCATTAGGAATCTAAGAAGTCATAAATTATGAAAGGACATATCTAAGTTTCAAAAGGAAATAACTGTACACATTTCTCACTAAGAATGTAACAATCCCTCGGGTCCCCCACTTCTTTTCTTGAATTTGATTCATTTTACTACGTATCTAATGAGAAATTCCACTAATACAAGCTTCATTTTAAACTCTCATTGTAGAATGTGTCCTACAACCCACAATTCCCTTTTGTAACTGCTATAAAGATAATCATAAATTTAGACTGCAGCCCAGAAAAATATGGTACCACCCTCTCAAACTGATGCCTGCAATTGTTTATACATGTACAAGCACACAAAACTCAACCACTTTCCACTCACCTAAATCTCCAGATTACCCAAGATTAGAGGGAGAGAAATAGATGCCCTTCACCTACCAAACACTCCAGGCAGTGGGCTCTTTTCCTGTGTTTACTGAGAGAAGGGCAGTAATTGTACCCAAACATGTTTGTGCCTGTTGCCTTTCTTAACTGTAATTATTGAATTCATTGTTTACTGTGTAAACAGATGAAACAAGACTCTAAAAAGTGTTATATATGAAAAATAATCATGTTTTGAAAAGACTGATAAAGGCATATGACTCTGAAAGCTCCTTTAGGATTAGATTAAAAGCTCCCTCAGACTGCTCTGCCAGTGACTTCACCCTCTGGCTCCTCTCTAAAGACCCTGATGCTCAAAATCACAGAAATACTTTATAGGTGAGGCTGATGCAGGGAACCCAATTGAGAATCCGTCAGCAAACTCACAAAAGGCAAGGCCTTGGCCTGACATCAAAAATCAGAACACAGTGTCTACTAGATATTCTTTCAGTATATAATTCCTTACAATAACTGATTTTCTTAAAATTAATTTATTTGGCTGCATCGGGCGGGTCTCAGTTGTGGCGCATGGGCTGAGCTGCTCTGTGGCATGTGGGATCCAAGTTCCCTGACCAGGGATCAAACCTATGCTCCCTACATTGCAAGGTGGATTCTTAACCACTGGACCACCAGGGACGTCCCTAACTGACTTTTTAAATAATCACTAGTGATTCATCAAGGTTCGCAAGAGGCCTCTCCAATACACTCACTTAGCTCCTTCAATTCCTTTTCTGATATTCAGTACAACATACATTTCTTTCCCAAGACAGTTAAAACACTTGCTATAATATTTCCCAATTGATGACAAGTTGGTGAAGAAATTGTTACATTACTTAATCCTTCCAATGTGTTCCTCTATCTATATTCCTTGTCTCTCTCTGAATGGCAGCAACATCAAGTCAGTGACCTAGAATATCTAAAATAATTGTTACATTACTTAATCCTTCCAATGTGTTCCTCTTTCTATATTCTTTGTCTCTCTCTGAATGGCAGCAACATCAAGTCAGTGACCTAGAATATCTAAAGTTCTTCTCCCAACAACAAAAATCAAATGAAAAGAAAACAGTCCTGTTGACTCTACTTCCTTAAACCTTTCTCATGGATTGCCTGTGCCCTCACAGTCCCGGTGTGTGTTGTAACAACTGCCATGGAACTTCTTTAGCTCCACGTTAACTGTGTATACTGTGCTCAGCATGAGCTTTGTGAAATAAAAGCCTTACGTCACTCCTCTGCTCACAAACCACCAATGGCGCCACCAAAGGGCAAGATTAACAACCCGTGGCGCAGAACACACACCCATCCACTTTACTGGCAACAGTCTCCATCATCGCTTCTCATGCACACTCTCTGGGCAACCAGGCAGGGGCTGATACAGCACACCCAGAGTCAGAGGCTGCTCCACCTGCCCAAGTGCCCCCACGCCACCCCCCTAACTCATCCCCAGGGCACCTGCTCAGACACTCCTCCAATTCCCAGAGCCCTGGGTTCAAGACCTGGCTTTGAAGTGAGTGGTCTTGAAAAACAATTTAATTCTGTCGAGGCTCGGTTTCCTCACCTGTAAAATGGAAGGAAATGACAGTTCCCATCTCACAGGGTCATAGGGATGCCTGAGTGAGAACATGGGGCAAGTTCCTGGCACATGGTGAGTCCTCATCAAGGTCTGAGATGTTTATCATTATGGACTCAACTGTGCTATCCTCCACCTGCCTCTAATTCACATGCTGAAGCCCTAACATGCCATGTGACTGGACTTGGAGTCTGGGCTTTTCGGAAGTTATTAAGGTTAACTGAGGTCAGCAGTTAAAGGGGCTTCCTTTGTGGCTCAGCTGGTAAAGAATGCAATGTGGGAGACCTGGGTTCAATCCCTGGGTTGGAAAGATCCCCTGGAGAAGGGAAAGGCTACCCACACTTCAGTATTCTGGAATGGAGAATTCCCATGGATGGTATAGTTCATGGGGTTGCAATATCCTATGTGACTGGACTTGGAGACTGGGCTTTTATTTAGGAAGTTATTAAGGTTAACCGAGGTCAGAAGGATGGGTGTCAAATCTAAAAGGATTGATGACCTTATAAGAAGAGGAAGAGGTTCCTCTCTCCTCTTTCACTCTCCACTTGTATTCAGAGAAAAGGTCAAGGACACAGTGAGAAGGTGGCCACTTGCAAGCCAGGAATAAAAGCTCTCATCAGAACCTGCCCATGCTGGCACTCCACTCCCGGACTTCCAGCCTCCAGAACTGTGAGAAAATAAGTTTCTATTGTTTGAGCCCCCTAATCCATGGTGTTTTGTTAGGCAGCCCTAGCAGACTAATATACCTATTCTTGTTTCCCTCCTCATTCTGAGACTCCATTTAAATTAGATGCTGTGTGATCTTCCTCACCAGATTAGTACTTCTTTGAGAGTGCAGAAAGGGTCTCTTCCTCTTAGGACCTACCATGGTAATCTGAACACAGAAGGTAATCAATAAATCTTTAATTTATAAATGAAAATGAGATTTCAATTTTAAGCAAATATTACTCTTTCAGGTGGCACTAGTGGTAAAGAACTTGACTGCCAATGCAGGAGACATAAGAGATGCAGGTTTGATCCCTGGGTAGGAAAGATCCCCTGGAGGAGGGCATGAAAACCCACTCCAGTATTCTTTCCTGGAGAATCCCAAGGACAGAGAAGCCTGGTGGGCTACAGTCCATGGAGTCACAAAGAACTGGACACAAGTGAAGTGACTTAGCACACATACATCCTTTCAGAAGCTGCTGAATTGTGAGAGCTAAATGTCATTGCCAGACTTGCATTTGACTATTCAGAGACATGAATGTGTAGTACAGAAACTGCTGCTTTTTTAGGTCCATTTTTACTGATCCCCAAGTTGAGGCCCTACCGACAGAGAAGTCTCAATATGTAGCCTAAAGAATGAAAAAAGATAAAATGTCTTTTCTCTTGACCTGATCTCAGGCACCTGTCTCCCACAGGTGCACATCAATGCAAAATGCCACAGCCCTTTATGAGCTCCCTGAAGCACTGAGTTCCCAAGAGTAATGCTGACACCGAGGTCACTTTACCACCATCATACCTTTGTACTTAATTCTGTATTTTAAAAGGGATTGTATCCAGTGTCTAAGTGGATAATAAATGGATAATACTAAGTAAATGGATAGTAAATGGATAATACTAGGTGATATTAAATGGATAATACTAAGTGTTACAATAACCAGTGAACACTACACAGAATGTCCAACATACGTAAGCTTTAAAACAAGTGAGAGATACCATCTCACGGTCTTATCTAATCTTTCCAGTGAGACGGTTGATCCAAGAACAGCCAATGCTACTTCCCAATACTCCGGACAAGTCTTTTATCACATGGGATCTGCACACTTGAAGTATGGGGGATGCATGACATGTACATAGGACTCCCAGTAAAACTCATGTTTGGAAGCAAGGTCTATTCATGCAACATTTACTGATTGAGCACTTACCACATGCCAGACATTAGGCAAGGTGCTGGGGATACAACAGTGAACAAATTAGACAATGTTCTTAATCTTAAGCAGTATAGTCTAGTGAAGGAAAGTATTACATTAGGGGATGCAAACAATGCCCCTTGACACAGCAGTTCAGGATCCCCAAAAGGACCCTGCATGCTGAAACATGCAAAATGACCTTAATGATAAATGGGGAAAATGATGATTGACCTCTGACCTTAAAATTTTATCAAAACATTAAACCCACCACAAATATCATACTCAACAGTGAAAAACTAAAAGCTTTTCCTCTAAGATCAGGCACAAGACAAGGGAGCCCACTCTTACCACTTCTATTCAACACAGTACTAGAAGGCACTCTGCTGATATTTGGGAAAGCTACACCTCAGATAAAAAACAGGCATAAAAGACTACCACAAGCAACTATATGCCAATAAAATGGACAACCTAGAAGGAATGGATAATTCTTAGAAAGGTACAATCTCCCAGGGCTATGCCAGGAAGAAAAGACCAATCACAAGTACTGAAATTGAAACTGTGATTAAAAAACACCCAACAAACACAAGTCCAGGACTAGATAGCTTCACAAGCAAATTCTATCAAACATTTAGAGAAAGTTAATACCTATCCTTCTGAAACCATTCCAAAAAATTGCAGAGGAAGCAATATTACCAAACTCATTCTATGAGGCCACCTAATACCAAAACCAAAGATACCACAAAAAAGTAAGTTACAGACTAGTATCACTGATGAACATAGATGAAAATACCCTCAAAAAAAAAAAATACTAGCAATCTGAATCCAACAATACATTAAAAGGATCAAATACTATGATCAAGTAGGATTTATCCCAGGGAGACAAGGATTTTTCAATACTCCCAAATCAATCATGGTTTGAAAATATACATGTACTCTAACATTCACTGAAACACTGTTTGCAATAACCAAGACATAGAAGCAACCTAAATGTTCATCGACAGATAAATGGATAAAGAATATGTGGTACATATATATAATGGAATATTACCCAGTCATAAAAAAGAATAGAATAATGCCATTGCCAGCAACATGGACAACCTGGAAACTATCATACTAAGTGAAGTAAGTCACAGAGAGGAAGACAAATATCATATGATATAGCTTATACGCAGAATCTTAAAAAATGGTACAATGAACTTATTTACAAAACAGCAAAGGAGTCACAGAGAATGAACTTATGGTTACCGGGGAGGAAGGGTAGGGTGAGGGATAGAATCACAAACTTCTCGGTAACCGTAAGTTCATCCTCTGTGAGTCCTTTGTTGTTTTGTAAATAAGTTCATTGTACCATTTTTTGCCTGATGAACTATGGACGGAGGTTCGTGACATTGTACAGGAGACAGGGATTAAGACCATCCCCGTGGAAAAGAAATGCAAAATGGTTGTCTGAGGCGGCCTTACAAATAGCTGTGAAAAGAAGAGAAGCAAAAAGCAAAGGAGAAAAGGAAAGATATTCCCATTTGAATGCAGAGTTCCAAAGAATAGCCAGGAGAGATAAAAAAAAAGCCTTCCTCAGTGATCAGTGCAAAGAAACAGAGGAAAACAACAGAATGGGAAAGACTAGAGATCTCTTCAAGAAAATTAGAGATATCAAGGGAAAATTTCAGGCAAAGATGGGTTCAATAAAGGACAGAAATGGTATGGACCTAACAGAAACAGAAGATATTAAGAAGAGGTGGCAAGAATACACAGGAGAACTGTACAAAAAAGATCTTCACGACCCAGATAATCACGATGGTGTGATCACTCACCTAGAATCAGACATCCTGGAATGTGAAGTCAAGTGGGCCTTAGAAAGCATCACTATGAACAAAAGCTAGTGGATGTGATGGAATTCCAGTTGAGCTATTTCAAATCCTGAAAGATGATGTTGTGAAAATGCTGCACTCAATATGCCAGCAAATTTGGAATATTCAGCAGTGGCCATAAGGACTGGAAAAGGTCAGTTATCATTCCAATCCCAAAGAACGGCAATCCCAAACAATGCTCAAACTATCGCACAATTGCACTCATCTCACACGCTAGTAAAGTAATGCTCAAAATTCTCCAAGCCAGGCTTCAGCAATACATGAACCGTGAACTTCCAGATGTTCAAGCTGGTTTTAGAAAAGGCAGAGGAACCAGAGATCAAATTGCCAATATCCGCTGGATCACTGAAAAAGCAAGAGAGTTCCAGAAAAACATCTATTTCTGCTTTATTGATGATGCCAAAGCCTTCGACTGTGTGGATCACATTAAACTGTGGAAAATTCTGAAAGAGATGGGAATAACAGACCACCTGACCTGCCTCCTGAGAAATCTGTATGCAGGTCAGGAAGCAACAGTTAGAACTGGGCATGGAACAGCAGACTGGTTCCAAATAGGAAAAGGAGTACGTCAAGGCTATATATTGTCACCCTGTTTATTTAACTTATATGCAGAGTACATCATGAGAAACGCTGGGCTGGAGGAAGCACAAGCTGGAATCAAGATTGCCAGAAGAAATATCAATAACCTCAGATATGCAGATGACACCACCCTTATGGCAGAAAGTGAGGAAGAACTAAAAAGCCTCTTGATGAAAGTGAAAGAGAAGAGTGAAAAAGTTGGCTTAAAGCTTAACATTCAGAAAACTAAGATCATGGCATCTGGTCCCACCACCTCATGGGAAATAGATGGGGAAACAGTGGACACAGTGGCTGACTCTATTTTTGGGGGCTCTCAAATCACTGCAGATGGTGACTGCAGCCATGAAATTAAAAGACGCTTACTCCTTGAAAGGAAAGTTATGACCAACCTAGATAGCGTATCAAAAAGCAGAGACATTACTTTGCCAACAAAGGTCCATCTAGTCAAGGCTATGGTTTTTCCAGTGGTCATGTATGGATGTGAGAGTTGGACTGTGAAGAAAGCTGAGCGCCACAAAATTGATGCTTTTGAACTGTGGCATTGGAGAAGACTCTTGAGAGTCCCTTGGACTGCAAGGAGGTCCAACCAGTCCATCCTAAAGGAGATCAGTCCTGGGCGTTCATTAGAAGGACTGATGCTGAAGCTGAAGCTCCAGTACTTTGGCCACCTCATGTGAAGAGGTGACTCATGGGAAAAGACCCTGATGCTGGGAGGGACTGGGGGCAGGAGGAGAAGGGGACGACAGAGGATGAGATGGCTGGATGGCATCACCGACTCGATGGGCATGAGTTTGGATAAACTCCAGGAGTTGGTGATGGACAGGGAGGCCTGGCGTGCTGTGATTCATGGGGTCGCAAAGAGTCGGACACGACTGAGTGACTGAACTGAACTGATATTTAAAATATCAACAAATAACCAACAAGGACCTACTGTATAGCACAGAGAACTCTTCAGTGTTCTGTAATGATCTACACGGGGAAAGAATCCGCAAAGGAACAGGCACATGTATGTGTATAACTGAATCACTGTGCTGTAGACCTGAGACTAACACAACGCTGTTAACCAACTACACTCCAATACAGAATAGAAGTTTCAAAGACTTTTAAATGGCAGAAGACATGAACAGAGACTGCTCCGAAGAAGATACACAAATGGTCAACAGTCACATGAAAAGATGCTCACCATCACTCATCATTAGGAAAATAAAAATCAAAACCACACTGAGATAACACTTAAAAAAAGAAAATAAGCAGTGTTGGTAAGGATGTGAAGAAATTAGAACCCTTGTGCACTGTTGACGAGAATACAAAATGGTACCACAATTATGGAAAACAGTATGGCAATTCCTCAAAAAATTACAAATAGAATTATCATGCATGTGGGCTGTGCTTAGTCACCCAGTTGTGTCCAACTCTTTGCAACCCCATTGACTATAGCCCACCAGGCTCCTCTGTCCATGGGGATTCTCCAGGCAAGAATACTGGAGTGGGTTACCATGCCCTCCTCCAGGGGATCTTCCCAACCCAGGGATCGAACCCAGGCCTCCCACTGCAGGCAGATTCTTTACTGCCTGAACCACCAGGGAAGCATGATCCAATAATTCCACTCTGGGTATATTCCTCCCAAAGCTGAAGACAGATCTCAAAGATACATGTGTATATTTGTGTTCATAGCAGCATTATTCACAATAGCAAAAACATGGAAGCAACCCAAACTCCCTTTGATGGAGAGAGAAATGAACAAACAAAATGTGGATGCACTATGGATATCATTCTGCCTTAAAAGGGAAGGAAATTCTAACACATGTTATATCATGGATGAAACTTAAAGACATGCTAAGCGAATAAGCCAATCACAAATGGATAAATACTATATTTATACATATTAGTACTATACATATAATACATATATAGTACTATATGTATTTTATAGTATAGCAATGAAATATAGGATTCCATTTATATGAGGTCCTCAGAGTCATCGAATCCAAGATGACAGGGTAGAAGGGTGACTGCCAGGGACTGAGAGGAGGAAGAAATAAAGAGTTGTTGTTTACCTGAAATAGAATTTCAGTTTGGAAAGATAAAGTTCTGGAGATGGATGGTGGTGACAGCTACATGACTTAATGGACTTAATGCCACTGAAGCATACTCTAAAAATGGTTAAAATGGCAATCATATCCCTCTGTATATTTCACAATCTAGAGAAGTTTAAACATTCTTACTGTCAGTTATAAATGTATAGGAAAATGAAAAACAGTAAAATTTATGTACTTAGTTTAAGCCTGTAATTGAAACCATTAGAAACACTGAGCATTAGAGGGTTTTACTTCTCTGTAACTTATGTATCAGGAGTGTTTGAGCAGCACATGCTTTCTCTTTGTCACAGAACTCAAGATGCAGAGTGAGCCTTTTTGCTGCTATGCCTCAGTGAATAGTCATACTTCTCACCAAGTTTAGGTTGGCTTCCAACATTGTAGCCTTTGGGCTTTCCAGGTTGTGAAAGTGCTTCCGATTCCTTTAATGTGAAGTAATTCCTTTTTCTCTGCTGCACTTTTATCTTTGGTCAAATCTCTCTCAAACAGCCATTTTTGTAAAATGTCACATGGGTTTATCACTCTGAGACAAGGAGGCAACAACAATATACTCTGGTGTCTGCGGGAACTAAGAGGTGTGCAGTGATCGATGACAAGCACACTCGGCAAGAAGTGATGTGATTGGCCACTGATCATGATAAGCATTTGTTACATCCATGGTGATTTGTGGGCTGGAGAAATAGCAGCTTGTGTATTCACAGTTTATACCCTGGTGGAACTGAAATGTGAACCATGTTATTGGGGGACTGGTTATTTAATTAATAACCTCCAGGAACTGAAATGCATGCAGATTAGAACCAAGCAAAGCAAGTGCTGTCTGTACATAATTATAAATTGAGGTAAGAAGCCCAGAGGAAAGAAACATGATTCTTTGAGAATCTTCAAGAATTTGAAGGTAGTCAGAGTAAGGGAAGAGCACAGTCATGCAACATAAGGCTACAGAATACATAACTGACAAAGCACTGATGTTTTAAATCAAGGTTAATCTAGATTCTTAAGCAAGTTGAAACCAAAATCACTGTCAATTTAAAGCTACTTTACTTTTCCATTTTTATATAAACCATCATATGAAGGGGCTTCCCTGGTGGTTCAGATGGTAAAGAATCCGCCTGCCATGCAGGAGACCCAGGTTTGATTCCTGGGTTGGAAAGATCCCCTGGAGAAGGGAATGGCAACCCACTCCAGTATTCTTGCCTGGAGAATCCCATGGACAGAAAAGCGTGGTGGGCTATAACCCACGGGGTCACAAAGAGTCAGACACGACTAAGCCGCTAACACTCTCACTTCATCATATGAAAAGAGAAGCTATGAACCTTTTCTGCAGCATGAGCTTCCCTGGCTTTGCACAGCCTCAGCCTAGAAGGAACACAATGAAATTATTTTGAAATATGAGGAAAGAAACCAGATAAAGCAGTAAATGGTCTAGGGGCAAACCAAACAGAACCAAGGCACACTGCAGAGAAGCTGTCAGGAACTTTGGTCCTGATCCTGAGAGCAGGAGGAGGTTACTTTTAGTTTCCTGGGACTGTTGCAGTAGGTTATCACAAACTTGGTGGCTTAAAACGGTAGAGATTTTTCTTCTCTCAGTTCTGGAGGCCAGAAGTCCAGAGTTTCCCTGGGCTGAGATCAGGACATGGGCAAGGCTGGCCTGCTCCCTCTACAGGCTCTCCAGAGAACCCATGCCTGGACCGCTCCAGCTTCAGGGACTGCCCACAGTCCTGGGCTGCGGCTTCAATCACTGCCATCTTCAAGGCTGATGTCTTCAAGCCTTGATGACTGTTTTCATAACAGTCTCCCTGCTGCATGTATAAAATTTTACTTTGCCTCCCTCTTATAAGAATATGTGTGATTGCATATATTCACTCCAGGGGGGCTGGCTATCCACCCAGATAATCCAGGATCATCTTCCCATCTCAAAATCTTTAATTTAATCATGTCTGTAAAGATCCTTTTTTTTTTGGCCATCAAAGGTAACACCAGGAACTTCCCAGGTGGCTTAGTGGTAAGGAATCCACCTGCCAACGCAGGATACATGAGTTCAATCCCAGGGTTGGGAAGATCCCTGGAAAAGGAAATGGCAACCCACTCCAGTATTCTTGCCTGGGAAATCCCATGGACGGAGGAGTCTGGCGGGCTACAGTCCAAGGGGTCACAAAGAGTTAGACATGACTTAGCAACTGAACAGCAATGGCACCAAGATAACACAGGGTGGTTCCAAGGATTAAGACACAGGTATCTTTTAGAGGACCACTTTTCAGCCTACCACTGAGGTCACGAAAGTGTTCTCAGCAGAGGCAATAAGACATGAAAGATCATTGAGGGGTGGGGAGGAGGGACAGAGACGGTAAGAGGAAGCCAGCTGGGCTCTGCAACTGCCCAAGGAGACGTGCCCTGGATGACCTGGCGGTGGAGAGAAGTAAATGGATTCAAGAGGTACTCAGGGAGGAAAACTGGGAAATGCAGAAGATGACAGAGGTGCCAAGAAGACATGTGAGACTTCTGGAGTCTGTAACCTTGTTTCAAGTGGGGCCGCCCACTGAGCTTGGGGATACCAGAAGAGCAGATGCACAGGAGACCCCAAGGCTGCAAGACTGCTGGGTGATGCCAAGCTGCAGGGCAACAGAGTTCTTTTCAGAAGAAGCAGGGAAAACAGCATATGGCCTGGGGCTGGGGCCAGATGTCCCACTCAGAGTCTTTTCAACTTGGGTTCAGTAAGGCTTCATTGTGTCTCGAGCCAAGTGACAGTGATAATACTTATCTACAGGGTGGCGGAGAGCACTGGGATTGAGGGTAAATGCGCCCATCAAAACCTTTATTAACGGTAAGCATTGATCCCCCACCTGATTACCACTCACTGCTGCTCTTCGCCTGCACAGGAATGCAAGCAAAGACAGAGTCTGCTGTCTGATTACCAGACTGGAATACCTCTTACTTTCTTCTGACTCCTCTCTAGCTTTGCTAATTCATATTCATTTATTGCTAAAGCCTGATGCTCATTTAGAGTTACTGATCTACTCTGAAAATAACTCTCCAGGCTAAATAAAGTCAATTTTTTTCCTACAGTTTTTCTAATTGTGTCATTAATGTGTATCAAATATCTCCCTAACTCATCAGCATTTAGTTCCTTCTCTATCTTAAATCATACAAATAGACAATCAAATCAATTATCTCCATTAATAGCAGACGGCACTGGTGTTGATAAGTAACTTAAACAGAGGTCATCCAAACCACACATTATCAACTAGCTAAAAAGCCTTTCCAACAACCCTTCAAATCTTATTTTTTTTTTCAAAGCTTATTTTTTAAGTAAACAAAATTGATAAAGTTTTTGTTAATTTTCTCATCTTTAAATTAACATAGGATCCCCTTTATTATCTGTGGCAATAATCCACAAACTGCATGATCACTCTGATTGAGAATTAAGTACACTCAGCTATCTATACAAGCAATTCAAACATTAAATATCTTAATCACCTAGAAATTTTAGATATCTCTATTTTTCAGTTGAAAAGGCATTTCAAAGTGAAACTATAGAGATGTACTCTTCATAATAAACTTTTAGTAGACTAGAGCTCAGTAAACAACTCTGAACTTCATAAGAAAGTTTTTTTCTCGCACCAAAACACTATTATTTTCCTTTAGTTTTCAGTAGACCGTAAGGCAGAACGAGCTTCCTTGGTGGCTCAGGTGGTAAAGAATCTGCCTACAATGTAGGAAACCTGAGTTCAATCCCTAGGTCAGGAAGATCCCTAGGAGAAGGAAATGACTACCCACTCCAGTATTCTTGCCTGGAGAATCCCATGGACACAGGAGCCTGGTGGGCTACAGTCCATGGGGTCACAAAGAGTTGGACACAACTAAGCGACTAACACTTTCACTTTCTTTTCACAGGGCAGGAAAATTTCATTTGGGTTTAGTTCATTATTCACAAGCTTCTTTAACTATAAACTTAGACTTGAACAGAATAGATCCTTGATGAGGTTTCGTTTTAGTTTGAGGTAAAACTCAGTCTTCTATCAAGAGAAAAGCTCACAATTTCAATGCAGCCTCAACTATCCTCTCTCTAGCTGGAGTTCATGGGGTTGCAGAGTCAGACATGCCTGGGTGACTGAACAACTGTCTCTCATAAGCCCAGCTCTGATCCAAGAATACCACACAAGGGACACACAAAAAACCATTCTGTCACTTCTTGCCATTTTTACACTGATAATCTCTCCAGAACAAGAATCCGGACGAATTTCACCACAGCAGGTTCCAACTCTTGGCTAAACTATTTTAGACAGCTGTTTCCTCTCATCCATGGCCCTTCCCTCCTCCTTTCCCTGTGGTATTTAAAGAGGAGTAATTTCAGCTCAATCTGTAATTTTAATAATTTCGAGTGTCTCATCAACCATCAATACAGAAGTAACAAAAAACTTGTGAAAGCCCATGGTTGAGAGCTGAAGCAAACAGCATTCTAGCTATAAACTCATAATTGTTCTTTTCTGGGCAATTGAGTTGCTGCAAATCTTGCTGTTGGCCAGAAGATGGCCAATTTCTTCAACTGCAGGCTTAACAATAGCCAGCTCCATTTCACCTTGGATAGTTCAAGTGTCATATATCAGACCAGCATACAACTGATGGGTTCAATGTGTTTTTTTATTTTAGACCCCAATAAAGTTAAGGGGATTGTGGCATCTAGTCCCATCACTTCATGGCAAATAGATGGGGAAAAAATGAAGACAGTGACAGATTTCATTTTCTTGGACTCCAAATCACTGCCAACAGTGACTATAGCCATGAAATTGAAAGACTCTTGCTCTCTGGAAGAAAAGCTATGACAAACCCAGACAGCATATTAAAAAGCAGAGACATCACTTTGCCAACAACTGTTCGTATAGGCAAAGCTATGGTTTTTCCATTAGTCATCTTTGGATGTGAGAGTTGGACCATAAAGAAGGTTGAGCACCAAAGAATTGATGCTTTTGAATTGCAGTGCTGGAGAAGACTCTTGAGAGTACCCTGGACAGCAAGGAGATCAAACAAGTCAATCTTAAAGGAAATCAACCCTAAATATTCATTGGAAGGACTGATGCTGAAGCTCCAATACTTTGGCCACCTGATGCAAAGAGTTCACTCACTGGAAAAGACCCTGATGCTGGGAAAGACTGAGGGCAGAAGGAGAAGGGGACAACAGAGGATCAGATGGTTGAACAGCATCACCGACTCAATGGACATGTGCATGCTAAGTCACTTCAGTCGTGTCCGACTCTGTGTGACCCTATGGACTGCCAGACTCCTCTGTCCATGGGATTCTCCAGGCAAGAATACTGGAATGGGTTGCCATGCCCTCCTCCAGGGGATCTCCTCAACCCAAGGGTTGAACCTGCATCTCTTATGTCTCCTACACTGGCAGGTGAGCTCTTTACCGCTATCGCCACCTAGGAAGCCCTCAATGGACGTGACTTTGAGCAAATTCCAGGAGATGGTGAAGGATAGGGAAGCCTGGTGTGCTGCAGCTTATGGGGTCGCAAAGAGTCAGACACGACTGAGCAAATGAATAACAGCAAAAGTTAAGGGTGAACATGACTGAAAAGACACAAAGATATTCCATTCTTTTTTGCTCCAGAGATGAGCTGACAATACATACATAACTAGAGATTTTGCAATTCACTATGCCAAACAAAGGTGGGAAGGGCATAAAAGCAGCACTTGAGGCCTTAACAGTGACTCATCATCCTGAAAGCAGTCCCCCAGATGCCACGCAGTATGGATTTCCATTTAAACCAATTGCTTCCCAAGACCCGAATTTCTGTCATTTAGTAAATTCAACTTGGATTTGGATATAAAAAGTCATGTTTCCTCCTTTTCTGTCCAGTTAGAATAGTACCAACAATTTTTACTTACGATAGAGATGAAGTGATACAAACATTTGAAAATCTATTTATCCAGTGAGTGATTTACATCATGGAAGTAAAACCTGAGGGAGGGTTGCTATAGTAATGAGACGAGAGAGTGAATTCTGAAGCAAAAGGCACCCATCTAGACGATCAGAGGCCAAAGTGGGAAGAACAGCAAATAATACTTACTAAGCATGGAAACTCAGAAAGAGACGCATCACCCTCAGATTCACTTTGCCTTAGAAAAGCCCCACCCAGGAGTACAATGATGCAATCAAGCAGATAAAGAACAGGTTGAGCGCACACGTACTGTGGAATACAGGTGATGGTGTGGCTGAGGGTGGGACCACGGAAAGTTCTGGGAGGTGCCCTACCTGAAATTAAACTGTGTGTGTGTGCGTGCTGGTGATGGTGGGGTTCCTACTAGCTGCTTTCAGAAAATCAACATGACACTTTTTTGCCACATTTCCTTCCATTCTAGAGGAATCACTTTTGTGGTCCCCTTGACTCTCTTAATTTTGGGGCAATTGCATCCTGATTTCTGATGTTTTGACCCCTTTTGCGTGGGAGTAACCTACTGAGCAAAAAGCTCGCCCTCCTCTTCAATCTTGGCCTTTTGATTAGATTTTTAATACAATCATGCGTCTTAGGAAGGACATGGACTAGTTTATACCCTGAGATTCACAGTTAGGAAGACCTGAGTGGGACACTTGGGAGAGAAGGCCTTTGAAATGAAATCATCTGAGGCTGGAAAGACACGGGTCCTGCAGGCTGGCTCTGCAATGAGAAAGAAGCTGGGAAGGGGCCCCAGGGGACCACCCTCCACCTGGAGGGGGACCAAAGAACCTGTGCTGACATCCCCTCCTGGAGGTGTCTGGGCCCTAGAAGCAGCCGTGCGTGACCTGGAAAAGCTGGTGTTTAGAAGCAGCAACCAGTGGGGCCAGCCCTGGAGGAGCCCTACCCTGCACTCCGCCTCGCGCCAGGTCACAGGCTCACTGGGGGCACTACCCCCTCCCGCACAAGCCCCCTGCGGTGGCCCTGCCAGCCAGGGCTTGCCTCCCTCTGCTGCTGATCCCAGCAGCCCTGGGACCCCAGCGGCAGAGCTAAACCTTGTCTTGAGCGCCACACCTGCAAGCCCAGTACCTTTTAATGGAGGTGCTTGGGAAATCTCTGGGGGCCGTTTTGGGGCAACACAACAACTGTGGTAGAATGCGCCCAGGACCCCGACCATCCTCAATGTGCCAGACTCCTTGAGTATCATCACACCCCACGTCCTGCACAATCTCTGAACATGTGGAAGTTCACATGCATGACACCGTTTTCCATCGTTCAGTTCTAGAATCCACTTCCCTGGACACAGAAGCACAAGACCATTCTCTCCTTATTTAAATATACCCTTTGTCAAGATGTCTTCACAATTTTAGAAAACTATGCAACCAACAGCAACACCACTTGTGGCATTTGAGCTGACAACACACCACAGCTACACCAGCCCGCGTCTGCAAAAGTCACATGCCAGAATTTCACAGGGATACTGAAAACTCTTTTACATATAGTTAAAGCCAAATTATTAAAGACCCATGAAAAGCCAGATTTTCATTCATAATTTCACTATTCAATTCATTAAGGATTTTCACGAATAAGCTTCATTTTTGCCATCCACTATTAAGGATCCATAGCATGTTGAAATCTGTATCATTAGAAGTGCACAGAAAAAATTATTTATTTGGGGTTTCTTATTTTTCTGTCTTACTCTGACACTGCCCTTGGGGGGAGTGTTCTACATCTCCTGCCCCAGCTTCCCTATAAACTTTTTTCCAATTCATCCTTTAATCTGAGAAATCTATTACAGGCTGTGGTCTCCAGAGGACTTGGTTTGGCAACGGATTTAAAGATGGGAGTTCGTTTTGTGAGACCCTCTATCAGCACACATCCCATGTCCTAATACAGGGAATTAATTATGTTGACACAACCCTGACATAGGCTCGTTACAAAAATGCCATGCTTCCTTATTTTCTCCATGTCAACAGCCCGTGGTTTGCCGTGGCACATTATCTTACTTCAATTAAGGCTTTCCCTGCTTTCTCTTAACGAATACAAAACAGTGTGGTCTGTTACTTCTTCTGTCTCAGGTGCACCTACACTCTTATTTTTCTTCTATGGAATGGCTTCGGATTGCCTCTCAAATCCAAATTTATTCATTATACACAGGTGCAAGCACCTAATGACTTTATCTTCTGATGGTGTGCTGAGCATTTCTGTTTTGAAATATATGTAATTTTGTATTATGAATTTTTAAATTCTCCTTTATGATACTATTTGGGCATTCTGCTGCCTTTTAGACAGTGTACATGTCACGGGTCATTTTTTTCTTAGGTCATTTCATCTGTCAATTTCATTTTAGGATCGTAGAAGGAGAATTACAAAACATCTGTTACAGAAAGAGGGTGTTAGATTTGAGAGAGTTGTGAGCTACCTGTCTGGAAAGCTTCTCCTTCCAGCCTCCAAGTTTTTCCAGAGACCAGTTCATCCTGAAATTCAGGACAGGGACTGTGGAGTTGGGAAGCTAGACTGGCGTCTTCTTATGCCAAAGCACATCATGCCGTCCCCACCCAGGGCAACCTAGCGCACTGGGGGTGGCTGACGGGAGACGTGAAAAGTGGTTCTTCCTGCCAGAGACAACAAGGAGCGGAGGATAGCTCAAGCCCAGGAGCTACCTGCCCCGGTTGGATGCAGTTGAGACTCATGGCCACTGTAGAAGCAGAAGACTTCATCAGATTCTCCACTTCTCCTTTGATGGCACCTGTCAAGACCAGGACAGGCTGGCTGGCAGCCCTGCTCCCCACTGCCCCACACCAAGCACTGGGCAGCCTGGATACGCTGAAGGGAAGAGGCTGAAGGGCCAGACAGGAGCCCTGCTACCTGCGTATGAAATGCACAGCATCAGTTCAGGGGTGCTCAGAGCCCCTCCACATCAGGATGCAGGAGGGGTTTGAGGAAGCAAGCTCCTAACAGGCAGTGCCCCTGGGCTGCACGTGCAGATAAAGGGGCACTGATTAGTCCACAAAACCTCGTGGACTCCACGTGACTGCAGCGACCTCAGAAAGGGTGGCCTCAGGAACACCCGACAAGACGTCCACCCATCTCAGCCCTTGCACCCAGACAGGCAGCCATGTCAACAGGGACTTCACATCACAGAGCTGGGTGAAGGGATGGAGGAGCGACCCAGGGGCTGCACCACCTCCTCCTGGGAACCTGAGTTGGGTCGGGAGGGACAAGTCAGAACCAGTCAAATAACGCAAAATTCTCCAGCACAGCTAAGGAAGAAGGGACCGAGGAAGGGGCAAGAGGGAGGCAGGGAAGCAGACCAGCCAGATCAGAGCACATCCATCCTAGGACAAGACCTGGGACCTCACCCCAAGGCCAGCTGGGAGCCACAGGGCATCTGAAACCTGGGTGACCCACTCCCTGTGGGCAGACCTCTCTGGTGGCTTACTGGGTTGCCTGTGGGTGCCCAAGTGTGTGTTGCAGATTTTGGAGCGGGAAGTTCACCCCAAAATGACATGAGCCGCATGCAGGCCAACTTCTCATAGCGTAAGGGTTATTACAAAAGCAGGATAGTGTGGTACAGTGGTTAAAAACACAGGCTCTGCAGCCGGACACCCTAGGTTCAAGTCCAGCTCACCCACTTACTGTGAGACCTTGGGCAGCTCATCCAGTATCACTGTGCACCATGCCCCCCTCCCCCACGAAGAGGGAGGTGACAAGAGCACCCTGCCCAGGACTGTGGGGAAGATAAGGCGAGGATGAACACACGGGGAGTGTGTGACCTGGCACAGAGACAGCACCACCTAGTAGTTACCAATAATTTATGATTCTTATGTATTTATTTTGATGCATCTTAGGAAAAGTCACCTAGACCAGGGATTTTGCAGACATTCCAGCTTTGAGTAAGACTGCTGAAGTGACTGCAGCAGATTTCCAGGGATTCAGTGAGCCACGGCTGCTTGAAGCAGCGACCTGTTTCTCACCTTTGAGCCCGGCACAGAGTAGACCTTCTCAAAGAGCTTTCCTGTGTCATAACAGACTGACCGTTTTCCTGTAAGACAAGAGTAACTCCCTGTTGTGTATCACATTCTCTCGTTCCGAAATTCTTGAGCAAGAAGGAAGAGATGGAGAAAGCAACCTTAGCTAGAGGGAAAAGGGTGGAGATGGCCAACCAGCAAGCATCTTTACACACGAAGGAGAGTCCAGTCTCTGTTTTCAAATCAGACGTCAGAAGTCACTACACCATCAAGACAGCAACTAACCAACAGCCTTCTAGGACGTACATTTGTGACTATGCACGGTGACAAATGTTAACTAGATTCACTGTGGCAATCACTGCACAACACATATAAAGAGCACATCATTGTGTTAACACCCGAAATGAGGGTGCTGCATGTCAACTATACCTCAAAGAACAGGCAAGCAAAGTCTCCTGTCCAGAAACTGGGACGCACTTCTCCAAATCGTAAGGCTTTGAAGTAAGGACTAGATCCCCAGGTTCACCCCCAAAAGACCTATTCAGTCTCAGATTAGACCTATGTTACCAGCCGAACAGATACGGTGAACTTGTGGGACAGAGGAAGCAGTGGAAAATGTCTAAGACAGAGAGGAGTTCCTCCCCCGGCACCCCAACCTCTTTCACGGGGCAGAACTGGCACTAAGCAAGGTTTTGAAATAACAGCCATCTACTCTCTGGGCTTCGCTTATCTTCTCTCTTCTCCGAGAGTCCTTCTCAGCAAATTCCCTCTTCAAATTCCCCCTGCTGTCGCTGGGTAAGTAGGAGGGTGACCCTGGCAGAAGAGTTATCATCGCTGTTCAGTCGCTCAGTCGTGTCCAACTCTTTGTGACCCCATGGGCTGCAGCACACCAGGCTTCCCTGTCCTTCACTCTCTCCTGGAGCTTCCTCAAACTCATGTCCATTGAGTCGGTGATGCCATCCACAGAGGTGATGTGATGCCATCTCTGTCGTCCCCTTCTCCTCCTGCCCTCAACCTTTCACAGAATCATGGTCTTTTCCAATGAGCTGGCTCTCTGCATCAAGTGGCCAAAGTATTGGAGCTTCAGCATCAGTCCTTCCAATGAATATTCAGGATTGATTTCCTTTAGGACTGACTGGTTTGATCTCCAGAGGAGACTAGGGTGTAAAAAGTGGGATTTAAAAGTCAGTGCAAGGACTTCCCTGGTGGTCCAGTGGTAAAGACTCTGTGCTCCCAAAGCAGGAAGCCCAGGTTCAATTCCTGGTCAGAGAACTGGATCCCACATGCCACAACTAAGACCCGGCACAGCCAAAAAAAAAAAAAAAAAGCAAAAACATTTAAGAGTGTGCAAAAAGTCTAACCCCTGAAGCACAATGATGTATTTGGAGGTCCACAGGGGGTTTCATATAACTAGAGGAAGAAAAAGCCTCATGCCACCCCGACCCCCACCATAGACGTGGTCACTTTTTCCTAATTATTTCCTATAAACTCGCCCGTTATTCTACAGGCAACTGCATTTTTTTTAAACATCCCAATTAAGCCAAATGAATCTTTAATTAGAATCTTTTCAGACAGTGCAATAGTTGGGAGGGAGAGAAAATCCCCCAGCCTTTGCATATACACACCGCTGAGCTGAGCAGGGTGGAACAGGGCAGTGGCTGAGCCTCCTCCCTCCCGCCAGTTGCCCACACCATTTCTGTTTCCTGTTGCTTCTCCTTTCTTACATCTCCGCACCTATGGACTCTCCGGGGCCTCTGGCAGCGAGGCGCAGGCACCTGGCTCTGGAAGCAGCCAGATCACGTGGCGCCCACAGGTGACCTGTGGGCCCCCCTTGGAGAGTCCAGAGCATCCAACACACTGCTGGGCACAGGAGAAGCTTGGATACATATGGGTTCAGGTCTCTTACACCAGCCTTTCAAGTTTTTCCAGGGAGAACAGTGGTTTGTACCAGGGGTCATCAAACTCTTTCTATAAGGGTCCAGAGAGTAACTATGTTAAGCTTTGTGGGCTGTAGGCTCTGTGTAGCCATTCATTTCTTCACAGAGAAGATACTTTGTTGTTGTTGACATAATACTTTGTTGTTGTTTAGTCACTCAGTCCTGTCCCACTCTTTGCAACTCCGCGGACAGTGACTCGCCAGGCTCCTCTATCCATGGGATTTCCCAGGCAAGAATGCCATTTCCTCCTCCAGGGGTTCTTTCCCGACCAGGGATTAAACTCGTGTCCCCTGCAGCTCCTGCACTGGTAGGCAGATTCTTTTCTGAACCACCAAAGAAGATACTGGGTTAGCCAAAAAGTTCATCTGGGAAGTGAGTCTAGCTGTATCCTAATAACTTTATTTACTGGGCTTCCCTGGTAGTTCGGTGGTAAAGAAGCCACCTGCCAATGCAGGAGACACAGGTTCAGTCCCTGATCCAGAAAGATCCCACATGCATATGGAACAACTAAGCCTGTGTACCACCACTACTGAGCCTGTGCTCTAGAGTCTGGGAGCTGCAGCTATTGAGCCCATATGCCACAATTACTGAAACCTGCGTACCCTAGAGCCTGTGCCCCCAAACAAGAGAAGTCACCACAACGAAAGTCCTGCAGACCTGCCACTAGAGAGTAGCCCCCAGTCACCACAACTGGGGGAAAGCCCGTGTAGCAACAAGGACCCAGCACAGTCAAAAATAAGTAAAAAAATTTTTAAAGCATTTCTTTAAAAAAAAAAAAAACAAAAAACCTTCATTTACAAAACCAGTAAACCAGATTTGGCCCATGGGGTCTAGTCTAAAATCTCTAATTATACTGAGCCATCTCTACAGTGAGACTGGCTCTATAATCAACCTGCTCAGAAACAAGGCCACATGTAATACGGTTTGATTGTATGTGCCATAAACTGTGTTAAAACAATTTAGGACCTATACATTCATTTTAAACATGAGTTTTTGTTGCTTTTTGTTTTTAATACGTTTTGGCCATCTTTGTACTTTAAGACAGAAAAGAAAAATATCACAATTCATAATACCAACTATGCACTAATTCTCTATCAAGCCCTTATTTACGCATATTTATCATCAGTGATCATTCATTCTGTTATATGCTTTTTGTTTGACCTGACAATGACCAAACAGGACTTTTTAATCATACCTACAGCCAGAAAGTGGCAGTCGGGTTGGCAGGGGTAAATAGTGCAGATGTCTTAGGGTCAGAAAGAATGCCAGGAATTAAAGCAGGAGATGGAGATGGTGGCCTCAAGGGGAAGAGGGACAGTCAATGCCAGTCCTGTGAAATAAGAACCGCAAAGTTCTTTGGCTCAGGAGCTCCAAATGTCTCCTGTCCTCCTTAGAGTTCAGAGTTTCACCTCTCCTCCTAGTCTGCCGATTACAAAAGTAACACCTCAAGCCCCAAAGAGAAAGAGATGGTGACATCAGGACCCTGGGGCCCAAGCAGCTGGGTGTTAATCACAGATGTAAGGGCCACACTGTGAGGGGTGAGGGCAATGGAGAGCATGAGTTAACTGAACAGCCTGAAAGGCAACCCTGACTCACAGGAAACGTGGACCAAACAGCAGATCTGAGAAGAAAACAAGTGTAGAAAACCCATCCGACATGACAACCTAATAACACTGATCAGCTGGCAGGTCTCACCCCCCCTTCTCCAAATGCCAACTCACATCTCTCTCCTAGAGTTCCATGTCCACCCACCTCCGCTCACGTTCTCCTCCTCCCCCACCCTTCCCCCAAGGCCTTCTCTTTCAGCTTGTTCACTTCCACCCCATCAGTGCTCAGCCTCAGTTCCTCTGTAAGATTTTCCTTCAAGCTGGGTTACCGGTTGCTTCTCTCTAGTCCTACAGGCCACAACAGCCATGGCTACATCTCCAGATTCTCCCCACCAGCCAAGCTTACCTGCAACTCAACACCTAAAAATCTAGTGCCTGCCTCATGCACATAACCACAGCCTCTGGTCACAAGTCTGAGTTCCTAAAGGTCTGAGTGTGTATCACACACATGAACAGCAGTTAAAAGTGTGTGTGTGTGTGTAGGAAGGGGAGTGAGCACTGCTGGATTACAGCACGGAGCCCCCAGACCAACACAAAGAATGTGATTTTGGAGGGTGAGGACCACACACTTACAAAGGTATATTCTTGGGCTTAAATCAGAACCAATCTGCCTCAGCCTCTGGAAGAACATCTCCAAGTGCATGATGGGGACTCAACATCAACAGCCGGGCAGCTTGTTATATTATTACTATAGTTACAACAGAAGTGACAGCTACATTTTGAAACTCCAGCTATGGAGTCATATCTCAAGAGAAAGCCTCTATTGTGCATGGGCATGCATGCCAAGTTGCTTCAGTCACATCCAACTCTTTGCTATGGACTGTAGCCTGCCAGGCTCCTCTGTCAATTCAATTCTCCAGGCAAGAATAATGGAGTGGGTTGCCATTCCCTCTTCCAGGGGATCTTCCCAAACCAGGGATCAAACCCATGTGTCTCCAGCACTGGCAGGCAGATTCTTTACCACTGAGCCACCTGGGAAGCCCATGTTCCTATCTTTATAATATCTAAATTATACAACCCCAGCTTTCCACTAATTCATGATGACCTTCACGATAACGTTTCTACGAAGTAATCATTTCTCATTAGGTAGCTGCTGGTAAAACTTTATCATCCTAGGAATGTGGCAAGAGAAAGTGACCTTCTTGCTTTAATTTTCTTAAAGTGTTACTGTTACACTAGACACAAATGTTTCTATTGTTAAACTGTAATGATACAATTCTAGAATGTTTACTGCAAAGGGAAGGGTGGTGACAGAAAAATCCTAAGGAATGAGATAATCAAGTTGTTCTCTCTTCTGCAAGTAAACTGAGTTAGAGGTGTTCCTCAAACATGTATGAAATCACTGCTGTGTTTTCCAGCAGGCCATTCAACCCTGGAAAGGGAAGAGAAGTGTCCCAATGTGTAGTAGGACCTAAGTCTTTGAAATGCATCATGTGAGGGCTTCCCTGGTGGCTCGGCAGTGATAAAGAATCCTAGTATAATGCAGGGGGTGTGGGCTCGATCCTTGTGTTGGGAAGATCCTCTGGAGAAGGAAATGGCACACAACTCCAGTATTCTTGCTGAGGCAGTCCCACGGGCAAAGGAGCCCACAGGTTATAGCCTGCGGGGTAGCAAAGAGTCAGACACGACTGAGCATGCACACAGTCCAGGCTAACTTTAAAGAGAAAGGCTACCTGCATTCAGGACATTTTTTGTCTTCTATTCAAACTACGCCATCAAGGAGAAAGTACAGTAAGAGTGGACAAGGCATCAAGTTCAAAAGCTGGTTAGTGTTTGATGGCTTACACGGTGCCAGCTACCATGGATTCTAATACTAACCACCCTATGGTGTGCGCAACTCCCACTTTACAGGCAAGTAAGCAAACTGAGAAACCAAAGTCAGCAGCTACAAAAGTAGCAAAACTAGGGCAGCCCCTGGCTGCTGGGAAGCTGACAGGATGATGCTACTACTATCCACCCCTAAAAGAGTTTAAGCTGCTGGCAAACAAAGTCACCAGGCAAGTTACAAAATATAATCAATCAGGTGGGACAGTCAGAATGGTTTAATGAAAAGAGCCCTGGATTTAGAACCACAGTGTCTGTGTCCTGGCCCGTGCTAAACGCTGAGAAGCTGAGTGCCTCGTAACTAAAAACACTGTGAGGATGAAATACATCTCATTCCTTTGTCATCACTAGAATAGCTCGAATATAAGGAAATATGCTTGGCAGAGAAGAAATACAACATCATGTTCCTTTATCCTTGGTTCCCATTTCAAAACACAAGCAGACAGCCACAGCTTCTAGCTATGCAGTGGAAATCCTGCCTGAACACCTCCTCCCCTCACCCCCAACACTCGCAGAGAAACGCTTTCCCTAGCACTCGGAACTCACCCTCTAGTAATAGTGCATAGGGGCTTCCCCGGTGGCTCGGCAGTAAAGAATCCACCTGCTAATGCAGGAAATGTAGGAGACAGAGGTTCCGTCCATGCCCTGGGAGGAAAAGATCCCCTGGAGGAGGAAACGGCAACCCACCCTCATCCCTGTCTGGGAAATCCCAAGGACAGAGAAGCCTGGCAGGCTACAGTCCATGGGCTGCAGAGTCAGACATGACTAACACAACAGAGCACAGAGTTGTCTAAATGAGGCAAAGTGAGTTATTTCATGCTTTCAGTATATGGGAATCATGAGATAGGAATTTAAGTACATTAAAGCAATGGGGGGGGGGATCATTAAAATAAGTAACAGAACATTTCAAATCAAGAAGTATTGAAAAATGCAAGTACCCATATCTTGATCAACAACCAAAGAAAACAAACTTACTCTAAGACTTTCTCGATCCCCTCTCATACAACGTAAATTAGTGTGTCTTTTTGGAAAAGTCAAAGCACAGTAAATAAAATTTTTCATTAAATACAATCTCAGATGGCTCCAAAAACAAAACAAAAACAAAACCTGTACGAGAGAGTGCAAGACAAGTCAGTCTTTTAAATCTATCCTCTAGAAATCCCTGATGAAACTCTGGCTTGAAATCAGATTTGTATGCTTTAAAAATAAAATGTTCTGAATAGAGCTAAGAAGTTTCCATTTGCGGGTTTTTTTTTTCTTCAAAACTGATTTAAAAGTAAAATGTCTTAGTGAAAAAGTTTATAGTTGTGAGATACTCGCTTTGCCATTAAGTTTGTGGACGCTCCCAACGGTAGAAACCACCACTCTTTTATGTCTGAAAACTTCAGGCGCCTGCATCCCACCGGCTGGGCTTTCCTCTTATTTGCTTACAGGCCGTGGCGCTCAATCACAGCTGCACAGGAGTTCCCTAATTCCTACCAAACACCGGCCCTAAAGACCCGCAGCAATTGGTCCTTAAAACACTGACAGGGAAGCTGCCAATCAACATCCTTGAGTCCTGTGGATACTAAAAGGGCAAATCACAAACTTGTTTCCTAAACCAGAAAGCAGGTTCTTCTGCTCCGCAAAGAAATTGAAGGCTCCTCACTCACACACGTACACACACACTCACACACTTACGCACTCACACACACACACACACACACACGAGAAAGCTACGAGGTTTCAGTTCTTTCGCTTCAATTTTTTTTAAAAAGACGAATAAAACAATAAACTGAACACACGTGTGCTTCCTCTCTCCTGCGTATGTTTAAAATCCCTCCATTTTCTTCTACCTCTGAGTTAGAGAAATCCATCATAAATACATACGCTTGCTCGAAAAGCATTAGCAACTCATTTTGCGGACTGAGTTTGAGAAAACAGGCAGAGAGAGGTGAATGAGCAGAGTTTGGCTGGATTTTTTTAAATTCTTGCATGGCCAGGCAGTTATGCATATGTTTTCAAACAATGAAAGCGTCTGGAATGCACAACGATGCACAGTAACGCGAGGAGCACGAAGCAGGCACGCTGCAGCTGGTGTGGTCCGTGTCACAAAGGCAGCGAGGGCGGCGCGCCTCGCCAGAGTCACGGCCCTGCAAGTCCGGGGCTCGCTGCCGCCTCAAATCGCGTCCGGTCCAGATCTCAAAGCCCACGGGCTCCGGACCCGGCGGCGGGGGACGCGACCCGCTAGAGAGAAGCGGACGGACACCGGGCGCTCCTCTGGCAGGACGAGGCCGGGAGAAAGTCAGGGGAGACACTGCGGGTCCCGCGGAGAGAAAGGACCGCGGAGCCGGGGTGGGAGCGGAAGGGAGACGGGGCCAAGGCGCAGAGGCCGGGGGATGCGAGGACCCGCCAGGGAGTAGTGACCGCCGGGAGGGGGCGGGGGAGCGGGGCGCGCCGGTCACCTGTATTGTTTGAAGAGCTGGTCCGACTCCCGAAAGCCGTTGTTAAGCAGCATGTTGATGCCGGCGAGGGCCAGTTCCGCGTCCTGCAGGGGAGCCGCCGCCGCGTCTCCGTCGTCCAGCCGCCGCGGCCGCTGCTGCTCCGAGCCGGCCATGGGCGCGCGAAGCTCTGCGCGGGGCCGAGGCGAGGTGGAGTGGCAGCCGCTGCGGCCCCCGCGCGCGCCCGGAGCCCGGTTCTACCTGCACGGGGCGCGGGCGCGGTGGGCGGGCGCGGAGGGAGGAGCCGGGGCCGGGCTGCAGCGCGCGCGGCGGGGACGTGGGCGCCAAGGCCACCGCCTCCCGCCGCCGCCGCCGCCGCCGCCGCGGGGATTACTCAGCAGCCGCCCGCCCCCCTCCGAGGCTCCCGGCTCGCACGGCCACTGAAGCGGTGAATCCGTTTCCGGGTGTCTCTACCCGGGCGGAGCGGGGGCCGAGCCCCGGCTGCCCTCGCTTCCTGCAGCCCCCGCGCGCCGCCCGGGCCCCGGCCCTCACACCGCGCCCCTCGCCCGGCAGCCCGGAGCCAGAGCGTTGAGCCTGCTCGGACGCGCTTGAGGCTCCGAGGCCCAGCCCTTGACCCCCCTCCTCCAAAAGGACCGGACCCAGGAGTCGCGGGGAAGCTGGAAAGGGCGAGCGGGTTCGGAGACCGAACTGGGAACTCCACCCGGGCCGCGGCGAGAGCGCGCAGTGCTTTACCCCCGGCGCCCGAAACCCCACGCAGCCGGCGCGCGCGCCACCCAACTTTATCCGCACCCTGGGACCGCCCACTAGCCGCGGAAGCCAATCCCTGAGGAGGTGGGCGGCGGAGGCGGCGCCCGGGGCACCTGCCCGAAGGCTGCCCGGAGCTCAGAGTTGAAGAACTAGAGGGGCGAGGGCCTGGGTCTGACCACCCACCGGCTCCGGACCGTGGGGCAAGGAAACAAACAGGGGCTCAGATAGCAAACACCTAATATTTAAGTTATAAATTAAGCTGTTCAATTGCGTTATACTCTAACCCTAACAATTACACTTTCATATCAATGCAGCAGAAAAATGACTATAAAGCTGCAGTTTCCGTAGGACCGGAAAGTCAGTAAAACGCTGAAGATGACTGAATTTAGCCATTACTTACGAAATTCTGATGATGGGCTGGTGGTGTGTGTTGGAGGTTAATGTTAGGGAGACAATACATAAATCAGTTTTTGTGAGTTTCCATAAATTAACTTTTGCCTCTTTTATTTTAGCAAAATCAATTATGTATGCTGTTACAATCAAGATTATGATCTTAATGTATAATTAAACCACCTTTCTTAAATCATCGTGATTCTTTAAGTGTAGTTTATTAAATTCAGTTTGGAGAAACTTTGACCAAGCTTTAACCACTGAAATTGTTTGTAAAACTTAAAATGATGTTCAGGTTTCTAAATAACCCATGAATTCTAAGTATCATGTCCAGCATTATAATGGAATCAATAAGATAAATGATCACAAAAAGTTTTCCAAAATAATTTCATACTGTAAGTGGCTATCACTTATTTTTATAGTCTGTGCCATCCCGTACAGTACAGTATTCCCAACATTCATCTCAAATTTAAAAGTAATGTGAATTGTTGCCACTTCTCAGTTGCTGGGTGTAACTGTTACAACACCAGGCTAATTCTTGAGTACCTCTGGGGCCAAAAATTAGAACAGTGAAAAGCAGCAAGAAAACAATGATTCCCAGCCTTGGGAAACAATACTTTGTAATGGAGGACATCATTGCCTTCAATGTACTCCAAAAAGGATTTGACAAGTTGACTTTTTTTTTAACTCAAGCACACATGGACTTAAAATAGTGTTACTTTCAAGCATCAGCAGGTTATAGTTCCACTGAGCCAGCACCCAGTGCCAGAACTCCAGTGACAGAGGTGCCTAAGTGTTGATAAATGTGTGTGTGTGTATGTGTGTGTTTTGATGAGCAGGGTCCTGTAACTCAGATCTCAGGTACTATTGTGGCCACGTGGCTCACATGGGCCTCTGTCCCAGAGGAACCCCCCTGGAACACACTGCCAGCGCTCGTGAGAGCTGACAACATGCCCAGTGTTTACGAGCTGCCTGAACTTTGGATCTGTGGAAGCATCCACCCCCAAACCTCTGAAACAATCTAGTCAACAAGGGAAGGAGGGACTTATGTACTGGTCCAGGGGTTGAGAGTCTGCCTGCCAATGCAGAGGATACAAGTTCGATCCCTGGTCAGGGAACTAAGATCCCACATGCAGCAGGACAACTAAGCCTTTATTTATAAAAATAAATAAATATTTAAAAACAACAACAAGGGAGCAAAACCAAGAGAGCAACACCAAACTTAGCAGATTGCCTGTACTCCCTCAACTGGAGAAGGCAGCTACACACAGGTCTCTACGTCCCTATTACTTGGGGGGCGGGGGTGGGGGGTGAAAGTGAAGGTGCTGATGGCACCGTGGGAGTTGTTAACAAGCTGTTCCAGGGACCCTGCAGCTGAGGGTGGGAGGTGGGTGAACAAAATCAAAGCAAGGTTTGTGGGGCTAGTTCCATCTCAAGCACCGAGCACAATCGGTTATGCAGACTTTGTGAAATTGAACTGCTGAAAGACTGGACCAAGATCCAGTGCAACTTCCCAGCAACCCCATAACAGGCGAGGGAGGGGGCGTTATGGATAGAGGGAAACTCTCCCAGGTAATATACACCAGATGTGTGCTGAGTGGGATTTAACCAGATACCAAAAACAATTAGGTTAGCAGCAGCAGCACGAACAGACATTTTCAAATATTTGCTCTGTGATGAGGCACACACAGAGCATTCAAAACAGGCTCCATGATCCTGAAGGCAGACAACGTGAAGGCAGGCAAAATGTAATTACACTTGCTGCAGCTGTTTGGTACTGCCACCTGCTCAGGGTTCACCTAGCAGGTGGGGAATTAAGGCTGGTTGTGCTTCTTCACGGGCTAATAATGGCAGCTAATGACAGATATTTAAGGGGTTATGGTGTATATTACCTACAAAAGGAAAAAAAAGATCTAGATTACTAACACGTTAGGGCATGAGGCAATTGAAACTGAAATTCTTATCACCTCCTGCAGAACCAATGCAGTCTTCAGTGCACCACCTCCAGCCCCAGAAGATTTACCCAAGTGTTTCCTTTGGAAGGGAGAAGGCAATGGCAACCCACCCCAGTACTCTTGCCTGGAAAATGCCAGGAGAGAGAGGAGGTGACGGAAGGGGGAAGGGAGGAGAGCAAAGCTCTCAAGGAGAGGAAAGAACCCATTTCCTTTCCATAGACCTCTAGTGGGTATTGTCAGTCTTTTGTGGTTCCTCATGAGATTTCATTATGAAAATGAAACTCCAAGTTCAAATGATCAGTGAAAAGTTTTAGATATCTGTATTATCCTTTACCTGGTAGATTTTGTTTTTAATAAGATGTCTTGGTTGCAAGTAACAGAAAAACCTAGCACACATGCCTCTTGACATCGGTAAGGCGGCACTGCTTCAACTCTTAACAAAAATCCTAATTCAGCCACACTGGCTTTGATTGGCCTGTGTTCAGGTGCTTATTCTTAACCAATCAGTGTGAGGGGGAAAGCGGTGGCGGGGCGGGGTGGGGGGCTTATTATGATTGAATTAAGTCCGTCAGAGTCTTCTCCCAGATCTGGAAGGTGGAATCAATTCAACCCAAACTCCTTGGCTGGGAAATTCCATATCTATTAAGAAAAGGGAAGTAGAAACGATGTGAGAAAGACAACCAACAAACTCCCCCCTAACCTTGTCTTCTTTAACATGTCTTGGATTTTGGAATCATATTTTAAATGCCTTTAGAGACTACACTACTTTAAGAAAATCTTGCTTGTGCTTCAGTATATTAAAATACTTGGTGGGAAGCTGCTATATAACACAGGGAGCCCAGCCTGGCACTCTCCGATGACCTAGAGGGATGGGATTGGGGGAGGGGAGGGAGGTTCAAGAGGGAGAGGATATAGATATAATTATGACTGAGTTCAGTGATACAGCAAAAACTAACACAACATTGTAAAGCAATTTGCCTCCAATTCCTGTATAGTTGATATCTTGTAATACCTATAATGGAAAATAATCAAAGATAATATATGTATATCCGAATCACCTTGCTGTACACTGGAAACATTGTAAGTCAACAAAATATATGTATTAAGAAAAAATTTTCCTCCAATTAAAAAAATTCTTTAGTAATGCTAATAACCATGCCTTAATGTATCTCTGTAAATCTGCACTACCAGTTGAAGTAAACACAGGTCTCCAGAATGTCTGGGACTCTAAATTTAAAGGAGGAGAACAGAGAAATTAATATCACACTCTATTTTCATATTATGCTAGCTTTGCTATCCAACTCAGTCCTTGAACTCTACTGAAGATTTAGTAGGCGAGCTCTGTGAGGGTAGATTTAGTTAACTGCTTTTTTATGTCAGACTCTGTGGAAGGGGCCCTCCTTCTCTGGTCACAGGTGGGTCACTAGCTGGCCTCTAAGGAGGGGAGCGCCCATGGGGGTCCACCAGGCTGTTTCTCCAGCAGGAGGAGAAATGTGTCCAACAGGACAGTCATCCTGCCCTGGAAACAAGAGCAGTGACCACAGAGCAGGAAACCATCCCCTTCTGATCGGAAACCTCATCTGTCTTTCCCCAAACCAAATACCCAAAGGACCCCAGTGTGTTTAAACAGGTGTTTACTAGAGTTTAGATCACTGTCCTCCCCAGGGTGGCTCCAGCAGTGAGGCCTCCCGCCCAAGCCCCTGATTGGGATGTGTCTTTCAGTGGAAATCTGGGTCCTCTCCTGGCCTTCAGAGACCCTCCCTCTCCATCTCCCCATCTTCCTGCCGCTCCTTCCTCCCTCCCTTCCTCCCTCCTATGGTTCTTTTCGCCTCTCTTCCTTCATCCCTTCCCTTTAACCTCTCTCCTTCCCTTGCACTGGTTCTTGCTATTCCCTGATCTAACTACCGTCCCTCCTCCTCAGAGAAATCTTCAAGCCTCCCTCTCCCCTGGTTCCCTCCCTTGACTGAGGCATTTTGCAGCCCCTGGGGAATGCCCAAGGCTTCTCTTCTCTGTTCCCTGACTGTTGCTCCGGAGAGGGACAGTGTATCTCTGGTTTCAAGGTCTGGGTCTGCTGAGTTCTGGGGTGCAGTGGGGAGCACGTAGCTGGGGGAGGCAGAGGCGCTCTGGTCCGCATGGATGAGGGAGGAGAGAGGTGCTGAAAGGTACTGAGTGCCCTGGTAGGTTTTCTCCTGGGGTATCTAAAACCAAGTACAACTTCCACTGTGATTAATTTCTATCTGGAATCCCCATTTTTACTAAGGGAATTATTTGCCTTCCCTTCATGTAATGTTATCCATGTCTTGCTAACAATCCTGGCCTTATTATACTAAGATATTAAGCTGCTCCTACACTAACTTCCAACACAGAGCTTCCCTGGTGGCAGGGAATAGGACAATGCAGGAGATGGGTGTTCGATCCCTGGGTTAGGAAGATCCTCTGGAGAAGGAAATGGCTACCCACTTCAGCATTCTTGCTTAGAAGAATCCCATGGACAGGGGAGCCTGGAGGGCTGCAGCCACGGGGTCAGAAAGAGTCGGACACGACCGAGGGACTAAACAATGACAATACTGACACACGGCACCCCTCAGTACTCTCTGACCATCAGGCTTCTCCCCTGACTATAGAAGGAAGGAGGGGACCCCGCCCCGTGAATCTGTGTAAGGGGAAGCAGCAGCGATTCTTGGTAGACTTGTTCCTAATCATGAAGTGTAGTCAGATTCCCTCAGACAGTCTAGAGTACGGAGTCAGTGCTCAGCCCCTGTTTGTCAATTGTATGGTGAGTTGGAAGTTGCAGGGAGATGGAGACTGGGCCAGGCATTTCAATCATAGACTAGGGTTTGGGCTCTGCAAGGCCTTACCTTTGTGACTTGGGGCAATTTTACTTGACCTCTTTAGCTTCAATTCCCCCATTAATGATATGAAGACAATCAGTACCTTCAAGGCAAGTAACTGAAAGGGTAGGCACACAAATAAGCTACAGCTGCAAGATATTGTCTGAATCTATACAATTAGTTTTCTAATATTAATGAAGGCGTGTGGATCCTTCTTGTCCTATATTGTCAACAGAATTATCTTTTTTCCCAACAGTATTATCTTGAAATATCCAGCTACAAGAAAATCTGTTCAATTAAGTAACCAAATGTATCATATGGAAATGATTAATCTAAACCATTTCTAATATAAACAGTACAAGTTTGCTATTTTAATGCAGCCTAAGGAAGAAGTGCTGATTTTATTCAGGGAGTATAAAAAATATTAGGTAAAAATAACTAGGCTTTAGAGTTCTTCATTTGGATCTGAATTGTCTCTGCTTTAATAACCCATTAATATATGTTTTTGACACTGCCTGAAGGATTGGACAGAGAAATCAATAATATTTAGTATGAATGTTTTTTTAAAATGCATATTCTATGTCCTGTGTAACATGTTTGGCAGTCAGTTATGGTTGCTTTATCTTTGCAAGGAAAGACACACTGCTAACATAAAATCATGCCTTATTCATTTAATCACTTGTGTTTTGTTCTGGGGTTAAGTCAGTAATCTGGGTGTCCCTATCCAAAACTCAGCACCACTGAATTCCCCATAGTAACTTAAGGAACTAGTTGAAAAAGTTTTCTAGAAATGTGGGTAATCCCACACTGGTGTTGCTTGTGCAAATGAATGGACACCACTGAGCAGAGTGCCCTGACATTCTGGCGTTTCACAGGGCACTCACTGAGTGTTCTCACTGTGTCAGGACAGGGGTAAGTGCTGCCAATATTTAGACAAATATTATGAGGTTTCTCAACACTGCGGATGAAACATGTAGTCAAATACATATCCATAGACTTCAGTACAAAGCTCGTCAGAATCTGTTTAATTCCTGGATTTACTCCTGAAATGGTTATAACAGACATTTAACTTTTGATCTGATATTCACTGATTTTCTATTAATTTGTTGATTCTTTACCCTTTCAGAGTTAGCATATGAACCACACCAGAACACTTCTATCATTAACTTATAACCAGTCCTTGATTTTTGAGCCCCCAAATAGTATCACCAAGTTTAAGTTCCCCCATTAGTTATCAAAGGGGCTAATCACTATTTTTTGTTACTTTCACATCTATCTTCAAAAGAAAATCCACCACAACTGAAGACAGTTTTAAGAACATGAATAAAATTTTGAAGACAATTCCAGAAAAGGACTTAGAAAAATGAAAAATTATCTTTTCAAAAAGCTTTGTATGTAAAAGAGAAAAAAATCCACTACAGTGTATAACAATGGATATTTGTTTTAAAATATTCTATTAAACAGTCTGCTTCCCTATGAAGAGTATACACACACACAAACATACTAAAAATTTATTTTGAAAATCTTCTATAATTAGATAAGCTCCCCTGTCCATGGGATTATCCAGGCAATAAGACTGGAGTGGATAGTCATTCTCTTTTCCAAGATGGCTGCACAATTCTGCAAATATACTAAAAACCATTGAAATGTACACTGTAAATGGTGAATCTTACAGTATATAACTCATACATCAAGAAAGCTGTACTTTATATAAAATTTAAATCATTCTAAATGACTGAGTGAAAAACAATGGAAGAAGGGAATTTATGGTTTTGATTTTTTTATTTCATATATCTGACGCAGAAAAAAGTTTATTGCTAAAAAAAATTTCATCTTGAAGAGTATCCATAAACCAGTATTAGTTATTGGCTGCCATTGCAACATATTCAGTGCTATGTTAAGACTTCACACATTTTGTTCCACGTAATTCTCAAAGGAACCCTGTGAGGTGGACTTTATCTCAGGATTACAGATATACAAACAAGTTGCATAATTTTCGCAAGGCCACACAGCCAGTAAGGGTTCAAGTAAGGTCTAAACATAGGTCTTATCGGACAGAGTGGGTAAGTCTTAGTTGTTACAGTAAAACCTGGTACCTCCTAGAGGTCTGGGGGAAGTACATACACACACACATACACCTAACTAGCGGGTGTGCGTGTACACACACATGCACACACGTGTTATTCTGAGTTTCACATGGCCATCTCATCACCTCTTCCTCAAAGTGATATGCTCTGCTTAGTCACTCAGTCATGTGCGATTCTCTGTGACACTATGGACTGTAGCCCACCAGGCTCCTCTGTCCACGGGGATTCTCCAGGCAAGACTATTGGAGTAGGTTGCCATGCCCTCCTCCAGGGGATCTTCCTGGCCCAGGGATCAAACCCAGGTCTCCCACACTGCAGGTGGATTCTTTACCATGTGAGCCACTAGGGAAGCTCAAAGTAATATACATTTATGTAATTTGAATACAGGAAAATATATGATCATGATCTCATATGTAATCTGAGTCACTAATACTAGGGTGGAGCCCAAGTGTCTGCAATTCTACTGAGAACCCCAGGTCAGTCTAATGTCAGGGACCAGCCCTCTGAGAAACAGTTGTCTGAGTGACAATCCTGAAAGTAGAGCAGCTACTGCTCATCTTTGTACATTTCTTACCCACAGGATATGTTTCAGAAATACTGCATGAATAAATAAGTGAAAGTATAGTTTACTGTGAGATTCTGATGGTAAATCATCTGTGTATCCTTGGATGTGTTATTGATCTGAGGATAAAGGGATATCCTTAGACCTTTAAAACAAAAGTGTGTCATGTAATACCTTAAGAAATTCTGTGCGTTTTATCAATTAGTGGTTGATACCTTCGAAGTTGAAAGACACACTCCACAGAGAGTGGTGACCAGACAGAAGAAGACAGGCCCTCATTAAGGAGAAAAGGAGGATGTGGACACCAAGAAATCACTTAAATCCTAACTCTTGACATTTATTTTTAAATGTGGTTGCAAAAGAAGACTCAGAACATTCAGCTATGTCAGCACTAAAAATACACATTTCTTCACTTCTCCTCACCTCCTTCACCCTGCCATCTCCTCTGAGACAAAAACAGTGAAGACAGGGGGTAACTGTGAGATGGAAAAGGCAACATGAGAACAAGTTTACATCTACCAACAAGGAACTGGATGCCCAGATACCCAGGGACTAGTTTCTTCATTTCCCAAACCACGGAAAGAACAGCAGCTTTCTGGGCTTGGGATTGGTCTTCTTTACTCTACTTTTCAAAAAGAAAACCACCTCTAGTGGACAGCCCTTCACCTTTGCCCCAAAAGCAAAGTCACTGTTTCCATATCCCTGCCCTACCAGACATGCCTAGTGAACGAAAACGACCTTATGTAAATTAAAAAAAAAAAAAAACACAACTTTTCATTCCTCTAGACTAAGATAACCATTCCACTGTTTTTCTCTGCAGTCATTCAAGCAAATCTAAAAACCACTCGCCTGTGAAGAGCTTTTCTCACACACGTCATACCAGTGGTCATAGGTCCACTAGTGATTCACTCCAAGGATGCATTACATAAATTGCAGGGTATCCCAGATGTTGTCTAAGATGAGCTAATTACTGTATTTTACTTAAAACAAGGGTCAGTTCAGTTCAACAGCAGGTGCCAGCCACTGTATGCTAGGTGTACTGGAAGGCAAAGTTGAAGAAGATGCCCCCAAATCTGGGAATCTTCTGGTCTAGTGGTTGAGACAGGCACACCAACAGATAATCTTAACATAAAAAGGTCTTAAGACAGAGGTATATGCGGGGTGCTGTGGGGGTTCATGAAGGCTTCCTCCTATGAAGGAAGGAGGAAATTGGTAACTGAGAAGGGTAGAAAATATACCCCAGACAGAGGGACCAGCACGAGCGTGGCCATGGGAAATAGCAGACGTCCCTCCTAGAGATGTCTTCTTGTTCTAGAGTGTGGGCTGAGGCAGGAATGGGCGAAGGATGAGGCTGGGGAAGCAGGCAGGAGTCAGGACATGAAGGTTTTCTATGCCTCGAGAAGGAACGTAAGGGCAAGGAGGAGCTGGTAAGGAATCTGACTTCACTCGACTTAATATGAAGGGCCACTTAAATGTGAAGAAGACTAGAGACTTACAAGAGGCAACTGCAGAAAACCAGAGCACTCATTACTGCCTCGTATGTGAGCTTCTCCATTTTCCTGCTGCTGCAGGTGAACAAAACCAACCCAAACAGGCATCACAGGAAAAGGCGCAACCTGAGTGTGGGTCTCGGGCAACTGCTGAACTGAATGCATATGCTCTCTCAGGGACTCTGGGACCCCGCTTCTCTCTGCTTCTCTTTACAGGTTGAGTTTTCTCTCTCCTGCAGTGGGAGAGCAGCTAACAAGGCAACTCTCCATTCTGCGTGACTGTCCCATACACGGCAAGAATCTAGCACTCCTGCCTCCCAATGCCTAAAGCACCACCCAAGCACTTCCCACCTCCAGGAATTCCTCGTACATCCAAAAAAAAAAAAAAAAAAAGGCCTCAGAGTGATGTATTCCCCACCTTGAATCATTACTCTGGGGTATAAATAATTCAAGATCCCTGTTTGCCAGATTTGCATTTTCCCTACTACCACCAGTCTTTTTTTAAAAATCATTTTATTTATGTATTTATTTAGGCTGCACTAGGTCTTTGCTGCTGCACAGGCTTTTTCTCTAGTTGCGGCACACGGGGGCTGCTCTCTAGTTTCAGGGTAAGGGCTTCTCATTGTGGTGGCTTCTCATGTTTCAGAGCACGGGCTCTAGATCATGTGGGCTTCAGTAGTTATGGCCCGCAGGCTCTAGAGCACAGACTCAGTAGTTGTGGGGCATGGGCTTAGTTGCTCTGCGACATGTGGGATCTTTCTGGATCTGGAATGAAATCTGTGTTTCCTGCATTGGCAGGTGGATTTTTTTTTTTAACCACTGAGTCACCAGGGAAATCCCCATCACCAGTCTTAGTAACTCTAAATGGCTGCTGGTCAATTCAGTCTCTACTGACTTTGAACTAGTAACCAACATAAGAGATCTTCTCAAGTCATCTTTAAATCTAGATCCCACTCCCCACTTTTAGTTTTCTTCTGTTGGCATCACCCATTCCCAGAGGAAGGGATACCTTACTCTCCAGTTTCTATGCAGTCATTGTCAAGGATGATTCTGATCAGTGCTGCCTGAGTCACCTGGCAACCCCGATCCCATCACTGGAGGGTAGAGCATTCTGATTGGTCAGCCCTGGTTATGTGGGGAGGCAGCCAGGGGGTGGGTAGAGGCATCCTGGCTAACAGCCCCACACATAATGGAGAGAAGTTGTTTTCAAAGAGAGGAGTGCAGGCGAGCAACTTATATCTACCTCAGGGAATGAATAGACAACACAATTACTGCACACCTCACCCTCCAGTGTTCCATTCTGTAACAAAGGGGGAAAGAAAAAACATTTTAAAAGCCTAAAACTTCCTCCCACCTCTTCCAAAGATATTGATGGATTTGGAAAATGATCTATTTGAGTGGAACCCAAGAGTAAATTAAGCACAACTTTATTAAATGTCTCTTTAGGACACTGATGATGTAACTGACTTGGAAATCTCCAAGATGTGTTGGTGATGCTGGGGGCAGAGCGGTGAAGGACTGAGGGACTATGGGAAAACTGGTAGAACAGGGACTGAAGCAAAGGTAAAGAAATCAGAGGAGAGTCTAAGGAACTTCACTGACAGCGGCGCATCAGTAAAGCAAGCAGAGAATAGAAGAGAGAGAGGAGAAAAAGCAGACAGACAAGGAGAGATGATGAAACTCCACAAAACCCAGACTAGGAGGGTTGGTTTATCCCAGGAAAGCCAAGAGGCTGAATATCTAGAACCAAGGAAGAGGTCAATTGATTCCTGAATGTATTTCTCAATATCCATGACCACAGACCACAGGACCAACATCCATGGCACAGATCCAGGGACCCAAGGTCAACAGTTTCTATCTAAACCCAAACTTAGGTTGACCTGGGGCCCCAGGCAGGCAAGAACCTGCTTCTTCAGAGACACAGAATCTGATAGAAAAACAGATAAGAGGAGACTAAAGGGGACCAGCCAAAAGGACAGTGTCACCAGGTGAAGGAGGCAGAGGAACTTCTCAATTAGGCAGGCAGAGACATCAAAGGTCACCTGGAGGACATAGCGCCTGCTTTGTGCTGAACTTTAGTCAAGATAACCGAAGGAAGGCAAGGAAACCATATAAAGGTTTTACCTCCCAAATTTATTTGTTTTTCAGATGAGTTCTTGAGTTACAGAACCTCAAACTGGATGGAACACAGAGGTCATTGCATCAGAAACCTCAGCTCCTGATCCAACTCTGGGTACCTCTGTTGACCTTGATCAAGTTGCTTAACCTCTTTCAGCTTCAGTTTCATCATCGATAGACACAAATCATGGCAAAGTCCCTGTTTGTCTCACAAGTAAACACAGATTGTGGTGACATCCAGGAGCCAGGACCAAGCTATATAACTTGTAACTTGTGGGGCCCACTGAAAAATGAAAACATGGGGTTTCTTGTTTTCAAAGCCTAGAGAATTTCAAGATGGCAACCACAGTGCATTAAACCAAGTGTCAGGTGCTTCTCAGAGCAGAGCCGTGCATGACTAGACAGATCCCAGCCCTGCCAGGTGGGATAAGGTACTGCTGCTGCTGCTGCTAAGTTGCTTCAGTCGTGTCCGACTCTGTGCGACCCCATAGACGGCAGCCCACCAGGCTCTGCCACCCCTGGGATTCTCCAGGCAAGAACACTGGAGTGGGTTGCCATTTCCTCTTCCAATGCATGAAAGTGAAAAGGGAAAGTGAAGTCACTCAGTTGTGTCAGACTCTTCGCCACCCCATGGACTGCAGCCCACCAGGCTCCTCTGCCCATGGGATTTTCCAGGCAAGAGTACTGGAGTGGGCTGCCATTGCCTTCTCCAAGGGATAAGGTACTAGGTTGGCCAAAAAGTTCACTAGGGCTTTTCCATAACTCACAATGTATTGGCCAACCCAATATATCAAAGGGCCTTTTCTATCTACAAAGAGTTCGGCAAAGTGGTGAAGATTTTTTTTTCCCCCTCTCTTCTTGACTCTCCAGCATTACATTAGTTTTCCAGGGCTAACTAGGAAATTAATTGTCTCTCAGATCTGGGAGCCAGAAGTCCAAAATCAAGGTGTCAGCAGGTTGGTTCCTTCTGATGGCTGGCAGGAGAGGCTCTGCTCTGGGCCCCTCTCCTTGGCTTGTAGACAGCTGTCTTTCCTCATGTCTCCTTACACTGTCTTCCCTCTGTGCATGTCTGTGTCCAAGCTTTCCATCCTCACAAGGACACTGGTCCTGTTGGACTAGGACCCACACTAATGACCTCATTTCAATTCAATGAGCTCTGCAATATACCACCGTGGTGGCGCAAGTGGTAAAGAACCGTCTTGCCAATGCAGGAGACATGAGAGACGCGGGCTCAATCCCTGGCTTGGGAAGATCCCCTGGAGGAGGAAATGGTAACCCACTCCAGCACTCTTGCCTGGAGAATCCCATGGACAGAGGAGCCTGGTGGGCTACAGTCCATGGGGTCGCAAAGAGTTGGACATGACTGAGTGACTTAGCATGGATGCACGCAAACCACCCCCTCATCTCCAAATAAGGTCACATGCTGAGGTACTGGGTGGTTAGGACTTGAACATATGAATTTGGGAGGGGAATACAGTTCACCCCATAACCAGCATCACCTTCTCTCTACTATTTTGGAGATGTGTCTGGTGGTGTGTAGTCTCATGGGGAGGCAATGATGGCGGGACTGTGACAGGGACGCTGTGGTGACGCGGGTGTCAGGGGGCCACTGTTTAGGCTAACCAGTGCGACAGCTCCCAACGGCTGTCCTTATGACCCGCTCCAGTCTCTGAAAGCCCTTCAATTACACCCGATAAATTCCTCCCTGACTCAAGAAAGCTGGAGTGTGTTCCTGTGGCTTATAATGAAGAAACCTGATACTCAAACACTGCATTGAAATTGGGAAGGGTATTGCATGGGGTCTGAGTTCTGAGCCCGCCCCAGCCCTCCTTGGTCCCCTTCTGCTGGCTGGGCCCTGCTGCTCGCCTCCCACTGTAGTCTCATTGCTGGCACCATGGACACAGTTTCCCCGAGTGTGGGGCGCTGGTACACTGTTTCTGGGCCACTATGGGGGCAGCTCTGCAGCCCAACCCAGGCCTCTGAGGAGCCTGCAAGGAGCTGGCTCTTCCTGTCACTCGAAGGCTTGTGTGACGCCCCTGCCACCTTTTGCGGGGGGGTGGGGGGGAGGTTGCAGAAGATGGCTGTCCCATGGCTTCTCGGAGGGTGTGGGTGACAACCGGAGTGGAGGGAGAGCTGAATCCCGTGGCACCAGCTCAGACTGGTGAGGCTCAAGATGGCGGAAGCCAGAGGATAAACTCCTGGCCCTTCCTCCTGTGACCCACAACCCCAAATGCAGAGGTTCCCTCCAGCCTCCCCGTGGAGTCCTGCTGGCTGAGGGGCAGGCGTGGTTTCTGGGGCAGGTGCGGTCAGCATGGCCATTCCTCCACCTGCTTCCATGCTCTCCTTGACTCACTTCCTTTCTCCCTTACTTTATACACTTTAAGCTTTGTCTCTGCTTTCTATCCATTTTGATTCCCAAAAACCTTGTGGGAAGCCTTTGGTTCAGGAGCTGGGAAGGCAGAGGCGGAACCATTTCTTCACACCCCGGTGTCCACAGCCCCAAACCACACCTGAGGCCCAAAGACAGGGCAGGCCTGAGGGCAGGCCACCAGGACCTGCGAGCAACGAGACTGGGGATATGATGAAAACACCAGCTATATCAAAGCCACTTGGAGAAGCCAGGCGCTCATCCAAATGATGCAGGATGTCCGGTGGAAAACAAAAGAGCTTTCACCTGAGCCAGCCATGGGCGGGTGGCTGTGAAAATGGGGCCAGGGCCACACGTGTGTACTTAGAAAGGTGTGGCTTCTTCTCCCCTAATTACAGGTTCCTGAGGAGCAGGAGGGAAGTCATTTCTGCCTCTGTACAGTAGTCCCCACTTCAGTCCTCCGAGAGCTCCACTCTCTCCACTTAAACCAGCTCAACGCTGATAGTCCGCACGGCAACGCTGCACCAGAGAGACCCTCAGAAATGCAAACTCCATGAAGCATTTATTCCTGCTACACAATGGTGGCCTGTTAGGCTACTCAGAGTTCTGTAGATGTAATTATAAACTCTTAGTGCTTCTTTTGGTTTTCAGTGAGGTTCAAGTAGTCTGAAAAAAATTAATAAAATCTGGCGTTTGGGACAACCAAGGACAAAATAATAAATGAGAGGGAATTCCAGAAGGAAAGACAGTCCTGTCATCTATTAGCTTTATGGCCTTGGGCAAATTACCAGAACCTCCCTGAACCTCGGTTTCCTCTTCTACAAAATGGAGAATATAATAACCTCTCTGTAAGTTGTTATAAGAATTAAGTCAGCCAGTGTGTGGGAGAAGTCTAGCACATAATCTGCACTCTGTAAGTGTTCATTATTGTTATTACCATTACTGATTACCACAAATGATTACTTCTCAACGCAGAGGTGAGACTGTATGTGAGGACTACTTCTGGAATATGATATGGAAGTATGCAAACACCAGACCAGCCCTCCCTAGACCCAGGTTTCTGATGGAGAATATGAGTTTCTAGGCCCAGACTGGCTGAAGGGAATTCCTCTGGAGGCCAGTTCCTTAGTAGACGGGCACTACCTGTGACTTGAAGCACCAAGTAGAAAGTGGGGCCCCTATTCTTCCCTGAATAAGGTCGGTCTCAAATGGAGAGCACAGAAACCACCTGTTCTAGGTATGCAGGTTCCCAGGCCCCACTCTGAAAAGTTCTGATTCTGTAGGTCTGGGGTTTGGGGCCTGGGAATGAGCATTTCACATATGTGACATGTGCAGACATACACAGTACACGCACGCCACGATGCTGAGGCAGAAGGTACTCTGTCCTCATTTTCAGAATTCTCCTCTACACTCTCAGACACCCGTCCAGTCCTGCAGTGAGCACAAGCGGACAACCTGAGCTCCTGGAAAACACTTGCAGCTCTCTTCCCTTGTACTGCAGGCACACTCAATCAGGAGATCCTGACCACACAGGTCTTAGTGTAAGGTTATCACAGGTGTAACAGCTTACATTTAGAGCTTACACTACATAGAGACGATAGGAGAAGGCAGTGCCTCACAAACTGAACCTCATTTTAGAAACATCTGGGGAATTTTTGAATCTGCCTCCCACCCATGTCCAAATGCAACAGAAAAATGGGCAAGAGACATAAAGAGACATTTCGTGAAGAGGATATACAGATAGCAAATAAGCACATGCAAAGATAGGCAACCTCATTTGCCATGAAGGAAATGAAAATTAAACCACAGTATGATTTGTTATTATATACCAACCAGTATGGCTAAAATAAAACAGTGATAACACCAAATACTGCAAAAATGTAGGGGAAATGGATCTCTGTACACATTATTAGTAGGAAAGTAAAATGGTACAGCAACTCTGGAAAACATTTCGCAGCTTCTAAAAAACTGAACATGTACTTAACACACAACTGAGCTACTGCGCTCCTGGCATTTATCCCAAAGAAATGAAAACTTATGCTCATGCAAAAATACAAATGTTCATGGCTGTTGTATTTGTAATAGCCCTGAACCGTAAAACACCAAACTGTTTCACAATAGGTGAATATTAAGCAGATTACATCCATATGATGAAGTTCTAACTAGCAATAAAAAGTCATGAACTATTGATATACACAACTTGGATGGGTCTCAGGAAGATTATTCTGAGTGAAAAAGCAAACCTTAAAAATTACACACTGTAGAATCCATTAATATAACATTCCTGAAATGACAAAAATAAAGAGAAGAACAGATGATGAGTGTTTGTCGGAATGGTAGGAAGAAAGAGAGGGTAGGTGAAAGTATAAAGGGTAACACAATGGTGATATTGGGGATGATGGAATAGTTCTGTAGCTTAACTGTACACGCATGCTCAGTCGCTTAGTTGTGTTCTGACTCTTTTCAACTCCGCGGATGGTATCCTGCTAGGCTCCTCTGTCCATGCAATTTCCCAGGCAAGAAAACTGGAGTGGGTTGCCATTTCCTCCTCTAGGGGATCTTCCCAGCCCAGGGATTAAACCCATTTCTCCCGCATCTCCTACATTGTAGGTGGATTCTTTATCACTGTGCCACCTAGGAAGTTCGTGTATTTTAACTACAGTGGTGGTTACACAAGGCATGGAATTATGCACACACATTATACCAATGCAAACTTCCTGGTTTTGATACTGTAACTATAGCTGTGGAAGATGTAACCATCAGGGACAAGTTTGCAATCTCCTGTGAAGATATTTTAAAAAGAACAGGGAAAAAAATGCCGATGCCCAGCATGCTCACCAGACCAATGAGGTCAGAATCTCTGATGATGGATGAGGTGGGACAAGTCCAAGCATCAGCATATCCATCACAAATCTCCCAGGGGATGACCAGTGCAGCCAAGGCTGAGGTCGAGTGTAACAAGGCATCTCATAGCTTCTGCTGCCACAAATTTGGCATCTGCTGAGTATTGTACTTGATAGAAACAGTTGTCCAATGTACAGCAGGGCTGTGAGGGCCAGCATTGCTTACATGACAATGAGGTTTTTAAAAGTCTTGAAACTGGGTCAACTGGTGATAGTTCCAATGGCAATGGGAAGTGAGGTAGGGGCTATGAGGCACAAGGTGTTGAACTTGTGAAGGAAGACTCTGGGCTTCCCAGGCAGCACTAGTGGTAAAGAACCCGCCTGCCAATTCAGGAGACATAAGACACACAGGTTCGATCCCTGGGTTGAGAAGATCCCCTGGAGGAGGGCATGGCAACCCACTCCAGTATTCTTGCTGGGAGACCCCCATGGACAGAGCAGGCTGGTGGCTACAGTCCATGGAGTTGCAAAGAGTCAGACAACTGAAGTGACTTAGCACACATGCTTACAAGGAAGACCCTAGGTTTCACCTCCCTTTGTTCCCCCAGATTTCTAGACAGATACCAAATGCTCTCTTGGTTTTCTATTTGAGGTCCCTAAGAGATTCCCTGGGCTTCCCTGGTAGCTTAGTTGGTAAAGAATCCATCTGCTAAGCAGGAGACCCTGGCTCAATTCCTGGGTTGGGAAGATCCCCTGGAGAGGGGATAGGCTACCCACTCCAGTATTCTCAGGCTTCCCTGGTGGCTCAGCTGGTAAAGAATCTGCCTGCAATGCGGGAGACCCAAGTTTGATCCCTGGGTTGGGAAGATCCCCTGGAGAAGGGCATGGCAACTGACTCCAGTATTCTTGCCTGGAGAATCCCCCCATGGACAAAGGAGCCTGGAAGGGTACAGTCCATGGGGTGGCAAAGAGTCAGACACAACTGAGCAACCAAGTACATAGCACAAGAGATTCCCTAAGTGTTTATAAAATATCTGCTGACCACGCTGAAGGACTCACACAAGACCTTAGAGCTACCAATCGGTTTCCTTTTGCTATTACCATTGGTTCAGTCTCCAGAACTTTTTCTCTATTATCTTACCATAAACAATGAAAACCATTGCACAAAACAAGCTGACAATTACTGATATTTTTCTTCTTGTATCTTCAGCCAGAATATCTAAGGACGTATCATGAAAATAACAGGACATCTTTTGCACTGATTGTTGTCCCTTGATTTTAGCCTCCATTTATTTCTTGCTATTTTATTGCCATGGCTTCATATGGGTCCAGAGGTTCATGTACCTAATAGTTTCAAATGCTTTCCAAAATGAATTCCTCCAGCTGAACCTCAGATGTGAAAGCTTTGTTACCTGTAATGTCTCATTTAAGATTTTTTTCTTATTTGGCTGCATCAGGTCTTACTTGCGGTGCATAGGCTTCTCTCTAATGGTGGTGCGCAATCATTTAAGATTAAAATAAAGCTTTCTGGTTGAGTCTCAGTGAAGTCATAGAAACTACCTAAACCTCTAAGATCAAATTGTTTCTTTCCCATTATGTTTCCCTATATAATTAAACTGGTGTACCATTTAAAAAAATCAATCTCTGGTTTATAATATGTAGTGCCTTTAAATAATTATCCAGATTGGTGTTGCTCATTGTGGTATTATTTACATACTTATGAAACGTGAACTTTGATCTGCCATTTCACTCACAATAGTTCAAGGAGAGTGGAAGACTAGATTCCAAGCCTCACAGCTGGAGGACTACATCTTGCTCCTTATATAAGCTTTAACTGATATTCACAGGGAACTTCTGGGTCTTTTTCTATATATTCTCAATCCAGTCAAGGGTCAAGAACTACAAGTGGGGGTCTGCTAAATTATTTAATGTCAATAAGCAGGCCACATACTTGACACTGGGCTTCCAAGATGGCACTAGTGGTAAAGAATTCACCTGTAGTTTTGCTCAGAACCTGCTTACATCACTGCGGTTCACCTAGATGTCTTGGTTGGATTAGGAAACCTACGTGTCTTTTCAGCACTGCATGCCCAGGAGCACAGTGGTTGAAGAAGTTGGCTGTGGGCTCCATCTCCGTGTGTGGCACGTCGGTCTAGCCTGCCTGCCTGCCAGATACTCAGAACTTAGCCTTGGGAGAAGCAGGCCATGCTTCTCAAGCAGGATGCTGCACTCAAAGAACAAAAATGTCAACTGCACATAATTACAACTAATTCAAAAACCCAGAAAAGCTGCTACAATTAGGGGGCTGTGGAGAAGGCCTTTTGTGTTTCTGAAAAGAACTAAAAGGACAGGGAGGCAGTGTATTGAGCTTTCTTGGCCAAACATCTTTTTATTTATTACAGTCTGTAATTATACATTTAGTTTTGGATCTACCCTCTGCCCATAGGCTCCACCAGGGTAAAGACCATATGTCTGTATTGTCTACCATTGCACATACCCAGGACCATGGAGGAACTCAGAAAACTGTTTAATGAATGGATGACTATAGGGTTGCATTTGTAGGACGGAAATTCCAAACACATTTTCCTCATTCATGGGACCTTATTCAACCAAGTTAACTGGACACTCGGTATAACCTCTACATTGTTTCTGTTAAATTATTGGGCCAGACATGGAGGAAATGACATTGTGGCTATTAATGTTTCAGGTAATAAGGCATGATAACCACAAAAGCTTGCATATAAAAAAAAGCAATTATACTCCAATTAAAAAAATTTTAATGGAGTAAACTATACAAATATTGAATAACTATGTTGCATGCCTGAAACTAATAAAATATTGCAAGTCAAATATGCTTCAATAAAAAATTAAACTTTCCAAAAAAAGTCAGACAAGGAAGCACCCCAGCTGGCAATTGTTTCCATTTCTTTGTCTCTTGTAAGTTCTACACTTATTCTGATTGGGTATGTTCTATTTCCAAATAATAAAGAAGCCTTGGCAATAAGATTTCATTGCCTCCTGTAATTTATTCTAATACATAAGAGTCTTAAAGATGACTACCATACTGCTAACACAGAACAGATGTTAAATAAATTTATTGTTGTTTTTGAACTCAGCAATAAAAAATTGAAAACTGCAGCTACTAAATACTCGGTGTGAGTGACAGCCACTCTCTTTAAGCTGTCTTTAGTTGTGTTTGCCTGAGTTAAAATGCTTTGCTCCTACTACCCAATGTCCAGGCAGCTCTTTCCCAGAAGCATCTTCTAACCATTTTGGTTTTGCCCTGATCAGCATCTTGATGGAGATGACTCCCTGCATTAAGTCAGATTCTGAGTCACTGGCTGGATCATCAGAAGGTTCCAGGACCTTTTGCAGGGGAGGCCTTGCTAAGTGGTTCCTCCATTTTACTCTGTGTATTTGGAAGAAATACACATTCTTGCCATGTGCACTGTTTCACAGGTGTAGCCTCATATAAAACTTACTGGGAAATCATATTCTTATATTCCTTTGGTTAATGAATTTTTAAATCCATATAACTACTAAGCATGAAGGATTAGTGCTACACACAAGTTAAGTACTTCATATGAGCCAGGGGCTAGAATGACAGCTATTATGATTACAGTGTTTGCTCAACAGTTGGCTTATGATCAGAAATGAAGGAGACTTTGCCTCCTCTGCAAAGAATTATGCAGAAGTCATCTTGGCCAAGGTCAAGGGCTAAAGCCTAGAAGCATTATTCATGGATAATTTTTAAACTTAAAAATAAAGCTTAATTGAGGTATAATTGACATACGATATACTGCACACATTAAATATATACTACTTGATAAATTCTGACATATGTATAAACCAGAGAAACCTGTATATTTTGAAGAAATTCAAATTTGCCACAAATCCAGATCATGAACATATTCACTCCTCCAACGAGTTTCCTCCCTGGCCCTTTGTCATTCCTGCTCCAGCCCACTCCACGCCCTAACCCATCCCTGGAAAACACTTATCTGTTTTCTGTCATTAAAAATTATTTTGCACTTTCTAGAATTTAATAGAAATTAAAATCTTATAGTATAGACTCTATAGTATCTGGCCTCTCTCACTGAATATAATCATGTTGAAGTTCATACAGGCTGAAGCATGTATTAACTGTTCATCCCTTTTTGTTACTGAGTAGTATTCTATTGTGTAGAAACCGCATAGTTAATTTATCTGGATGGAAACTTGGATTCTTTCTAGTTTTTCTCTTACAAATAAAGCCGCTGTGAGCATTCATGTATATGTCTTTGTACAGACATCTATTTCCTTTTCTCTTGGTCAAACACCTAGAAGCTGGATGGATGGGTTGTGTGGTAGGTGTATGTTTAACTCTTAGGATCTGCCAGTTGTCTTCCCAAGCGTCTGTGTCCTTCTCTACTCCTGACAGTAGTATAAGGGAATTCCATCATCACCTAACGCTTGGCGTAGCTCATCTTTTAAATTTTAGTTGCTCTAAAAGGTTTGTGGGACTCCCCAGGTGGTTCAGTGGTAAAGAACCCGCCTGCTACAGGAGACCTGGGTTTGATCCCTGGGTCGGGATGATCCCTGGGAAAAGGAAATGGCAATCCACTCCAGTATTCTTGCCTGGGAAATCCCTTGGATAGAGGAGCCTGGTGGGCTACTGTCCATAGGGTCGCAGGGAGTCAGACACAACTCAGTGACTAAACAACAACAACAAACGGCATGTAGTGCTATCTCAGTGTGTGGACACAGGACAGGCTGGTCTGGGTGAGGAGGGAAGGTTGGAAATGGGACTGATCTGACCAAGGCTGCCCCAGCTGTGGGCCCTGGGAGGCTCCAAAACCCAACACAGAGAGATGGGAAGGTCATGAAGATGAATGTTACATGCTTCAAAAATCTCACTGTAGATCCTGGAGCAGAGCCTCCCTCCTTTTCCTCTGCCTTCCTCCGTCCAGTTCTCCTTCCCTGATTTACCCTTAGGCACACAAACTTAATAAATCCCAACCGATTCACACACTGTCACATCACCTATGCAGCACCTTGGAGCAGAGCATCTCACAGGCTCGGCGTGTCCCATCTCCCTGCTTCTCTTCTTGCTCTTGAATCCACTGCCAGCTTTGGTTCTTCAGGTTCCTGAAGCTGACAGTGAGACAAACACGGACGCCAGCTACCTGGTGACTGCAGGTGGGCGATTTCTATGCTTATTTAGTTGTCATCTAGCTCCAGGAAGACCCTGGTCTCCTCTGAGCAACCTTTGCTTTTAGAGCTCTCACTGTCCAAAGATTCATGTGTCAAGTTGGGAGCAGTCCTGGGTGGCTGCAGTGAGGCGGCTCCGCCGGGTCAGGGGCCCCCACATCTTCCCTCCCCAGCACTGAGCTGTCAGCTCAACTGAGCCCTGCAGACAGCTGCCCGCTCACAGCCGCTCAGGGAGTCAGCTACCCAAGTTCTGCATCACAGAGGCACTAGCGCAGAGCCCAGCCGGCTACTGCCCAGTCTGCTATTTATAGGACTGTCTTATGGCAGATGTATGTACCCAGAGGATTTGTGAGCCAGAACCAGGTTTCCTGACATGTACATGTTCCAATCGCCCTTTGTTATGAATCCTTCTAAAGAAAGTGACCTGCACCTTTTCAGACTTGAGCAGGGTACCGAGTAGTTACTAGAAAAGAAATGTAAAGGGGTAAGGACTCGGTTATGTGGTTAAGGCTCCTGTACCATCCCCACATTGTAATCTCAGGATTCCTGCTGCCTTGTAATTACCGCACGACTCTTTCATATGTGTTAGAGTACCTTTTAAAGATGCATGAACATACTCTTGAAGTTGTGAAAACAGAAGAAAGGGGTATCATTGAACTGTGTAGCGAACAGACATATATTTAGTGGAACCTGCAAACATCCCCGTGTGGGACATGGGTAAACCTGTGGCTGATTCATGTTGATGTTTTGTAGAAACCAACACAACACTGTAAAGCAATTATCCTTCAATTAAAAAGAAATACTTAAAAAAAAATGAATAAAAAAAAAAGCTCTCTGTGTGGACCACTATTGATGATAGTGTTCTTTCCAATACAGGTGATATTTATTACAGGTGATGATATAGGTAATATTATTTCCTTCACAGTATCAATTCCATCATTAAGCAATATAAACGAGCACATTTTCAAAAGATCATTAGCTCATTAAAACAGCTGGGCTCCACTTCATTTTAATAATGTTTCTTTAAGGCATGAATTCCTCCCACGTAGCACAAATCATGACGACAACATTTAGAAGTAATCAATTATATGTAATTTGAAATGATTACACGTTTCTTAAATTATCAGATGTCAACAGCATGTTAATTATTCATTTGAGAAAACTGCGAGTTTATTACAACTTAAAAGTTTGCCTAGAAGCCTGGAGTTTCAAGAATCTTAACTGCCCTCTGAATCAATTTCAGAATCATTGAAGTGGATTGGGGAATATGAAAACTACAAGGTCAGTAAAAAGTGTATCCTTTTTACTTGTGTCTTGGTTTGGCGGCTCTATTAAACAATATCTGAGACATGGACTTGGCTGTAAGTAATAATTATCCTGGCAAGTAGGAGTTAAGGAGCAGGGAGAGACAGGGAAGAAGAAAAAACTGATATAAGTGCATGTTATTAAGGGGATGGAGTGTATTTGTTATCACTGTAGTTTGTGGTTAACTATAAGTGGCCATTGGAGAAGGAAATGGCAACCCACTCCACTATTCTTGCCTGGAAATCCCGATGGACAGAGGAGCCTGGAGGGCTATAGCCCATGGGGTCGCAAGGAGTTGGACCTGACTTAGCAACTCAACAACAGCAACATAAGTGACCATAGATACAGTGGGAGAACTCAACACAATATAATTGTATTATCTTATAGTTCTGAAGAGCAGAAGTCCAACTCAGGGCTTCCTGAACTCAAATCAAGGTCTCAGCAAGGCCATGTTCCTTTCTGGAGGCGCCAGCAGACCATCCACTTTCCTCCCTTTCCCAGAGTTGCCTGCATGCCTTGGCTTGCAGCCCTTTCCTCCATTTTCAAAGCCGGCAACATTGCCATCTCTCTGACCCTTTTTTCTGTCATCACACCCTTATTCTGACCACAGCTGGGAAAGATGCTCTAATTGTAAGGACCCATGTGAGGAGATTGGGTCGCCCTAATTCAGGATAGTCTTCCCCAACCCAAAGTCTTCATTTAATTCTGTCTGCTAAGTCCCTTTTGCCAGTAAAGGTAATATTCACAGGTTCTGGGGTTTGGACATGGACACCCTTAGGGTCACTATTTGGAGATCTCTGTCTGTCAGAGGGGGCTGTGGGTGCTACACAGTGAGGGCCGGGCTCTTTTCCCTTGGAAGCCCAAGGAGCACACGGAATGTCACAACTGTCCCCCTGAAGCAAGAGACTGGAGAACCTGTCTACCAGCTCCCATTCCTCCTGGAGATAACTCACCTGTACTTCCAGGCTGTGGGCTTCCCACGTGGCTCAGTGTGTAAAAAACCCACCTGCAAAGCAGAAGCCACAAGAGATACAGGTTCTATCCCTGGGTTGGGAAGATCCCCTGGAGGAGGGGCATGGCAGCCCACTCTGGTATTCTCACCTGGAGAATCCCACGGACAGAGGAGTCCACAGGGTTGCAAAGAGTCAGATATGACGGAAGCGACTGAGCACACACACAAGCACCTCTAGGCTGCACCTGGACAAGGAAGTGGACTCTGGTGTGCTGGGGTTTGGGGCACACTGGATCCTTTCAGCACAAACAAGAAGAACTTACAAGGAAGTGTCTCGACCCTGAAAATAGACGGCCAAGGGAATGTGAATTCCACATCATGGAATGATGGTTTTCCTGTGACCTGAGAAACACTGGAGCCTGGAGCGTGGCTACTGGAGCTCAGACTAGACTCCACCACTGTCTTCGAGTCCTTCACAAATGTGTGGCCTTTTTAGGCCTCTGGTTCCCACATTTGTTAGCCAGAGAGGCCACTTGGAACCCCTGGAGCAGTGATGAGTGTGCAGAGCAGCTAATGTATACTGAGTGGTCACAGAAACAGCAGCGGGCATCTTTACTCATGGATCCAAGAAACACTTATTGAATTCTGGACCCTGCCCTCACGGAGCTTCTCTTCCAGAGGGGGACATAGGCAACAGACAAGTTAATAAATAAATATACAAGGTCTTACAAGTTATGGTTGCTGCAATAAAGGACATGGTTAGGGTGACATGACCCAGAGTAAATGGACAGAGGTGTAGCAGACACTGACCGCCCTCTTCCCTTCTAGAAGAGCCTAATGCATTCAGCTGGCATGCAGGGCCTCCGTGACTGTGGGAGGGTGGCCCCCACGCCAACCCTGGGGTGAATGAATCAAGGCTGGTCTAAATCAGTTATGGTACTCTCGCTCCCCTGGGCGAGTAACTGGCACAAAAGCAGACCCGGAAGCCAGGAAGATTTGGAAAGCAGCCTGCATCTGGGGAATTAGTGAGGACACTGATGATGCTAGGTGAGGAGGAAGCCTTGTGTCTTTCTCCCCTTTTTCCTGCCTTGGACAAAATGAATGAGCCATCTGGGCCAGCAGCGGCCTTTCTGAGATCACAAACCAGCAAGGATGAAGACATTAATGAAAGTCTCAGAGAGCAGAAGGCTCCAAGAACTGTGTCCTTGATGATGTCAGAGAACAGCTGAAAAACAGCCAGAAATTACCTCCCGAGTCAGCTCACGTGGGAAAAATAAGCCTCTACTGTTTCTCTATTTTTTATAATGCTACAGCTAGTCTGGTTGTAGCTGAACACACTCTTAGCCGATGGCAGGAATCCAGAAGGGATGTTTAATTTGAGGCTGGAAGTGTCAGTTACAAAACGAGCCAGGGAAGAGCGTTCAGGCGAGGGAGGAAGTGGAGTTTGTGACAGAGGGACAGGGCAGGGTGGGCGGCTGGCCAGTGACCTGGGGTCAGGGGACAGAGGACTAGTGAGGTGGCCGGAGGGCACCCTTCTGCGGCCTTGACATTAGGGTGAGGACTTCCAGAAACCAAGAGTAGTTACCTGATGGCTTTAAGCAGGGGAGGAAGGTGTGGTCACAGCAGGTTAGACATCCCATACTCTTTGATGTTGAAATGGAAAGCCATAAAATCTATAATCCTGATAGGGGATTAAAAGTTATTAAAAATTATGCTGAAGCCAGAAACTGAAGACCACTAATAAGTAGTTGTTAGCAAAGAACATTGAAAAGGTAGAGATTGATGACTCAGTCTTGGGGAGAGGGGACTCTGAGCTTTAAGACATCTGCCTTGGAAAGCCTTAGACGATAAATCCTAATCCAATGGGGTGAACCCAAAGTCCCGATGGGTCAGACCGACTTGTTTTGTATTTGGTTTTAGGAAAATGTGCTGGCTGCTTTGTAAGAACAATTCTAGAGACATCAGGACTTTCAAAGAGTAACACTGCTTACTTCCTTTAGAATGAAACCATCAATCCTAAAACAATATATGAATTGACTGGCACAGAAAATTGTACTCAGCCCTCTGTTATAATACTTAAGGGACTTGAATTCTTTTTAATCTTTTTCCTAAGAAGTATCATGCCTTTGGCTTTCTTCCTTCCATTTTGATTGAACTAAATGATTCTAATGTATTCACTGGAATAAGTGTCTCTAACATTTATCTCTTAATAAAGAATTCTTTTGACGGATGTGATCTGTCTGATGCATTAAAGAAAAAAATCATCACTGGCTGTAACGTGAACGATGACTTGTAAGGGAGCCGAAGCTGATGCTATCATGCATGATAGGGAGGAAGACGGACAGCCTGATTTGGGATGTGCTGTGGAAACACACTTGTGGACAGACTTGAGATGCACGTAGGAGTTAGACCTGAAAGGATTGGTCTGAGGAATCAAAAGTGACTGAAGAGGACTCAGAACACTTTGGCTTGAGCCACGAGGTAGATAGTGAGACTATTTACTGAAATTGGGACATTCGGTAATGTCCCAAGTGCACCGCTTTGGGTGAATCAACAGTTCAGATTCGGGTACATTCGGCTTCAGTTGCCTTGTTGCCAGCCAAGTGGAGCCACAAAGCAGGCAAATGGATGGACGCGAGTCTGGGTTTCTGCACAGAGGTGGGAACTCAGGTGGGGCCCCAGGGCCCCCCAGTATTTGCAGAAGTAACTCCACCCTCATTTACAGGTAACAGTTGTTTGATACCAAAAAGAGTGATAATGTTCACCAATATTTCTGGCCTGTCCCCAGCATATCCATCTTGCACTGACCGTAACCCCTGGGGTCAACCCTGGACAGCAAGGCCCTATTAATGGTGTGACTCACACCACGAAAGCTGGCTCTGTCTTTGGTGACTAAGCCTCCTCTGAAAAGCATGCCTTTGAAAGAAGAGGTGGGTCCAGGTGGTGACTGAGTGTTTGAGTTTTCAGAGGATTACGTGGTATTTTTCTATTCCTGTACAGAAGTCACTGCAAGGAAGAGAGGGTGAGAGGAATCAGTGTTGTGGAGAAACCTTAAGATCACTGGGTGTCAGTTGCTTCCACAGACGAGGTGCTGGGTGAGGAGGTCTCCAGGAGGTGCACACGCATGTGTGACAGCCCAGAACAGTGTGGGGGGAGACAGGCAGAATGGAGTTATTCTGATGATTAATTACTATTTTCATCTGAAGTCTTGGCTTAATTATCTGTTGTCAGTATGCTAATTTGGCCAGTTGTCTCTAGGGAGCTAACTTCGTGTGCGTACTCAGTTGTGTCCAACTCTTTGCGACCCCATGGACCCCTCTGTGACCCCCAACTCTCATGCGAGGCCACCAGGCTCCTCTGTCCATGGGATTCTCCAGGCAAAAATACTGGAGTGGGCTGTCATGCCCTCCTCCAGGGGATCTTCCCAACTCAGGGATCGAACCCGTGTCTCCTACATTGGCAGGCGGAATCTTTACTGCTGTACCACCTGGGAAGCCCCCTCGTTTAAAAGCTCCTGGAAGAAGCCTTTCAGGAAGGATGGATACCCATCATCTGAGGATCCTAGGTGAAGTATGACTCTGTTTTAGGGCAGAGTTCACTGTCTTTTCTACACTGCACCCCCACCCCCCCGGGATGAATGTGCAAATCGGGGGACCCCAGATATTCTGACACTTCCCTTCCCCATCACCAACCCAGCAGGAAACAGATGGCTGCTGTCTGGGGCTGGAGAGGGCTGGTGGGTGAAATTAGCAGTGGTTCTTCATGCCTCTGGGATATACTCTGGAAGGCTATCATTTGTCTTTGAGAACAGCAATACCTACTAGTCATACACGAAATACAATGTTTCCCTCCTGTTGTTTCCTTGTTCTTGAGGCAAATTAATGCAGGGATAACCCTGGATGTGTGTGTTGAAACACAAGTTTTCTTCAGCTAGTGGTGTTGGGAAAGCTGGACAGTCCCATGTAAATCAGTGAAGACAGAACATACCCTCTCACCATAAACAAAAATAAACTCAAAATGGCTTCAAGATGTAAACATAAGACATGACACCGTGAAACACCTGGAAGAGAATGCAGCCAAAACATTCTCTGACATAAACCATACCAATATTTGCTTTGGTCAGTCTCCCAAGGCAATAGAAATAAAAATAAACAAAGGGGACCTAATCAAACTTACAAGCTGTTGCACCGCAAAGGAAACCATAAACAAATATAAACATAAACAAAAACAAACCTTAAACAAAACAAAAAGACAACCCACAGGATGGGGACAAATATTTGCAAATGACCGACAGGGAATTAATTTCCAAAATACACAAATAGCTCATACAACAACAACAACAAAAAGCAAACAATCCAATCAAAAAATGGGCTGAAGACCTAAAGAGACGTTTATCCAGAGAAGAAATACGGTGGCACATGAAAAGATTCTCAACATTGCTAATTATTAGAGAAATGCAAATAAAAACTACAATGAGATACCACCTCACACCAGTAAGAATGGCCATCATTAAAAAGTTTATAGAAAACAAATGGTGGAGAGGGTGTGGAGAAAAGGGAACTCTCCTACACTGTTGATGGGAAGGTAAACTGATGCATCCACTATGGAGAACAGTGTGGAGGTTCCTCAGAAAACTGGAAATAGAATGACCATATGATCCAGCAATCCCACTCCTGGGCATATATCCAGACAGAACTATAATTTTAAAAGATATATGCACCCCTGTATTCACAGCAGCACTATTTATAATAGCCAAGACATGGAAACAAATGAATGCAGAGAGATACAGTAGATACATACAATGGAATACTATAAAAAAGAACAAAATAATAGACATTTGCAGCAATGTGGATGCAACTAGAGGTTATCATACTGAGTGAAATAAGTCAGAAAGAGATAGACAACTACCATATATCACTTATATGTGAAATCTAAAATATGACACAAATGAACATATCTATGAAGCAGAAACAGACACAGAGAACAGACCTGTGGTTGCCAGGGGGAGCAGGTAGGAGAGGAATAGATTGAGGGTTTGGGATTAGCAGATGCAAACACGTATATAGGATGGATAAACAACAAGGTCCTAGTATATAGCACAGGCAACTATATTCAATATCCTGTGATAAACCATAATGGGAAAGAATATGAAAAAGAACACATATATGTATGTATGTATCACTGGGTCATTTTGCGGTGCAGCGGTAATTAACGCAACACTGTAATTCAACTACATTTTAAAAAATTGCTTAGTGGAAAAAATAGAAACAAAAAATGTAGATATGATGATGCAGGTGAGACCAGCAGGAGATAACTGCCACTGAAAACAGAGCTTGTTATTTATACTCATGGATAGCAATGCCACTGGGGAGCCACCAGGGGAAGATTCAGGGTCAGTCAGGAGGCAGAAGAAAACAATGTGGGCAAGGGCCCTCCCTGCACTGTGGTTTCTGCAGAAGATTGGGAGAGGCAGGGTAGGCAGGGTGAGGATGGGCTAGTTTGAATAATGTCAGTGACTCTGGGGCCTGGATCTGTCTCCAGTTGTATGGTAACTGGCCCCAAGGTGATCATGGCAGGGGAAAAGTGGCCCTGAGTGTGAGAGCCACAGAGGAGGTGGTGGACACTGGCTTGTTTAGTTAGCACATGAAAGGCAAGTGCCCACTGGTGAGTATTCCATTCTCTCTAGGAGTCAGCTGTCTCTGGGAGCGGGCAGCCCCTCCAGGGTCAGCAGGCCCCCACCTCCCCGAGGTCATCAGAAACACGTGGTTCACATAATGTGGTATCATCATTCTATGAGGACTGGACACATAACCTTGGGACTTACTCTCTGAATTTCAGTTTACTCCTCTGCTAAATGGAGTAATAATACCTGCTGTTGTGTGCTCAGTTATATCTGACTGTGACACCATGGACTGTAGCCTGCCAGGCTCCTCTGTCCATGAAATTCTCCAGGCAAGAATACTGGTGATTTAGTGGTTTAGTCGTTAAGTCGTGTCCAACTCTTGTGACCCAATGGACTGTAGCCTGCCAGGTTCCTCTGTCCATGGGATTCTCCAGGCAAGAATACTGCAGTGGGTTGTCATTTCCTTCTCCAGGGGCTCTTTCTGACCCAGGGACTGAACCCAGGTCTCCTGCATTACAGGTGAATTCTTTACCATCTGAGCCACCAGGGAAGAGGTTTTTTCAGTTTTCACCAAATAGATGAGCTGCTAAGTCATCTCTGAAAGTCTTCAATTGACTGATTTCCCTCTAACCTTTAGTAATAAAATAGACGATGCTAGGGAGAGTGAGGTTGGGAAATCTCTACATTGTAGTTCATCTCCCACTTGTGCTATTTCTTTCCTTCCTTCAATGAGTATTTATTATGCCTGAAGTGCAGGGAGGAAGCAATTTACATAAAATAATTTACTGGAAGGAAACAGGACACACAAACTTCAGGATGCCTCTCATTTTCTTACTATGTAACCAGGTTTTCTTTTATTTTAGATTTATCTCCATTTTTGTGAGTGTGTAAATGAAAATACCAAAGGAAGAAAATAAAGTCTGAGGCCAGAGAATGCCTGCCCTGGATAGTAATTAGTTCTAATTTTCCTTTCCTTCGACCTCAGGGCTTCACCTAACTTGTAATTATTCTGCAGTGTCTTCAGAGCAAAGGGATGTTAGCTCTTGGATTTGTGGAACAACTGACAGCTCAACAACAGTGGGTAATTAGGACCTGAAACATTCCCCTCTCAGCTGACTCTGGAGGCAGTCATCTCTCTCTGCAGCCCCAGCTTCTCCCGGTCAAAGGTCAGCAGCAGGTCAGGTTCAGAGCTGTAGAGAGATGTCATACTGCTACTACCCTTCAGGTACCCTTCAACTTGGTCTTTCCACTTTTTGTCCCCATTATATAACCCAGGACTTGGCTTTGAACTTGTGGCAAATCGCTTAAACTTTCTGAGCCTTTCAGGTCTGCAAGATGGAGTGAATGCACGGGTCAGAATGCCTCCCTTCTCCAGACTTCACCAAGCCTCCTCTGGGGCTGTGGTGGGACCCTCAGTGTACAGAGCACAGACTGTGGCCCAGGCTAATGCACCCTCTTCTGTACCAGGCAGGGCTTTGACTTTCACCCAGCTAAAGCATGCTGTACCCTGGAGCCTCAAGGAGTCTTTTGCCTTTTTTCCTTAAAGCTACAGGTGGGCCGGGCTTCCCTGGTGGCTCAGTGGTAAAGAACACGCTTGCCAATGCAGGAGACACACGTTTGATCCCTGGGTGGGGGAAGATTCCCTGGAGAAGGAATTGGTAACTCGCTCCAGTATTCTTGCCTGGAAAATCCCATGGACAGAGTAGCCTGGCGGGCTACAGTCCAGGAGATGGCAAAAGAGTCAGACACAGGCTTAGTGACTAGAGAACAACAACAGGTGGGCCAGACGACGTTGGGCTTTTTTTTCCCCCGGGGTGAGAAAACCTGCCAAAGATAACAGCTCCAAACCAGGGCCAGGCCTCCAGCCCTTCCGCTGAGCTCACAACATACACTCTTCCCTCTACATCTCCTACGTTTGTAGGGGGCACGAAACCCAAAGGGACCCACATTAGTGGCTGAGATATTAGTGAGAATTCAACAACAGAATATAAACAGTAGGGAAAGACTGAAGGCAGGAAGAGAAGGGGACGACAGAGGATGAGATGTTTAGATGGCATCACCAACTCAACGGACATGAATTTGAGCAGGCTCTGGGAGTTGGTGATGGACAGGGAAGCCTGGCGTGCTGCAGTCCACGGGGTCGCAAAGAGTCGGACACGACTGAGCAACAAAATGAGAACGCTCCAACGGACGTGGGAGAAGATGCTCGAAGGACTCTCCGCCTTATGGACCCTTCAATCATCGCGGCCCAGCTGCCCCCGGACTTGGATCCTCAGCTACTGCAGCCCCCACTGCAGCTCCTCCCGTGGTCCCTCCCTCACCAAAGACTAACCTCTTGTAGCCAAAACGATTGACAAACGAGGTCGGACTGGGTAACAGCCGGCGTGCACCCTGCTTGCTCCACGACTCCTGGTGAAATCTGAAAGCGTCAGGGAGGCGTGGTTAATAACGCCGCACAGCGCCCCCTATGGTCACCGGTGGGACAGCAGGCTCAGCACTGGGAAACCAGGGAGGTTGGCTGCGCAGCCGCCCCCTCCTCAGTTGGCTCCATCCCACAGCCAACAACATCTCAGATGATGCCGCGGTGGTAGATCCTTTGAGCTCGCTGGTTACAGCCTTTCAAGTCCCTGAATCAAAAGCGGAGCCTTTAATGTGCAACAGCTGTAGCAACTGGGCAACTACTTTGCAAAGAATACCCACAGCAGGCGGCAAGACACAGTCAAGGTAGGAGGGAAGCAAGGGGTCAGCCTCCCCTCCCCTTAACCACAGGGAGGGTCAGCCTGGGGTAAGGGTCAAAGGTGAGAAGAGACTAGACGTGAAAAGGTGCTGTCAATGGTAGCACCCTAGGAGTGATGTCTCAAAACCTTCAACTGCAATCTGTGCTAGGTAACCAACCACAGAGACACAAGGTCAGAAGCAGCTGGTTTTACTCAGCTGGTTTCCCCCTCAGCTGTAACATTTCAGGAGGTTTCCGCTACTCAGCATCTATCCTAAGGCTACACTTACCCTTATTTAATGCAGATTCTCTGTGAGAGAGAGAACTCGTTTGAATGCTAGCAACAGGATCATCTTCTAGGCAGACCTAAAATGGAATGAAATGTGATGTCCTGTTTAATAAAAGTACTTGCTCTATAACAATGTATTTCCCACATTTGCCTGATTATGAGAATCACCTGGTGTGTTTATTAAAAATACAGATTTCTGGACCCTGACCCTACCTAGGGAATCAGAATCTCCACAGCTGGGGCTTCACCTTTATTCATGAATCTTATGATTCTTGTCATCTTCTGAGAAGTAGGTCTGTGACTTTGGCTTTGTTGGTATTCAGTCGCTCAGTCCAGTCCAACTCTTTGTGACCCCATGGACTGCAACCCACCAGGCTTCTCTGTCCATGGGATTTCTCAGGGAAGAATACTGGAGTGGGTTGCTTTTTCCTTCTCTAGGGGATCTTCCCAATCCAGATATCGAACCCATGTCTCCTGCACTGGCAGGCAGATTCTTTACTGTCTGAGCCACCAGGTAAGCGACATTGGCTAGCCAAGCATATTACCTGCCGATTACCTACTTAAAAAGCAGCGCTGTACTGGCTGAACGAGAGTGGGGACATCTGAGCAACATCTGAGATCAAGGCAAAACTAATCACTTATTATACCTCATTCCCATGAGTGAGCTCTTGACCTCTCATTTTTCCCAAGACTGGATTTCTCCAAATGCATTAATTATCATTTTGCATTAGGCATGGAGTGGAGGGCAGAGGTGAGTTTCTGTGAGTCCAGGTAACATTTTCCCATCCAGTGCTGCCATGGGATCATAACTGTGGTTCAAGTGTCAGGGCATCTGGTTGAGTGGGGTCGTCAGCTCTCAAAGAGAGATTGAGCACAGCAAGGGAGTCATTTCCAGGTCTCTGGGAGTTTGATGTGACCCTGGATATCCCCTCATTGCTCTTGAATTTTTTGGGGGGCAGGTGGTGATATATCTTGAAGAAAAGAGAAGATTTAAAATGGCTTCTCTGGTCCCTGCACAGGGAAACCATGTGGGCCTTAGTCACCAGGGGCAAAATATCTATTGAAGGTTGTTGTGGACTGAATGTTTGCATGGCCGTCAAAATCCACTATTGGAGACTTAACCTCCAATAAAATTGTTTTGGAAATACTGCCTTTATGGAGGTAAAATAGGGTTATTGAGGTTATAATGGGGACTTATCTGGTAGTCCAGTGGCTAAGAATTCACACTCCCAATGAAGAGGGACGAGGTCCAGTCTCTGTTCAGGGAACTAGATCCCATGTACCACAATTAAGAGTTCATACGCCACAAGTAAAGATGCTCCATGCCACAACTAACAACCCAATGCAGGCAAATAAATAAATAAAGGATTTTAAAAAAATGAGTGGGGCCCTGATCAGAGAGGATTAACCTTATAAGAAGAGATACCAAAGAGCTCTCTGCTTTCCCCACCACGTATACACCCCAAGGAAGGGCCACATGAAGACACAGTGAGAAAGTGCCCACATACAAGCCAGGAAGGTCTCTCACCAGAAACCAAACAGGTAAGAACCTTGATAGTGGAATTCTAGCCTCCAGAATTGCAAGAAAATACACTTCTGCAGCTTAAACCACCCAGGTTGCAGTGTTTTGTTACAGAGACTCCAGCTAATTAAGGTAAAGGCTAAAGGCAGGAGACACTTGTCCAAGTTGGGGCACAAGAAATGGGGTTTTCAGGGAGGTCTGGATGCAGTGAGGTACCATCACCCTGCTCAGGGTCAACGCTTTCTCACAGGCACCCCAGCTTTCATACTTTCGGACCCTGGAATTCCTTTCGTAGAGTAACTAAAGCCATAACAAAGTACCCAACTTTGGATACCTCTGCTCCATGTTTTACAGTGTTCTTAACAGTGGTAAAATTAACAATGGTAGTCTCATAACAGTTTTATATCCATCATCTCAGTTAACTCTCAGAGAAGACATCTGAAATAAAAGACATAACTTTTGTCCCTTGAACTTCTAGAATACTCGAAACCACATGACAGAAAGCGTGCGTGCTTGCAATGCATCTGAGATTATAAAATCAAGGGAATAAGAAGTGGCTCCAAGCCAAGTGACTTCCAAGAGCAAAGGTTTTTCCTAAAGGTGGGGGGTGCTTTCCTGAGGGGCTTTGTTCTCATGGAGGGGAAGGGGTACGAGATGGATGACGGGTAACAGTGGAGCCGGAGACAAACCTTCTGGGGTCCCGGCCTGTCAGGAGCCATCACAGCAGCAGCTGGACTTTTTGGTCTGATAAACAGCCCTGAAATCCCACAAGACACTTTATTCCCTGTCAGGGGTTCCCCTTCAGCAAAGACACTGTAAAAGCATGACATGAAGGATCTTGTTTTGTTGACAGCACTGCAGTTGAACGCTAGGTAATGCAGTCATTTATTTCCCAGAATACACACTTTATTTCTGAGGAAGCATATTTCCTGTAGGAATAGTAAATTCCTACAGAGATTTGCCTTGGGAATGGACCACAAGCCAAGCCACGTCACCAGACTCCCAGCTCCACTGTAACTGTCCAGGAATGTATGCTCCCTGCGTATGAAGTTCATTACTGATTAATTAGCAAAAGCCTTTTGAGCCAGAGATGGCTTAATCAGTAAGTGTGTGTTGTCCCATCATGTACATTCATGAAGACTGCAAGTTCCGGCCTTTCCCCCCAGCCCAAAACTCCCCAATCTCATTTTATCATGGACTCGGTGTCAAGCAAAATAAACCCCACATTCAAAATTTATGGAGAATAAAACCTTCTGGCAGTGGAAAGATACACTTTGCATTCTGGGGTCAGAGAAGTCTTTATGAGCAAAGGAAGAAAAAGCATTTTCAGTAAATAGTATTCATCTCAAGACCTTGCCCTTGACTCTGGGAGAATAATTATTTCTCACTCTGATAATGATTTACAGAGCTATTCCAATTTTATCTCTGCCTTCGTTACAAAGGGCTTCCTGGTGGCTCAGGTGGTAAAGAATCTGCCTGCAATGCAGGAGACCTGGGTTCGATCCCTGGGTCAGGAATATTCCCTGGAGAAGGAAATGACAACCCACTCCAGTATTCTTGCCTGAAGAATTTCAATCTGAGAAGCCTAGCAGGCTACAGTCCATGGGATCGCAAAGAATCGGACACAACTGAATGACTAACACTACCACTTCCACTTTCCATACAAAGACATGCAGACATTATGCTAGAATTTTTATGCAGAGAAATTATCTTGTTTAGCAAATTAAAAAACTGGAACCCTGACATACCTGTCACCTGCCACCACTGTTATTGCCATGATCATTCATGTTAATTAGATTTCTGTGGCGGGTGGGGCAGAGCAATGAGGACTTGAACTTTTGCCCTGAAGTTTTCCTGGGCAAATCCTTATGAAAATTTCAACCACAAAGAAGGCAAACTTATAAGGTGGACTTCATATGTAAAATAGATAACTAAGGGGAAGCTGCCATGTGACACTTGCGGTCCAGCCTGGCGCTCTGTGACAACCTAGAGGGGTGACGTAGGGGGAGGGGGGCTCAAGAGGGAGGGAGCATATGTATACTTAGAGTTGATTCCTATGGTTGTAAAGCAGAAACCAATGCAACACTGCAAAGCAATTTTCCTCCAATTAAAAAATAAATTTAAATAAGGAGAGAACTAAATACATGAAATAAAGCAATGATGTGATTTAAAAACAAAACAAATGAAACAACAACCTACAAGGTCGGGGAGGAAGAAGCTGCCAGAAAAAAACCTATGACTGAGGTTTGGCCACTGCTCAGTGAGCAGAGTCCACTCTTCAAGCCTCCGAGAAGTACCTGGCTCCTTTCTAGAAACAGGTGAACTGCTGCTCGATTTCTTACGGCATTTTGTGGCATCACTCATCAGAGCCCATCAGCTGCCCCTTCTTTCCAGGTGGTGTGCATTTGGCTCAAATGAGCCGGGAGCATGCTAAGTCTCTGCTAGCTAACTTGGTCCAACTGCTGCTCCCAGTCTTGAAAACCGTGAGCTGATCTTAGTGAATTTATATTTAGTGATGTCAGGGGCTATAGTTGGGCTTCCCAGGTGGCTCAGTGGTAAAGAATCTGCCTGCTAATGCAGGAGACAAGGGTTTGATCCCTGGGTTGGGAAGATCCCCTGGAGGAGGAAATGGCAACCCACTCCAGTATTCTTGCCAGGATAATCCCATGGACAGAGGAGCCTGGCAGGCTTAAGGCCGTGGAGATGCAGAAAGTCAGACTCAACTAAGCATGCATGCATGGGGCTAAAGTCAGTTAAAAAAAAAGATTTGGATATATGGGGATAAAACCTTTTAGAAAGCATTTTGGTAATAGCTAATAACAAGAAGGCTCATATCCTTTGACTTTTACTTCTAAGAATTTATCCTGCATGTGTGCTAAGTCGTGTCTGACTTTTTGCGACCCCATGGACTGTAGCCCATCAGGCTCCTCTGCTCATGGCGATTCTCCAGGCAAGAATGCTGGAGTGGGTTGCCATGCCCTCCTCTAGGGGATCTTCCCAACCCTGGGGAAGAGATCAAACCCATGTCTCTTGTCTCCTGCATTGGCAGGCAGGTTCTTTACCACTAGCACCACCTGGGAATTAATCCTAAGAAAACCAATAAGTTTATATTCCAGGACTTATTCATCCTGGTGTTGCCTATAATTACAAAAATTTGAAACAAGCCAGTTGCTTAATAACTGTTGGTCAAATATATTTTGGTAAATTCATCTGATGGAATGTTCCACAGTCAAAGACTTGGGAAACACCAGGTAGTTTAAAATATATATATATCTATATAAAATAATATTTACAGTATCATCATAATTTTGCAAGGAAATAAATATGCATTTAAAATTGAGTAACAGATACATCACCAAATAGAAACAATTCTGAGTGATGAGACTATGGGTAATTCTATAATTTTTCTGTAATCAACATTTATACCATTTGTATTCAGTATCATAATATTATTTAAAAATGGTTCCACTCATATGCTGGCTTTGAGTTCTCATTCCTGAGAATCAGGTCTTTCTGGGGCTGGCAGAGACCCACCCAAATTTGGAATGAGTGAAAAGAGAACTGGGGAGCTGGAAGAGAGGAGAGTGGATGAGGTGGTGAGGAAGGGCAAGCAGGCAGGGTTTGGGGTTCTGGGCAGGGCAGTGCTGGGTGGGGGTGGGGAGGAGGAAAGAGGATCTGAATCAAAGGTCTCTGGGGAAGTGAGATTACTTCCCTTTGGGGAGGATGGGAAGGTCAGCATGTCCTGCCAGGGGCCACTGTCCTCTGACGTGGGGTTATCAGGAGTGTGGCCAAAACCCAGCCACCCCATGTCTTGAGAAATGAGGTCAAGAGGTGCCCTGGGAGATGGTGAAGGAGACAGACCATGAAGGCACAGGATCACTCCACAGTCACTGGACGCCCCTGGGTTGACTTACCTGGGGAGATGCAAGCTGGTTTTCTCCATTGCAGGCCCCATTCACCGGGATCAAAATGACACCAACCACAGACCCATCGTGAACAGGTCAACCACTAGCGATCCTGCCGGTCCCTAAGCCTCTCACCCCAGCAATGGCATCTGTACGGCACTTCACAGTTTACACATCATTCCCATCATGGTCCAGGTGAGGAGCTGTAGCACTCCTTTCAGAGAACACCCATTTATAATCTGAGCAAAGGCATGCTGAGGGCTTTTGGCCTCTAATTCCATCTGTGATAACCTCTGTTGCCTTCTGGTGGCTGGGATTATACTCAGCAAATGCGGATGGACGGCTGTTCTTCGAGCTACTACAAAATGGAGGGAAAAGCAGTGGTATTAATGAAGATTCAATTGCTCCTTTAAAATATATTTACCAATGAATAACTTTGCAGATTCAGTTAGATCACCACCAGGAACCCAGAAAAGAGAATCAGCCATTTAGTGTAGACCAGCTAAAGGCAGGTAAAATGGAGGTTCTTTATGCAGACTTAGTGTCCAGGCGTTCATCACCTACTGGGAGTTTTCATCTGAAAATCAATGTTTTTTAGAAAGCATATGACTTAAGGTCATGACATTCAACCTCTGACCCACCAGAGCAGCCTGTGTCGAATACCTCCTGTGATGGGCACCTTGCCACCTCTCCAGGAGAATATTTCATGTCTGCATAGATTTGGTGGGTAGAAACTGCAGTGTGCAGTGATATATTGGCATAGATATGGGGAACTGCAGTGTGAGGGTCATGGAAGAGCACAGGGTTGAAGGGAATGTGCCTCAGTGTTAGAGGAGACGGCAGGTAGCTATAAGCATACCACATAGGATTATTATATCTGAATTTTAGAATTGCTATTTTAATCCTGATGAGCAAATATGATGCAGCAGATACAGAAATGCTTACATAGCCTTCTTTGCTTGTGGAGTGGTGCTGGGTAAAAGTATTGGCCTAGTGCATGGTTTCGTTATTTTGTAGATAAAACTAGCTTCCTGCTTCCCATTGACTTCCATTAGCTTCTCATGCAAAGTTTTAATTATAGTACACATAGTACATCCCTCTCATCTCCTCTACTAGAAAGTTTTCACCCACAAGGAATTGAAAATCATAATCTAGACTTGGCTGGTAGCAGACTGTATGTGGGAAGTCATGTGGAGTTACAGGTTCATTAATTCAGTTTGTTACTCACCATTTTGTGAGTATTATGTGTCTCCTCTGTCAGACTGCATATTCCTTCAAAGAAGTAACTACTCCTCATATGTGACTGCAGACCCAACCGTGAGCACACACAGCACCTCACTAGCATGTGTTTGATAATTATTTGTAGAAGACTGTGTTGTATGTAGCACACTGAACAGGTGCTAAAGAATTAATACAATTAATAATGACCATCAAACCAATGGTTTTATGTTGATAAAACATCATAATTTAAAGAGTATACTGCATTTATTCAACCCCAGAAATTATGACATCTTGACGCATGTAAAAATTTTTGTAGTTTTAAAGTGCTTTGAAAGATATTTATTTTTTTTAACAAGTGGAAAATAATGTTCTTTAAAAGACACTGAACTTTTAGTGGAAAATGGTATTACCAGAAGCATGTAACAATTTGTTGATTCTCTTTAAGAAATGGGATTTTGATTTAAAATATATACGCAGCACTGAATGCCAAAATGATGGGTACGTGTGGTTGGAATTAAAAATGAGATCTGCTATTAAACACATTCGGATGGTGTCTGAAGTTAAAAACGACCTTGAGAGGGGAGAGGGAGGGGTACTGGGTCATTAGTGCTTCTGGAGATGAACTTCCTTGCTGTGTAAGGGAGTCTGAGTCAGTGGTCAGGACAGCCATTCAGACTGACAGTCCCCTGAACTTCTGCGGCTCCAGTGACAGGGACAGGAATGTGGTTGACTTGAATATTCTTCAGGCAGCCAAAAAAGGATGTCCACACAGGAAGCTTCGGGGTTTTCAGATTCCCTGAAAGCAAAAGGAGGTGCCTTTGATGGATCATTCATATTTAGTGGAGTGAATGCATTCTTAGTGGAGTGAGAAACAGTCTTCTTAGAGCAAAAGGTACCCCAGGTCTCAGGCCACCCCGTCATCTCTTTCCTTAGGTGGGTACCCAACACACATGCTGCTGTGATAAATCAACCACAAGGCTACTCTTCACATCCTTCAAAGAAGGAGATTCCACAGCCCAAATCAATAGACAGTGGCTCCGAGCTCTAGTGCTTTTTCACGGGTCATGGAAGGCTATAAAATTAACAACCAGACCATCTGGAGGGACATAAAACAATGAAGACTGACGAGGCTCTTTCCAGGCAAACTTCCAGTCTTGAACTTGACTCCCTCTCAACCTGCCTGAGTCCTCCATTCTGGCTCCACAAGGCTTAAGTGTCTGGAGGGGGAGAGGCCAGTTTCTGAGGTCTTTGTCTGACTCTTCATGATACAGGGCTTCTAGGTTCACGTGGCCTCTTAAGAGAGGTTGATAAACAAATCATCAGTGTGGGACATTAGGGAGCCACAGCCATGGGGCCTGGTCTGCTGGGAAATGGTCTGTTGCTGGCAACTGGATTTCCCTATATGCTGGAGAAAGGGCTTCACTGTCTACACTGTCCAGCGGATGGGTGCCCTGCTGATGAGCCATGGCGGGGCGGGGGGGGGTGGCGCGTCGCATTTGTTGGGTTAAGATGGACATGTTAAGAATTGACAAGGGACACGGTGTAGAAGTCGGCACAGAGTTACCTGGCACGCCTCCAATGTACAGACGCTCCAGCGGGCGGGCTGGCGGGAAGGGGTGTCGTCCGGCCGTGTAGCTGTCGTCTGCGTCCAGCTTCAGGTGCAGGATGTGCTGTTTTATGGTGACTGGAGGGAAAGGAGGCGGTCAGATCTGTCACCTGAGGAGAGCCCTGCCCACTGTGTAATGTCGACACCTGCACGTCAACACCGGCTCCCTTCTAACTCACTCCTGTCAGATCTGAGGGAGCGTTGCTCGAGGGAATTCCATCGACCTTAACACAAATACAACTAATTTCTCCCCACCAGGTACTGTTTAGGTGTTTTCACATATATGACAGAATTTAATCCTTAAAATGAATCCATGAGGAAGGTATTATCCCTCGTTTCCCAGATAAAAGACTATCTCCCTCAGTCACTGAGGAGCTTGACAAGATGGAGTTGTTATAAACTGAATGAGTTGGGATTTAAGACCTAGTTTCCTGTGCTCCACAAGCCAAAGCTTTTCCCACGATCTCTGGTTCCTTCCAAGAAGACACTGACTGACTTCTGAAAACTGACTCCAAAGACAGTGGCTTTTGACCCTCTAAATAAAACTCCTCCCATATTAAAAACCTTAACCAACTGCAACGGAGTTCGCTTTTAGCCAAGAAAGTGTTAGTCGCTCAGTCGTGTCCCACTCTTTGCAACCCTATGGACTGTAGCCCACCAGGCTCCTCTGTCCTTGGGATTCTACAGGTAAGAACACTGAAGTAGGTTGCCATTCCCTTCTCCAGGGGATTGTCCCAACTCAGAGAGCGAATCCAGCCCTCTTGCATTGCAGGCAGATTCTTTACCATCTGAGCGACCAAGGAAGTCCCTGGTATTCCAGCCAATACAGTTTAATATATCACCAAACTCATATGTGCAAGATATTCATAAAATACCAGATTCAATTTGAGAGGCTGTGCCTGTTCTCTGTCAAGTGGTTTGTCTAAATCTTTGGCCTTAATATTAAATAGTTGTTGAAAAAATAACCCAACAAATGAACTTTAACCACAGTAAGAGCAAACATTTACTGAGCACTTAGTATATATTGGATACTGCTAAGTACTTTATATGCATTATACCATTAATTTTCACAACCCTGGCAGGTATATCACTATTTTTTTCTCCATTGTGCTGATAAGAAAACTGAAGATAAAGAGAAATTAAGTAGCTTGCCCAAGGTCTCATAGGTAAGGGCTGAAACTGAGATCTGAACTTGGTTACTTCTGACTTTAGAGCCAAAATCTAAGTCACAATGTTATCCTACCTTGAAAAAAAGCACAGCTTATCAGTTTGCTAGCCTTAAAAACAAACAAACAAAAACCCTCAAAGTGTTACGGACAACTGGAGCCAAGAATTATGTAAATATGACTGGGGCTGAGTGAGAAGGGACAGGTTCCCAGAATGTTAGCCTGGTGGGCTGACCCTGGTCAAATGCTAATGGACGGATGAACCGAGACCACGTTGGGACATTCAAGTCTGGATGGGAAGGGAGACTGTTTCCGCCTGTGAACAACAGGCTTCTGAACATCATACCTGCCACTGAGTGCCACTGTCCATCACACAGAGCCTGCTTGGGTGTCACCGATGTCAAGACCCCACCTGCCTCACTGCCCACAGAGGCCGTGACCTGGAACACACATGCATTTTCCTATTTCCTTCAGAAAGGCAGGTGGAGCCCATGTCTTGCCATGTCCCTTCCCAGCCCTTGCACCCTGACCTCCCAGGAGCCCTTGAAATATGGGTGCCCCCTCCCGTTCCAGGTGGTCACGTGGGGGCCAAGGCTTCATAAGCATCTGTCTGCAGCATCCCTTTCAGGCATGTTAGCTTCAAACCCAGGGCCTGGCCTGAACCTGATGCCAAAGGCAAGGAGGCTTTCCTCTGACCCTCAACACCGATCCCATCAGATTGACTCAAAGGTTACTGATTAGCCTCCAAGACCTGCCTGTGTTATTAGTATGTGACAGTAGGATTGTTTAGGAAGACATGTAAAATTTGGAAGGCAAAAGTGCTGGCTGAGGCCTACACTCTGCTGAAAAGGCCAGCCTCTTATATAATTCCGTGAACACAGGACTTCAGGAGGGTTCTCATCCAAGGAATTCAGCAGGCTAACCGACCGAGTTTGCTCTGGGCACGTGCCAGGGTCAGGCACTCAATGTGCTATTGTGCAGAATCCCACGTTCCCACTCTGGGCCAGGATCCTCCATGGGCTGAATCAAGGTCAAGGAAATGAGAGGACTGAAATAAGCATGTGGATAAATAATTTACACTTAATTTGCAGGTCCTCAGACAGTGTAGCCTCTTCTTGGGCAATTTTCAAGCTAAACAGCATCACAGCTGTTAGTTAGGAAGGTTACCAGGTCTGGATTTCGGGGGGGTGGATTATTTCCTATCCAGAAGGTCTCACTGGCGGCATTTCCCAGCCCCTCCCATGAGAAGTGAGGCTTGTCTGCACCACCTCAATCATAGCTGCTCGCTCCTCTGGCCCACGAGAGGCCCGCTCACACTTCAAGCTGCAGCTTAATTTAAAAAAGCATCCAAGAGTTTGGGCTACTATATTTTATCCTGAGAGTTTTCCCTCATGTTTAATAAACTGGAAGGATAGAGGTATAAGAAAATGGCGTTATTATCAATCTTTGCCTTAAGGTCTTAATTGAGAGAGGCTTCCTGGAAGAATTTGCTTTTAAAGAGATTTTTTTGAAAAGATAAGAGATGGACTTCCCTGGTGGTCCAGTGACTAAGACTTCATGCTCCCAATGCAGGGGGCCTGGGTCCAATCCCACATGTCGCAACTGAGAGTTCTCACGCCACAGCTAAGACTCAGCGCAGCCAAATAAATAAATATTTTTTAAAAAGGTAAGACATAAAAGTGGGGGGTAGAAATAAGATATGGAGTAGGCCTGTGAGTGATGGGAAGGATGGTGCAGCAGAAGCACACACTGAAGAAGGAATCCATGAAAAGCTGAAGGAAGGCTGGATGCAAACCCGGTGACCGGCCTGACTGCAGGGACCAGAAAGGCTGGTGCGCCGTGTAGACAGGATCAGGGGAATCTGAAACTGACCCGGAGGACACAGGGCCATGGGCCTGGGTGTAACACAGTGTAGACAGCTGGTGAGAAAATCCATCCCATGAATCCTGGCCCTGCCCTTATGAATAAAAGGAGACACGTGACAAGGGTGAAAGGGAGGTGAGAAAAATGAAACTGTTTTGAGTATACAGCAGCTTCTCTTCTTTCGGACGAAAGCCCTCAGGTATAAGCATTATTCTCCACATTTGAATTTAGCTTTTCATTTTTTTGGCCATGCCACACAGTATGTGGGATCTTAGTTCCTTGACCAGGGACTGAAACTGCATCCCCTGCATTGGAAGCTCAGAGTCTTAATCACTGGACTGCCAGGGAAGTCCTATTCTCTTTATAAAGATAAAGAAAGTGAGTCTGAAAGAGGTTAAGTTCCCTAGGGCCATTTAACTAAGTGGTGGAGCTGAAATTCAGCCCAGCCTGTTTGCATCTGCCCAACTTTAAAGATGAAGAACAGAAAACATGATGACCAAATTACTTGCTAAACCCAAAGAGTAGCCCTGAAGTTATGTCTCTTAAATACAAGTTCAGATTCCAGTCTACCTTAACTTCACCTACCTTGGTCTCCAGAAATAGAATGTGGTTCTAATATAGATTCACACACTCTCCCGTGTCATCAGAGGACCACGTACCTTTCCTGCTTCCATATAAACACATAAGTGCTCCCCGGGTTGACTCCCAATGTGAATGAGAATTCCAGTGAGGCTTCTCGGGCGAATGCTGAAAACAAGCTTAAATTCTGGCCCCAGTGACACAGAGTTAGCTTTCAAAAGAAAATTAAAGAAATAGGTAACCCATCATAATTCAAGAAAAAGGATAAAAGTTCTTCAGAATCAAGGCTATGAAGATTGAAATGCTTCCAAACTGCTCCTTACCTAGGATGATATGACCTCCTTCTTGGGAGAAATAAATGCCTTTCTCCAAAGAGCCACCCAAGCAAGGAGACACCCCAAAACTTGCAGAAGGGGTTTCCAGGGGTTTCAGATCCAACTGAAAGTTCCTCAGGCAGCCCACAAAGCTGTTCTGGGGGAGGCTCTGCAACCAAGCAGAAGAGAAAGCAAACTGCATGACCCACAGCTCCCAGAAATGTACAAGCAGCCAAGGTCAAGGGTGAGGGCAGTTGTTCAAAAAAGCAGGAAGGAGAGGGATCCATCCATCCTGCTTCCAAGAGTCAGGTGGGCCTGACTGGTCCATTCTGGCTCCCTCCATGGTGCCAGAAAACATGGATACCAGGTATCTCGTGGGTGGTCAAAGTTTGAAGGTGTTGCCAAACCAAGGGGTGTTGGTGCAGAGAGCAGGGGTAGTGGAGATGGCTACCTGGTGTGGAATCAAGAATAGAGGGGGGTGTATTTGCAGCAACATGGATGTACCTAGAGATTGTCATATTGAGTGAAGTAAGTCAGACAAAGAAGGAGAAAAACTGTATGCCATCCCTTATATGTGGAATCTAAAGAGAAATGATACAAATGAACTTACTTAGAAAACAGAAAGAGACTCACAGACTTAAGAGAACAAACTTATGGTTGCTGGGAGGAAGGGATAGATAGGGACTTTGGGATGAGCCTGTACACACTGCTATATTTAAAATGGATAACCAACAAGGACCTACTGCATAGCACATGGAACTATGCCTAATGTCTTGTGGCAGCCTGGATAGGAGGGGAATTTAGGGGAGAATGGCTACATGTGTATGTATGGCTGAGTCCCTACCCTGTTCACCTGAAACTCTCACAACATTATAAACTGGCTATACTCCAATATAAAATAAAAAGCTTAAGAAAAAAGAATAGAGGGGGTGACTTGACCCCAGGTCACCACCAGAGCTGCAACAAGGGGGAATTTCCACCTTGCAGTTCACAGATCTCCCCATCTCTTTGCAGGTACAAAATACTTTAGAGTTTCATAAGCCCGTGTGATAGCTTAAGGCAGGGCAGCTGACTGATAAAAGAGGCCAAAACATTCCCAAAATAATAAAGTGTAAAAAAGCTCCTACATTGCTGGGCCCAGTGCACCGTCAACGAATCACAAACGCTGGAGGGGTTAAGATCAGACGCAGGGGATGGGATCAAAGGGCCTGTGTGGAGCCCCACAACTGCCCAAACCGGGCCTGGAACAAAGGCTCCTCACTTGGGGCCCAGGGATGAGCTTCTGGGGTTTTCTGAGCCCTTAAATTATATATCAGAAGTCCAGTGCATTTTCCCAGGGAGAGGAGCTAGAACTTCCATGAAATTCTCCAAAAAGTTAATAAATCGCTGAATAAAATCCCTCAGCGCTCTTGTGGAGCAAATGCCTTTAGGACTCTGACATCCTACATGACAGATGCAAGACATGATCATTTTAAGGGAATCCCATGGCATTCTAGAGGCATGTGGTGTCGGTGTCAACAACAGAGTGCTGATTGGGCCTCCTGTGAAATTTCTAGTTTCTTCAGATTTGCCGTCATAAACAATGATGAGCTTATATCTGACATGATGCTCAGAGCCTCCAGGACAGGCCATAAACTAACTCAGAATCTCCAAAGATGCTGTGTGTCTTGAGATAGCCACTGGGGGACTGGATGTTGCCCGCCCTTTGTAAGGACGTGGAGGAGGGCGATTCAGTGGTTTCCATCCTCGGGGTGAAGGCAGGCATGTAAATGGGACCTTGCATGTAAAGGATGTTGTAAGTGGGGTGAGACTGGTTGTCTCAGACTTTAGGATGTTGAGTGTGATTTATCCAAGTCAAAGAGCATACAAATTGTGCCCCTGAATTGCTACCCTGTCCTGTGATTTCTCTGAGAAACAGGTACCGAGATTGCAGAAAAACAAGCAATGAGTAACCTCCTTAGCAATTAACATGTTATCCATTATACATGTGTTACATTATATATGTATAGATTATACAGTATACATTATATATGTAGAGATTATATGTTATACATTATAATGTAGTAGATAATACATAAATTATGTTACATATTACTTATGATACATATATAACAGTTACTATATACAAAGAGTAAAACAGTACTTTGACTGGCTGGGGTTTTGGCCCAAACCCCAGTGTAAAACTCAAGTGGGCCAGGATGAGCCCTGTGGAGACATCACAGGCAAGGCCAGGTCAGCCTGACCGTCTAGAACCCACTCTGGCAGAAGTGCCCTGCTTTAATTATGTCCATTTCCGGCCCAGAATGGAATCTGATCCCTTCCCTCACACCAGAATGGGTGCCCGTGGAGAGGGAAGGGGCAGGAGGGGCTGAGCGTCTGGTAGCGTATTTGCCAGAAGACAGTGTCTGGGTTGGAGCTGTTGACAGGCCCATCTTCACGTCATGAGCGAAAAGGGCAAATCTGGGAGACTAGTCATGGGTGAGTTCGGCCACCCCAAGTAACCAGGGCAGTGAGGGCTCTGGCCTCCTGGAGGAGAAGGGGGAAGGGGCACCCGCAGAGCTCAGCCCTGTGGCCACAACCCCATCGGAGCCTTTGAACCTGACAAATCCAGGCACGTGCCCCTCCTTCTGGGGACAGACAGACTGGTAACTTTCTCCTTAGCCCAAATTTTCCCCAAGTTTGGTTCTTGGGATAATTTTATCTTATAACATGTTAAATAACATTAAAACACAGATTCAGTTTTTAAAATAATTTAAAGAATTTTGATACTCTTGAATATCTTATAAAACTTTGAAGGTGACTTGTTCTCATCTATGGCTCCGAAGCATCCCTATTTACCTTTGGTTTCCCTGATGGAGCCAATCCCAGGTAAACTGGTGTTCTGAGGCTGATGGTGTAATTTTCAGGCAGACGTCCCTCCCGGGTCCTCAGACCATCCACAACCAAGCGCCCCTTGCCTCCATCTTGCCCAAATGTCACCTTAAGGATAAAGAAAATAAGTTAACTGTATTCTTACCTTCAACATCTGGCATTGTAGTTTATTAGTGGTCACAGGAATTTTTAAAAAAAAAATGTTTCTGTCCCTTCAAGTAGCTTTAAAAAAAATCAGAGATATTTTTTCCCTAGTGTTTTTCATCATCCTTATTTTGTGAGATTATGTTAGATATTAACCAGAGTGAGCTTAAAACATGAACTAAAAAAAAATTCTCAAAAGTGAACAAAAATAAATAGCTGGCCTGGAAACTTAGACAAAAGACAAATAACTGAAGAGTCAAAGGGTCATAAATAAACACACATCCGTGCAACGCAGGGCAAGGAAGAGTTTGTGCAGAGCTGAGACAGGGAAAGCCACATGCTCCTCTGAGCAGGGGTCCTGGAGAAGAGACCGAGGGCTACTTCTTGTCTAACAAGAGGAGCAAGTGTTTTCAACTCTTTGCTAAAAGTCAGGATCCCTGGACTCTGGTGTGGACTCTGCCACCTCCTGGCTACCAGACTATTCACTAATGACTCTCCAGTGCAGATGCCCAGCTGTGACTGCTGGCCTCCACTGTCTACTGACACCTGGGCTTGGATGTCTGACAGGCAACTCAATCAAAGGATATTCACAACAGAACCGTTCTTCCCCAGCCACACCCACCTTCCCCACAGCTTCTCCCTCTCATCTCCACTACTGACCCCAATGCTGGTCCAAAATCACAGGACTCCATCTTGACTCCTCTCTTTCCAGAGGAGTCAAGAGGCCCTCTGGGCTCTGCCTTCTGACACATCCACTCTCTCCCCCCCCACCTTGGTCTCTTGAACCAAAGGCAACAGCAACCATCTGGTCTTCTACTTTTGCTCCTTTATAAATGCTTCAGCTAAAGAGGGTTTTAAAAAGATAAAAAAAAAAGCATTACATGATCAGCTTTAAGTTTTAGATTCTCTAAAAGCTTCAGAGACTCAGAATAAAATCCCAAATCCTCACCTAATCCAGTGCTTAAATGACCTGGGCCTGCCTCACCCTGCATCCCTGGTGGCTCAGATGGTAAAGAATCTGCTTGTAATGCAAGAGACCTGGGTTTGATCCCTGACTTGGAAGATCCCCAGGAGAAGGGAATGGCAACCCACTGCAGTATTCTTGCCATGGAGAATTCCATAGACAGAGGAGCCTGGTGGGCTACAGTCCATAGAGTCACAAAGAGTCAGACACAACTGAAGCGATTTAGCATGCATGTACACACTTGCCTTAGACTGCATTTCTTTAACCCCGGGATGCCTTTAGGCAAGAGCTGAGATGCTAAGGATGTGGGCCCTTACACCTGTGCTCTAGAGAAAGCATTCCAGACTCAGAGAAGGGTCTGGAGACCTGGAAATTGTCCTGAAGGAGAGAAATGGTAAAGGGGGCAAGGACGGGAACAAGCAAGGAGCAGTCCACGGAGCTGTGAGGCAGGGAGGATCTGAAGAAGCAGAGAGGAAAGCCCATCTTGGCGTCTAGGATGACATTCGTGCATGGCACGTGCAGGAGTCTCTGGGGCCGACATGCTGGGGTGCTCGGTGCCTCTGACCACACGTGCTCTCCCAGTGCTCGTGCCCTCCTGCCTGGAAGAAGCTGAGACTTCTGTCTTCAGCTACTCGGCAGTGAACTCGGCCCCGGGGGAGGTTCTAAGGCAGCCCCAGAGCTCACCGTGTGCCACTTCCCGTCACTGCACTTCTCTTTGCTTTTGAGCTTCAGTTTTCTCCCTTCTGCCCCCAGGGCAAAGACCAGCCGTCCCTTTGAAAGATAAAGAGCCATAAAGGAGTTCCTAGTCCCCGTATAAAACACGAGCCCTCTGGACGCCGTTGTCAGCACATCCACAGCAAACTGTGACCTGCAGGGGAAAGAGAGCAAAATGCAAAGAAGGAAAACAAGAGGTTTGTCGTGTTTCTCCAAATCTCCAAAGCCAGGAGAGAGGGTGAGGAGCAACCCCCCACTACTCCATAATTTAAGTGAATAAACTAAGGCATGTAATTGATTAAACAACCTATTTCTTTGGGAGTTTTTAAAAGCTTGTTTTTCAGCGGTTAAAAGTTTTGTTGTATAATTTCCTTACTGTGTTGGGGAATAAGAGGAAGTTTTATGACAACCTCAGCTAGCGACGTAAGTCTCAGTGAATGGCAAGGAGGAAGATGCCCTACTTTAAAAAAAAATCTGCATTTTAGAAAATTATGGTAAAATACACATAACATAAAGCTTAGCATCTTTTAACCATTTTTAAGAATAGAGTTCAGAAGTGTTAAGTACCTTCACTGTTGTGCAGCAAATCTCCAGAACTCTTTTCATCTTGTAAAACTGAAAATCCCTACACATTAAACAACAGCTCTGTATTCCCTCCTCCCCGCACTGCCTACCAACCACCATTCTACTTTCTGTCTCTAAGAATCTGACTGTTGTAGGTGCTTCATAGAAACAGAATCATACAATATTTGTCTTTTTGCAACTGGCTTATTTCACTGAGCAGCCTCGATTTTTAAACCCAGTGAATATGTTTTCTATTTCATATACATGCAGAGAAAAGAAAGTTGCGAGGAAAAGTCAGGGAAAAACTTTAATAACAAGGATTTGAGTTAAGCATTGGGTAGGCATCTTCTTTCTGTAAGACATATTTAACACAGAGGCACAGAAGTCCAGTTCACCTTCTCTTGCCCACCCTTATGTTTCTCAGACCTTAATACCTCACCTTTGATGGAACAGGAATTAAGCAAGCATCATGCAGTAAAAGCAAAGAGTTAAAGTTAAATTTCCTTTGCATGATGGTTGCATATAGGCACGTGTGGCTAAGCAAGCTTTACTTTCTATGCACACTCACATCCATTCATCCATTTACTTATTCATTCAACAAATATTTAATGAGTGGGTCATATGTACAAGGCACCATGATGAGCTCTGAGAATGAAGCAATGGATGTTTCATTCTTTGACTGGTTTGTGCTGTGTAGATGCCCTGGTTGTGGTTTACTTGCTAAGTCATGTCCAGTGGACTGTAGCCTGCCAGGTTCCTCGTCCATGGGATTTTCCAGGCAAGAATACTGGAGCGGGTTGCCATGCCCTGCTCCAGGGGATTTTCCCGACCCAGGGATGGAACCCACATCTGTCTCCTGCACTGGCAGGCGGCTTCTTTACCTCCACTGCCACCTGGGAAGCCCTAAGAAACAGTTACTGAATTGAAGTAAATGGAAACATGTGGAGGCAGAATCAGGAAGTGGAAGAAATACTGACGCTGTTACATCTCTTTGCTTTTTAATACTGTGAGGTTGAGCAAACCTGGAGATGCACTTTCATGCTTCAGATTTGCAAGTTTCCTTGAGGGTAGAGTTCCTCAAAATGAAAAAGAAATCTATATTCGTGAGATTAAAGCGACCAGATGGTGACACTGCTCAGTATGTCTCTCGGTGTAGCTGCCTGTCAGTGCGGAGGTTTGGAGAAGGAGGGTTAGCCAATTTGAGGAGGATATTAGAACTTGCTACAGAATTAAAGTACTTTACACATATGTGGGCTTTGTTATTGGACTTGACATTTGCTTTCCAGCATTATTTCTTAAAGCAATTTTCTTTCAGAAAAGACTAACTGACTAACACCCCAAAAAGACATCAGTAGCTTCAAATCCTGGCATATTGTATTGCAGCTATGAGTCTTTATTGCTGAGGATTAGAAGGTAAGGCAGAGAGCAAAGAAGCATTTTTTTTTTACATTCACCCAGAGGTTAAAATAGTGGTGAAAGGGGAAGTCGCTCAGTTGTGTCTGACTCTTTGCGACCCCATGACTATACAGTCCATGGAGTTCTCCAGGCCAGAAGACTGGAGTGGGTAGCCTTTCCCTTCCCCAGGGGATCATCCCAACCCAGGTATCAAACCCATGTCTCCCACATTGCAGGCGGATTCTTTACCAGCTGAGCCACCATGGAAGCCCAAGAATACTGGAGTGGGTAGCCTACCCCTTCTCCCGCGGATCTTCCAGACCCAGGAATTGAACCAGGGTCTCCTGCATTGCAGGCAGATTCCTTACCAACTAAGCTATCAGGGAAGTCCCTAAAATGGTGGTACACAGTTTTAAAGCAGAGACCAAACTTGCAAGAATAGAAATTAGGATGAGAATGACAGAATAGTCCAAATCTTGCAAGATCCTGAAAATACACTGATTGCCACAATATTGGGGACTAAAATAATTTTAAAATTATATGTACTAAGGATTACTTTTTCCCACTTCCCCTTTAAGAATATTACTTTTTCCATTTATTATATATAATTCAGTGTTGGATGGGAAGATGCCAGGGTTGAATCATCAGAGGAAGCCAGATAGGTCATCACAGTGAATGTGCTGAGAAAAGATGCAGGAGAAAAGGGGCCATGGAGGGAGGGGGGAGTGCAAAGCTAGCGGAACAGCCTCAGAGCTGGGGAAGACGGGAGGGGGGCTGAAGGGTGGAAAAAGGGCAGTGCATGCAGCATCCCAGGGAGACTGTTGACATTATGGCCAGCGTGACTGAGAGAGCAGCGCTGGGGAGCGGGGTAGGCCCAGGACGGGCTGAGAGCTGAGAGGGTCACCACCTCTGCTGTCTGCCTGTCTCCCACTGACACAACTTTGCCAGATCAGGGATCTCCATAATGTCTATGAGTCTACTGGAGTCTGGAGCTCAGGGCTGAGGCTCACCTTCATAGCTTGGCCCCTCCCCTTCTGGCTTTCACACACTCAGCCCCTCCCCTTCTGGCTTTCACACACTCAGCCCCCCCCCCCCCCCCATTTCCGGCTTTCACACCTGCCTGCGAATCACACACTTGCTTACTGAGCCCACTTCCGAGGGCCAGCTCATTCCAACCTATGACCTCTCCTCCCTCCAAGCAAGGCATTACCAACCCTATTTAACTGCTGAGAAAACTGAGGTTCAAAGAGATGGAGCAATTTCTGGAAACATGTGAGGCAGGTGTAATTATGCCACTTTTAAGTGTGGCATAATAAGACAAGCTGAAGAGCAGCGTGTGGCGGCCTTGGAGTTGCCCCTCAGAGCTCCCTTCAGGAGACCCCACTGCCGGGGCACAGTGGCCTGGCAGCACCCAGCTGCCCCTCTCTCAGAACCTCAGTGGCACCCAGTGACTCCCAGCTACACATCAAGCTCAGCAGAAAAGAGCCAGGCCATTCTGCCAACACTGGTGATGATCTCTGCTTGGATGCCCACCCGCCAGCCTGACTTCCTCAGAGCGTCCCTGCTGAGGCTCTTCCCGCCTCTGTCTGCCTTCCCCTCTCCTTTCACAGCACCCTCGCCGCATCTCAGCTGAAGGCTCTCCCCACCAGCTCCTGCTCCCCTCTTTTATCTTCCACAGGAACAACCATTCTCTTGCGCATCTAATCTCATCTTGACATCTGCATCCCCATGACCTGAACTGGCTTGTGGCCTGAGGTCACACAGGCAGCCAGCGGCCGAGCAAGTGGATGGAAAGCCAAAATCGGAAAGCCAGGTCTTTTTGACTTTTGGGCAATTCTGCCTCGGTAGATAAGTCCCCAAAGAATTCTGGGCACTGTTTTATTTATGTCACCTTCAAATCATATGAAAATGACAAGCCTCGCCTTTGTTTTTTTCCTGACACAATTAATATCTCTGCTCATTCCCTCCTCCCCCAAAGAGATACAACTTGTTAGCACAAAACGTCCCAACGTATTCTCTAAAGATGATGTTATCTGGCACCAAGTCTTCCTGAAAGAATGATTTTTCTCTGACTGTAGAATGCAGGAGAAGAAAGGTGATGTATCACAGAAATAAACAGCAGCTTTGGAAAGACATATCAGCCTTATTTTTAGCACACTGTCAGTTCTAAACCAGAGCCGAGCTGACTGTTTCAGGGTCTGGGCAGCACCTGTCAGGTGTGCCTCTGGCCGCATGGAGGAAGGATGCTTCAGTGGCTGGGCTCTGTGTGCTGGGCAGGCTGGCACTTCTTTTCATAAACATGGTTGTTCCCCACTTCACTGGGCCTCCCAGGTGGCTCAGCAGTAAAGAATCCGCCTGCCAAGCAGGAGACACAGGTTCAATCCCTGGGTCAGAAAGATCCCTTGGAGGAGGGCATGGCAATCCACGTCAGTACTCTTGCCTGGGTAACCCCATGGACAGAGGAGCCTGGCGGGCTACAGTCCATAGTATCACAAAGAGCTGGACATGATTAAGTGACTAAACAACAAGCCCCTTCCTCAGTGGCAAGTGCCTGGCATCACGGCGGTTAGCCTGCCCTAGTATATATAGAGCCCTACGTAGGCTCAGAGTCTGAGTTGGCGTGGGGCAGGAACATGAAATAATACCTGGGTTTCAGCAAATCCTGGGGAAGCATGAATAGCAAGTGGCTGGTGGGACTGTCCCCAAACCGGAAGGCTCGGTGGCTGGTCTGGGCTCCGGGAAGTAGTGGGCAAAACTGAGCCTCTCCCCATGCCTTCGAGCTCCTCGGGGAGATGGCTGGCGCATCCTGCAATGGCTGTGTGGGAGAGAAACCAAAAATCAGGACAGCTAATTATCTGGGGGAAGGGTGGAGAATGCCTGTCTTGCTAAGTGCCTTGCTCAGTTTTGACTTTTGATTCTAAGAGCTGAATTCAATAGGGATGAATTCATTCTGGGGGAGGATACATGTTGCTCCCTCCCATCCTACACAGGTCTGTGGTACATGGGACCAGCAGGTATCCAGAGCACCTCCCCTGCCTGGGGGCTTGCTTCACTGGTGGCTCAGACAGTAAAAAATCTGCCCGCATTGCGGAAGACCTGGGTTTGATCCCTGGGTCAGGAAGATGCCCTGGAGAAAGAAATGGCTACCCACTCCAGTATTCTTGCCTGGAAATTCCCATGGACAGAGGAGCCTAGCTGGCTACAGTCCATGGGGTCACAAAGAGTTGGACATGACTGAACAACTAACATTCCTCTTCCTGGAGCTTCAGAAGACCCACAGTGGTTCTCAAGAGAAGAACCACAGTAGTTCTTGAGAGAGGCAGCATTCAACCATTTTTATTAAAAAAAAAAAAGAAAAGAAAAAGAAAACAAAACACCTCATATCAAGCCATCCAAGGCTCATCTGATTGGGCTCCAGTGAGTGGTTCTGAGTTCACCTCCCCCTGTCCCCTTTCTCCTCCAAACCATCCCTGTTCACCGAGCTTCCCAAGCCTGTAGAGACCACACGTGAAGAGGACGCATGACGGGGGTACTCTTTTGCCCCCTTCTGATGCCTATGTCAGAAGCTTTCTTTATCTCCTTTATACTTTAATAAAACTTTATTACACAAAAGTTCTGAGCGATCCAGCCTCGTCTCTGGCCCCGGATTGAATTCGTCTCCTCCGGAGGCCAAGAATCCCGCGTCTTATCATTCAGCAACAATCTTTCATCTTGGGGGCTCGTCCGGGATCCTTCAGGACAAGATGGGCCTGATAATCTATGTGAACCTACTTCTGCTGACTCCAGAAATCCTGAGTCTGCCGTTTGATCCTCAAGACAATGCCTTCCTGTCCTGGGCTCACTCCGATGCTGCATTCCACAATCGGTCTAACTGCTGGGTCTGCGGAGCACTCCCCTCTTCATCAGTGGAAGGCTTCCCATGGTGGACATCTCCACTTCAAGGAAAGGACTTTCTCTAAGTCTGCAAATACCTTCAACAGTTGCATGTGATGCCTCTTCTTAAACTGGTGACATCTAACAACCTTAAGATGGACTGATGTAACTATGGACATAACGTGACTTTTCATTTTGATTTTAACTTGGTTTAATGACTATTTTGCCTTACATCTGTAACTGTATAATGGGGTTTTCTAACCGTCTAAAAGCTTTTAGTTTACAAATAGTTGTCCGAGCTCCTATGAGTGCCACAGCTTCCTCCAACTATTACTTGGAGCCCCTGGATCAGACATCCTCACTATGAGGATTAGGAGAATATGTTGCCTCACCAATTTAGGGGCAACGCCCCTTGTCAGCTCGGAAGCAGTTATAGAAAGAGAATGATGCCCCTTTTCCCTAGGCAACATAATTCTCCTAAAAGAAAAGGGGGGAATGAGAGAGTCATTTCCTAGGCAGGTTGATAAGAAGTCTAGGGGTCCCCAAGGAGAGAGAGGTCTGGGATATTCAAGGAGGAAGAAAGGACAAACTTTTTTACTTTTTTTCCTCTACATTCCTTAGGATTATATAACAATAATGTATTCTGCCTGAGAACAGTCTTTGGATTAAACCCTCTGGCTAATTCTGTTATCTTAAAACATAAATTATGGGGGTAGGTCTGGTCTTTACAAGGATGTATCCTGCCTGAGGACAATCTTTGGATTAAACCTTCTGGCCAACTCTGTTATCTTAAAATGTAAATTATGGGAGTGGGTCTGGTGAGGTTTTTGCAGCCTCCAGACATTCTTTGGATTCATTGGAGAGTATATAACTCCATTGCTAATACTAGCAAAGGGGGTACTCTTTTGCCCCCTTCTGATGCCTATGTCAGAAGCTTTCTCTATCTCCTTTATACTTTAATAAAACTTTATTACATACACACACACACAAAGAGGACGCATGACTATGAAGAGCACATTCTTTGGGGTTCTACAGCCCTAAGTTTTAATTCAAACTCTACTTACTGAGTGCTCTTGGGCAGTTTTTTTAACTTAGGATTCAATTTCCTGACCTGTAAGATTGGCATTTTATTCTGCTCTTGTACGGGTATGGTGAGAACTGAGAGATGAGAGGAAAACATTGCAAAGTGTCTGTACCTGTGAGTCCCACCACATCCTGCTGTCTCCCAGCTTTGGGCTTCTGTTTGTGGAGCAACAATATTCACTCATCTAAATTTAACCCAAACTCCAGACCCAGTCTGGCTATCCCCTCCTCCAAAAAGAACACCCCCAGCCCCTGATCAGTAGCAGGAAAAATGCCTGCAGACCACTCATGTCCCTCTCAAGTTATTAGTGTGTTTAATGATAATAATAATAGCTAATATTTATTGCATGCCTACCATGTGCCACATGTTGTCTATCACCTCATTGAATCCTCACACCACCATAAGATATTACTATTCAGTTGAGTTGAGTTCAGTTGCTCAGTCGTGTCCAACTCTTTGCGACCCCATGAATCGCAGCACGCCAGGCCTCCCTGTCCATCACAAACTCCCGGAGTTTACTCAAACTCATGTCCATCGAGTCAGTGATGCCATCCAGCCATCTCATCCTCTGTCGTCCCCTTCTCCTCCTGCCCCCAATCCCTCCCAGCATCAGGGTTTTTCCAATGAGTCAACTCTTTGCATGAGGTGGCCAAAGTACTGGAGTTTCAGCTTTAGCATCAGTCCTTCCAATGAACACCCAGGACTGATCTCCTTCAGGATGGACTGGTTGGATCTCCTTGCAGTCTAAGGGACTCTCAAGAGTCTTCTCCAACACCATAGTTCAAAAGCATCAATTTTTCGGCACTCAGCTTTCCTCACAGTCCAACTCTCACATCCATACATGACCACTGGAAAAACCATAGCCTTGTATTACCTATCCTCATTTACAAGGCTTCCCCGATGGCTCAGCAGGTAAAGAATCTGCCTGCCATGCAGGAGACCTAGGTTCGATTCCAGGGTCAGGAAGATCCCCTGGAGAAGGGAATGGCAACCCACTCCAGTATTCCTGCTTGGAGAATTCCATGGACAGAGGAGCCAGGTGAGCTACAGTCCCCAGGTCGGAAAGAGTCAGACACAACTGAAAGACTAAGCATTCACTCACTATCCTCATTGATGCTGCAAGAAGTAGACCCACAGAAAAGTTAATTATTCAAGAGCACACACTTACTACTCACCAGTAGTAAGTGAGAAAACCTGATGCAAACCCAGGAAGGCTGGCCCCAAAGTCCAGTATTTAACCACAAAGCCTGGTGGTCTTCTGTTTTTGGGCTTTTGGAGGCAGAATTAGTTTCTTATTCTGTCTAATCTGAGGGCTTGCATGAAACAGGGAACATTACATCCAGTGTACTCACTGGGTCTCCCACATCAGTTGCCCCATGCCACTCTTCTGCTGATGCCCCCAGAGACACCTGCCAGTCTCCCACCAGCTTTCCACCTGCTTGAGGCACCTGTCACTCAATATGCCACCTACTCCATTCATTCTCCTTCCACCTAAAGGCTTGTCCTTCTCCTCTCTCCATAACTGACTTCTCCATCCCCCTAGTAACCTGCACTAGCTGTCTCAGAATTATATTAACTCTTGCCTCTCCTCTGCCACCCACCTTCAGTTATTATATGATCTGATACATTCCATCCCCTGAATAACTTCGAGTCCATATTCATCTCCACCAGGACTGTGCTAATCTAGCTTCTCAGTAACTCTCAGACTAACAGTGAAAAAAAAAATGACTGACTTCATTCCTGATGGGGGTGTTCTACAGATGATCTCTTCCTAAGAGTTAAACGACAACCCTTTGGGATTTATGAAATATATTTCTTCTTAAATAGCATTAAATGTTTCTCTTTATGTACTATCTCTGCAACTCCCCTGAATCATCATGCAGTGGGAGAATTACTGACAGACAAGCAGCATGTGGTTGACTCGAAGTGAAAAGTGAGTTGAATGGAAGTGCATTGCTCTCAAGAAGGCCCCAGCTTTGGGGTCAGGCTGAGTTTAAATTCCAATGCCGCTTTCCATCTGTGGGAGCCTGCACAAACTGCTCACCTTTCTAGGCTACTGCATCCTTTTCTCTGATAATAGTACTTCTCCCACACAGTTATGTGAGGGTTTAGTAAGAATATCCACTTAAAGAGCTCGGTGTAACACCTGGCACATTGGAGGGGCTCAGCGTTATCCATTAATCATATTAACTGTAACCTTGGATATGAGGTCACACTGTTGACCTCAGGCAGAGCTAGGAATTCAAGTTCTAACCCTGTGTTCAGTTTATGATAATGCTTCCACTCTTCCAAACCAGGAATTTCATTTCCTTTCAGCCTCTCTTAGAACTAAACATTAGAATCACCCAGGAGCTTTATAAACTCCTATTGCTTGGACCTAACTCAAGAGTATTTGACTTAATTGGGTGGGATGCAACTCATGCACTGGGATTTTAAACACTCCCCAGGTGTCCCTAATGTGCTGTCAAGGTCAAGTCACACTGGTCATGGCAAGGCCTGGGTGCATGTGTGTATCCGGTTATAGAATGCAAGACAGAGAAATGTCTGTGGGTAGGAAAAGGCTCATCAGCTGCAGATACTGAGAAACTGAAGTCAAAGTCCTGTTTGTTCTTAGTTCAGTCGATAAGTCCTGTCCAACTCTTTGTGACCCCGTGGACTGTAGCCTGCCAGGCTCCTCTATCCAGGCAAGAATACTAGAGTGGGTTGCCATTTCTTCTCCAGGAGATCTTCCCATGACAGAGACTGAACCTGCATTGGCAGGTGGATTCTTTATCAGTGAGCCACCAGGGAAGCCCCTCTATTTGTTTACAGGGCTGCGAAAATTGCCAAGTGTTCAAGATTCAAAAGAGAAGCTAAAAAGAAAACTTTTTTTGGTATAATTTTGGTATAATCCAACTATGGATGACCCATTAGTCCCACTTCCTGGAGGCACTGGCTACCATGGGAGAAAGAAGGTGATCTACACTCCTCCCCAACATCTCCAGCGAGGAAGATTCTGAGAATCACCGAAAGAAGCAAACCCCAATGCAAGGTTCTTGACACTCACCTGGTGGATACTGAAAGTCTTGGCTTTGTAAAACCTTGTGGACCCTTTAAGCAACATTAGAAAAGGTGGTTCATTTAAACTGCAGAATCCCAGGGACACATCTCTCTTGGAAGACTTACTGGCCAGATCCAGGACTTCGGGACTCTCTGATGATCTGGAATGACAGCGGAAACAAACTCTGACACATCCAGGAAGACACACTGGCAGGGAGAATTTGTTTCCAACATACACATTCTTACTGCCCTGATTTCTGGCTAAACGCTCATCTGTTTCCACCTAGTACAGGGTATGTGTGTGCACGTGTGTTAAGTCGCTTTAGCCATGTCTGACTCTGTGACGCTATGGACTGTAGCTCACCAGGTTTCTCTGTCCATGGGGATTCCCCAGGGAAGAACACTGGAGTGAGTTGCCATGCCCTCCTCCAGGGCATCTTCCAGACCCAGGGATCGAACCTGAGTCTCTTATGTCTCCTGCATTGGCAGGTGGGTACTTTACCACTAGTGCCACCTGGAAATTATTAACGCATATATGTGGAATCTAGAAAAATAGTACTGATGAACCTATTTGTAGGGCAGGAATAGAGATGCAGAAGTAGAGAATACATGTGTGGACCCAAGGTGGGGGAAAGGGGAAGGTGGGATGAATTCGAGGAGTGGCACGGACACATATACACGACCACGTGTGAAACAGAGAGCTAGTGAAACGCTCGGGTACAGTACATGGAGCTTAGCCCGGTGCTCTGTGATGACCCGGGAGGGGTAGAATGAGGGGTGGCTGGGAGGGAGGCTCCAGAGGGAGGGCATATATGTATATTTATAGCTGATTCACGTAACTGTACAGCAGAAACTAACACAAAATTGTAACGCAACTATCCTCCAATTAAAAATAAATTTTAAAAAACATACAAAAAAAGAAATATGAAAAACAAAATAGGCAGAGAGGACAAACACAGACACCAGATGACCTAGAATGATGATGAATAACAGGAAACCACAGAAGTGAGTTCAAGAAAGGATTTATCTCACTGCATTTCTGTAGACAAATCTCATGGGTAAACCTACTTTATCTTATGACGGTCACCAAGCCCTAACAGCAGCTCACAAGCCTACCGGGCTACCTAAGGCTCATGAGCAGGCCCGGGCCCTCCCTCTGCTCAGGGGAGAGCTTTGCTCTCATCTAAAAAGGGACATAATCTGAATGTTAATTTTAATTAAACCTTTTCCAAGGTTATGTTCCAAAGCTGCTGCTACGAAGGGAGGCCGGGCCCCAGAGCTTTCGGTTAGTTTGCTTTTAATGCGTGCATCGTGCCAAAGATGTGAGCGTTGGACCGTAAAGAAGGCTGACACCTAAGAATCAATGAACTGTGGTGCTGGAGAAGACTCTTGAGAGTCACTTGGACAGCAAGGAGATCAAACCAGTCAATCCTACAGGAAATCAACCCTAAATATTCACTGGAAGGACTCATGTTGAAGCTAAAGCTCCAACACTTTGGCCATCTGATTTGAAGAGCTGACTCACTGGAAAAGACCCTGATGTTGGGAAAAATTGAGCGCAGGAGGAGAAGTGGGTAACAGAGGTTGGATGGCATCATCAACTCAATGGACATGAGTTTGAGCAAACTCTAGGAGATAGTGAAGGACAGGGAAGCCTGGCGTACTGCAGTCCATGGGGTCGCAAAGAGTCAGACACAACTGAGCGACTGAACAACAACAAATCGTGCCAAAGAAGGTGTTTGGAAAGTCTGCAGATGAGAGCAGCATGAAGCCATGGTGACAAGTTCTCTGTGTCGGCAGGCCCCTCTCATCAGCGGCACACACACCTCTGGATGAAAACATTGCTGATGCAGCCCTCGAAATGACTCCCGCCCAGACGCAGGGACTGCTGGAAATCTGAAAGGCCTCGAAGCCTTTGGTTATTCTTCAGAGGCTGGTCATCAATGAGGAGCCGGAGTCTGAAAAAACAAACAAACCAAAAAAACAACAAACAGGAGTGAGAACAGCTGGTGAAAACGATCCTCTCCAGGTGGGCAACTGACTGTCTTTGATTCAGACCCAAAGTCTTTTACCTGAAAGAACTCACTAAACTATTTTGAGAGAACATTTGCAGTTTTGTTCCATATATTTCTTTTTGCACATGGCATTTTTATTAAAGTACTCTACAGGCATAGCTCCTTTTATTGGACTTCATTTTTAAAATATGCTTCACAGATATTGTGGTTTTTGAAAAATTGAAAGTTTATGGCAACCTGCCTCAAGCAAGTCTACTGGCACTGTTTTTCCAATAGCATTTCCTCACTCCGAGTCTTAGAGTCTCACTTTGGTAGTTTTCACAAGATTTCAAACGCTTCCCAGCGAAACAATTACAACTCCCTGAAGGCTCAGATGATCGTTAGCATTTTTTTAGTGATAAAGTATTTTTTATGTAAGTATTCTCTACGTATTTTTTTATGTACATAGTTTTTTTAAACACCTGTTGCACACTTGATAGATACAGTATAGGGTAAGTGCCGGAGCCTGCCGGCAAACGAACTGGTCAAGAACGCAATTACCAGAGTACCTAGGAAAAAGAAGACTCAGAAAGAGAAAGATGGGGTTGAGAGGGACGGAGTCCGCTTGCGTCTGACTCCGCCAACTTCATTGAAGAATACCACGCCTATATATTCGCTAACAGGCGTTACTAAGAATAGATCGAGGGTTTTGCATACGTGCAGAGCTACAGATGTTTTAAATTCCCACACTTAAGATCAGTAAAGCATTAATTACCCTAGCGCCCAACATGATTAAGATCATTAGAACATTAGATAGAAAACAGGCTTCATCAATAGAACATTAGATGAAAACAGGTTTCATCAATAGAATATTAGATGGAAAACAGGTTTCAGGCATGATGAGCTTATCAGCACCAGAAAAACAGGCAAAAAGGTCACCGGTGTGTTTTTTCCCTGAAGGAGACAAATGCCAGTCTATACTTTAACAAGAAGGGGTGGCAGGACAAAGAGAGACCTTTTGATCTCTCTTAGGGCCGTAAGGGGCCTGTACATTCAGGCCGGCTCCCTGCAGGTAAGTATAACTTTTATATTCACTGGGAATCAAAAATGTTGCGTGACTCTTTTTATTGTGTCATTAGCTTTATTGCAGTCATCTGGAATTGAACCCACAATACTCCCAGGTGTACCTGTATATATACAGAAAGTGCAGGTCCTAAGTGCCCAGCTCAATGCATCTTTGAAATGTGAAAACACCAACACCGCCAGTTCCCCAGGCACCCTGCCTGGGCTCCCTTTCCAGTTCTCTCTCTCCAAGAGTAACACAGCATGCCAAATTCTGATGAAATAGTTTAGCTTTGCCTGCTTCTGAATTTCATATACATGAAGTCACGGGAAAAGCAGTCTTTCACATGTGACCTCTCTTGCTCGGCCTTACATGCGCGGTTCATCCACGTGGCTGTGAACAGCTGTAGATCCTTCATTCTCATTCTCCCATTTTGAATGTACCCCAACTTATTTATCCATCCAACTGTTGATTCTCAGTCAACGAGAAAATTGATACAGTACCAAGAAGAAGGTCAAGATTTACTAGTAAAATAGTGTCAACATTGAGGACAAATATGTCTCAGAAAAGATACTAGAAAATTCCACTAAGCTAAATAAAATAAAATTCTTAGTGCTCTGGCAGAAGAGCCATTTCACTCACCCAGAGTTGTCGCTTATTACAGATACATAATGCAGTAAACCATCCATGTACGTCTGTGGAGACGTGAGAATCGGGCTGCTGCTGTCCCTGGTGCTCAGTTCAATGTGACCGTCTTCCAGGGTGACCTGCAGACTGCTTGCCTGCAATCATCAGAGAACAACGTACCCATCAGTGCAGTCCACCTGCATTTATGATTATGAATGTATCAACACTCAATGTGTGAGCAAAACTATGTACAAAACAGGATATTTCAAACCTAATGTTTTGACTTTGCTATTTTGATCTAAAGGTTATTTTTGAATATTTGGACTCTGTGTTTATGAATATAAAAATCTTATGCAAATTATTTCAACATTGATGAATCTGTCAATTGCATTTTATGGACCTACAATCATTAACCAACTTAATGTCTCCGTCAATTATATAAAAGTTACACCATTTCTAAATTTTTCTATTTTTGCTTTCACTCTGCTGAAGTTACTTTCATCAGGATCAATGTTTTTTTGAATACATTTTTACAACAAAGACTTGATTCATCTATTTTCTTCATAGATGATTACAATGACAGCTTCCCTTCAGTCATGAATTTTTTATTTTTGGGTCCTAATTTCCAGGAGGTTCAATTTTCCAATGTCAAACTCTGCAGCTATAAATTTTGGCAAGATAATTTGATTCTTTCTATTAATTGCTAATGTTCTTTAAATGTGTGTGGTTGTAAATAAATATTTAAAAAATACAAAAAAAATTGGTGTAGTTTTGGCAGTTGTCATTTTCATTTTGTTGATGTGTTTTCCCTACCAGGTACAATTTTTGTGGTTTTTCAACTAGATGTGATTCTTCAGGGAGCTTTGAGCCTAAACCAATGTTTACAGAGTGTGTTTGTAGCCATTGTCTCACTTTATGTTGAGTTTTTTCAACTGGCAATATTTATTATAAACTGGATAAAAGAATGCTAACTGAAATGTATTTCCTAAGAAGTTGAATCCATTAAGAAGTTGCAGGCACTGTTCCTAGGGTATTTGAAGGGTTCCTGCCTTGTCCAGGATTGACCTATTCTTTTGCTAAGCCAAGTCTTCTGCCTCTTTTGGACCATTTTGTATACTGTGTATTAAGTGTCCCCACTCCTGCAGAGGAAACAGGAGAGTGTGTCAGAAGAGTTGGGGCAAGGAACTTCCCTGGCGCTCCAGTGGTTAAGAATCTGCCCTGCAATGCAGGGGATGAGGGTGTGACCCCTGGTTGGGGAACCAAGATCCCGCATGCCACGGGACAGCTAAGCCTGTGTGCTTCAACAAAGACCTTGTCCCCATGCCACAACTAAGACCTGATGCAGCCATAAATAAATAAATACTTTTTGACAAAAAGAGCTGGGTCAAAACATCCTGCTCTGATAGAAAAGCCAGGCTCACAATCTAAATGTAGCCATGTGCTTTTTCAGGGGTATTTTTGTTTTGTTTTTCAAAAAAAGGATCTCAAAGCCATACTGCATAGCACAGGGAGCTCGGTTCGGTGCTCTGTAATGACCCAGAAGGGTGAGACGGGGGTGGGAGGGAGGCTCCAGAGGGAGGGAATATATGTATACACATGGCTGATTCACGATGTTTTGCAGCAGAATCTAATACAACAGTGTACAGCAATTATATTCCAATAAAAAAATAATCAATAGAACATGAATTAAAAAAAAAAGATCTCTAACAGCTGATTGAAAAAGACAGCAAGAGAGGAGAAGAGTTCTATTTACAACATAACCACAGAGGCAGCTAGTCCTTGCTTTCAGCAAATACTAGTTGTCTGCTGTGCTGTCAGTCCTGAAGAAACAAACTCAAGAAGAAGAGTGTCCTACTTCTCTTTCTATTTTAAAACCCCAGTTGTTCCACCGGCCAATTTCAGAGTATTAGCTGACTTTTACGCCTACATGACCACACTGGCTAAATACTCTTAAGTCAGAGAATCTCTGTGGCTCGCTCTACAGGAACAAAGAGCAAAAGACATTACTTTCTTCCATTCTCCGATGCAAATATCGTCCAACAAGCTGCTGCTGCCAAAAAAGGAATCTCAAGAGCTCTCTTTTGTGGAATCACAAACGAGTAATGGGTGTACATTCTGATTTTTTTTCCTTAGTTCTAAAAACTTAAAGCTACATTATTATTACTTATACCAGTTCTACTTCACCTTCACTCAAAATACACCTGAAAAGAATGAAAATGGGGCCCACGAATACACATAAATCCCATTATGTAAGCTAGAATGTACTTTCTAAGCCTGATTTCTTTTAGGCCCTACCCCAGGACGGGCAACTACTTCCATGGTTGAAATCCACAAAAGCATCTACTGTGTGATGCTAGACAAAAATGCCCAACGGATTTACCTTCAAAATCCCTCTATTGTTTTTGACATTGAACCTTGAGTCAGGCTTAAATCTTGTTCAACATTCATACAATATTTCATACCCCCGTCTGATGACTTAATAAGATGCCACTGGGTTGAAAGGTCTGAAACCCGAAGGAGGCTTGGAAGTGGCTGGATGATGGGAAGTCCAAATTGGTGAAACTCAACTGTCCTCCCCTGGAGAATGAGGCAGATCGCACGAGCTGAAATGCAAACATGGAATAAATTACTGGCCCTGTAATCATCCCACGGCTGAAATAATAGTATCTTAACCTAGGTCACTTCACTTGAACTGACCCATGGGAAAAAACAGTTTGCTTTTTCTTCATGATAATTTGCCAACCATCTTGGTGTTTTTGTGTGCAGAGCTGGTTTTCCTACCTTCCTACAAATTTAATACACAAGCCTGAAGAGGTTTTGCAAGTACAGGGAGAGTGTAATAAATGAGCTAGTTCATCATTTCAGAATACGTCAAAAGTTGGTGTGTTAACGAAAGTCAAACATGGGTTAGCTGGGGACCACTCCTTTGCAAGGTTCTGAACTCTTCACTTACCTTCCAGTCTTCTGAGCACTTTTTTGTTACTCCCACTGTATCATTCAATCTGACGACGCCAGTGGTCTTCTTCAGGTTCTTCATGCAGCCTCGGAAAGCAGGTGTAGAAATGTTAAACCTGATTTGGGGATGCAAGAAAAGGAAGAGATGGACCAAGCGCAGGCTTGCTAGGGAACTGCAGCTGAAACATGGCACTCATTCCCTACAGCTTCTCACCCATGAACAAGTATGTGTTTTATGGTTATCTCTTCTCGTCGGATTTCTATACTGCTACTAATTTTGTGATACTGGGAAAATCTATTAGATATTTCCATTCTGTGTGATTTGCATTCTCAGTATTGAAAATGAACACAATAATGTTGACAGAAGAGTAGCCAGTATCCCCAAAAAGTATAGACATATAGAAGATGTACAACATCTGAAACTGCTCCCCCCATCCTCTCCTGGAGTCATGATAATGCATCATTAATTAAAAGCATATTAATAAATTAATATACTAGAAACATCATATAAATATATATTAAACTCCCTGGTGGCTTAGGTGGTAAATAATTTGCCTGCAATGTGGGAGATTGGGAAGGTCCCCTGAAGAAGGGAATGGCAACCCACTCCAGTATTCTTGCCTGGGAAATCCCATGGACAGAGGAGCCTGGTGGGCTACAGTCCATGGGGTTGCAAAGAGTCAGACACGACTGAGCGAATAACCCTTTGAATAACTAAATAAATAATTAATTAATTATAGCCAGAAATACTCTAGAAAACTTCTTGATCTTTTTTTCCTGTCCAGTTTTAAGTCAGCCACTGTAAACGCCAAGGAAATAAATTATTACTTTTTGGTCCTAGTCAGTTAGGAAGTGTGGCTTGGTATATTTAATCAGTGCCAAGCTGGAACAACGGAAAGCACTGTCCGGCCTCATATGCTGTATCCACCACCTCCTAACTGTGCAGGCTGGGCAAGAGGTCACTGTGGGGATTAAACAAGTTCACGTCCAGGAGGTGCTCGGAACCCTCCATGGCACTCGGTCCTGGGCACTCAGGAGGAGCTTCTGAGAAAAGCTGCTCTGGAGCGTTGGGCTCTTGTGTTGGTTCAAGTTCTGTCCTGGGTGTCTTCTCTGTGTGTCTATCTTCTCATTTATACCATGGGAAGGTGGCAATCTGCTTCCCAGCCCAGAGTTTAAATGAGATAATATGGGTAACATACTCCAACGGTGCCCAGTACAGAGCAAGGACTCGGTGAGATGGCAGAATTGTAACTAGCCCCATCGCATCAGTGCATCACTATAACAAAGCAATTTCTTCTTTTTTTTAAATTAAAAAACGTTTTTTTTGGTTGGGCTGCACAGCATGTGGGATGTTAGCTCCCTAACCAGGGATCAAACCCAAATTGGAAGCGTGGACTCTCAACCAGGAAAGCCCCTATAATGAAGCAATTGATAAAGCAGCTCTTCCTATGTGGCTGCCTTGGCATTTCCCCTTTGATTTTCAGATCTATCTGGAGCGGATGTCACACAAAAACACTAACATACGTGAAATGACTGAAGTCCAGGCAAATATTTGTGTTTCTTAAGCAAATGATGTACTAAGACAAACACAAAGCTGACTTCATTACTAATCCCTAAAGGGGCTCACTTTTCTAAATGGAAAGATGTCTGCCTTCATTTTTATTCAATTCATTATAAACAGCTGAGCTACATGTAATATGCATAAAATTAAATTTTATTAAAAGGCAGAAACAAATCCTCATGGGCATCACAGCACAAGCTTGATGATTTTACAAAACTGGCTTCTTGCCTCAGGAGAGGAGGAAAATTCATATCCATTCCTGGGGCTTGTCTATTTGTCCATATGTTAATATTTATTAACTCATTAATATTAATATTTTGATCCATTCTCTCTTGGGTTTCAACATGCTTTAAACTCATCCACATCTCCCAATTCCTTTTTTCCATAAAGCATAGGTTGAAGGAAGAATAAGGTGGCAAAAAAAGTAAAGGGGAAAGGAAGCTAGCTGACAGACAAGGAGCACCTGTTTTGTGCAAGCTGAAGCTCCAGTACTTCGGCTACCTGATGCCAAGAGCCGACTCATTGGAAAAGACCCTGATGCTGGGAAAGATTGAAGGCAGGAGGAGAAGGGGTTGACAGAGGATGAGATGGTTGGATGGCATCACCAACTCAATGGACATGAGTTTGAGCAAACTCCAGGAGATGGGGAAGGACAGGGAAGCCTGGTGTGGGGCAGTCCATGGGGTCGCAAAGAGTCAGACACAGCTGAGCTGCTGAACAACAACTATTATCTGATCTTCACAATAACCTTTTGAAGGAAATATTTTCTTTTTTTAAAAAAATATTTACTATCATCTTGTTAATCTATTGTTACGTTTTTGTTTATATTGGAGTACAGCCAACTAACAATGTGCAATAGTTTCAGGTGGACAGAGAAAGAACTCAGCCATACATACACATGCATCCATTCGCCCCTAAACTCGCCTCCCATCCAGGCCGCCACATATCATTGAGCAGAGTTCCCTGTGCTCTATGGTATATCCTTGTTGGTTATCCATTTTAAATACAGCAGCATGCACCTGGCCATGCCAAACTCCCTAACTATCCCTTCCCCCTATGTTTCCCCACAAGGGAGATATTTTCTCACCTGTCATTACTGAGCACTTACCATGAGCCAGGCACTGTGCTAAATCCTTTACTCTGAATCTCACGACCAGTCTAAGAGCTAGTGCATCACTGTGCCCACGTTACAGATGTACAAGGAGGCTTGGGAAGGTTAAGTGACTCCCACGAGGTCATGCAGAAGGAAGGTGGCAGCATTGGGGTCCCAGGGGTCGGCGTGTCACACAAGCTAGTGTGACCTGAAGCCCTTGCTCTTTGTGCTTACACAGGTGTGTACCCACAGCACTGCAATGATCATGACTCTTTCCTACAGAGCAGTTACCTACAGCAGAGACATTAAAATGAAAGATTCATTTCCACTATTCTTCGGGATGTTCTTGTTACTCTGGCTCATCTGAGGGTCTAGAGTTCCACATCTGCTCCAGAATTCAGGTCTGAGCACTCCTGCTAGAGGAACTTGACTGAGGAGGGGTGTAGGCTGCCATAAGAATGGGTGCGTATGCTGGGGTATGTGTACACACCATGGGCCAAGCTGTTCACAAAGGATTAGCTGGGTCCAGCCTGCTGTGGGCAGATCTCAAGAGAGCAGGAGGAGCAAAATCAAACCCCGAACTCAGTGCTGGGTATTAACAAATGTTCAACAGAGCCTTGCCCAGTGTTTAGTTTTGGAGTTTGTTTCATTGTGATGTGATATTATCATACTCTGTGATGCAATGATGTATATAACTCCTCGGGAAGTGTTTTTTGTTGGTCTGAGGCACTGTCAGGGATGACAGTGCATCGCTGGCATCATCAGGGGTGACCTGCTCTTCTTATGGGAAGCAGATGGGATTAACAGACTGTGGTTTGGCTTCTGACTCTAATCCTACACAAGTCACTCCAAGATCTGGGTCCCCAATCCCAGAAAGTATGCTACAGGGAGAGAGAGAAAACACCATGCTCACATGGTCTCTTGCCTATGCTCCTGTACACAGAGCTAACATGAGGCTTGCTTCTCTCCACGTTAGGCTCAAGCATTGACTGTCTCCACTACCCCCCCGCCAGGGCTCAGGGCACCTCCCCCCTTTGAAAGAACTGCTGGTTGCACCTACAGACTCAGCTGTGGGTCACTGGGGAGAAATCCTCTGTGACCCACATCAGAAGGGGGTCTCAGGACTCTGAACCATCAACAACAGCACCAGAGGGATGAAGCAGGGCCAGAAACAGCTGAATACCATTAAGCATTTTACTTGAGAGAGAGGAAAAGCTCAGTGAAATCTTTTGACCGGCCTCTGTCTCCTGCATGTTCCATGTCCTTATAGTTTGACTCAAGACTCAAAGTATAAACTTACCCAGAAAAAGGAGGCAGTCCCTGTTTGGAAGACCCTAAAACAGATGCCTAGGAAAATTCTATATGTCTATCTGTATGTGTGTGTGTGTGTGCATGGACACACATGTGCACACATGCACACTCAGTCATGTCTGACTCTTCATGACCATATGGACTGTAGCTTGCCAGGCTCCTCTGTCCATGGGATTCTCCAGGCAAGAATACTAGAGTGGGTTGTCATTGCCTTCTCCAGGGGATCTTCCCAACCCAGAGATTGAAGCCAAATCTCTTGTGTCTCCTACATTGGCAGGCAAATTCTTTACCACAATACCCATATATGTATTTCTTTAATGGACAGAAATAAAAAGGCAAAGAAAAGTTGAGTGTTGACTTAATCCAAGGTCACCCTACTCGTTGATGGCTAAGCCCAAACTAGAACCATTTCTTTGGATCCTCACCCATTACTTTTTCCTAGCAAACCTTGCTTGGCCGACACCCTCATCAAGGTCTGTGGACTTTCTGCTGTCGCCACACAGAGGCAAACACCTCTGAAAATCCCTTGCGGTTCTAGGGGAGCCCACTTGCCCCCATAACCTCAGTAGCCACCTGTTCTCAAGCTTCGTTCACCCTTTCTCCAGCCTGGACGTCTCTCCAGAGGTCAAGGCCTTCCATCTAGTCTTTTCCAGGCATCTCCACCTGCTGTCTCCTGGGACTCAGCCTGTCTCAGACTGAGCTCACCACCCCGTTTCTCTGCTGGTGCTGGCCATCTGTCCAAGCGCTAGATCAAAGTACTTCTTGAGCACTTTTCTTTGTTATTCTTCAAACCCAAGCAATCTTTCAGCACTGCCCATCTGCTGCCCTAAGTATAACAAGAATCCACTCTCTCTTCCTCGTCAGCACTGTTTCCGTGGTCAGACCACCTGCCTCTCTCACCTGTTATGCTCATCTTCAAACCTCTCCACCTGCCTCTGCCTTTTCCCTCTTAATCCAATCTGCACCCTGCACTACAGCAAGCTACTGAAAACCCAAGTCTGATCATGTCCTTTCTCTGCGGAAGCCCCCAATGGTCCTTACTGTGACTTTCAAGATCCTCTGTGGTCTGGCCCCTGCTTCCCACACCAGCCACAACGGCCTGCCTCATAGTGTCCTCTTGCGAGTTCACACTTTGGTTCTTATCTCTTTACTTATGTTGAATTTCATATGTCAGGGTCTTTCAGATCTACTCAGAGACCACTTTCCTGATACCCTAAAGGGTAGATAGATTCCATTACTGGGTCCCCATCACCCCGAGCTTCCTGTCTGATGGCACTGGCCTTATTCTACTGTCTCCCTTCTGCTATACTTGAGACTCTTCCCTGTTCATCATCATCCCAGAACTGACCACACTACCTAAGGTCATTAGAAAGCCAATAAGTGCTTGTGCAAAGAACAAACAAATGACAGCCTCTAATGTGTGAATGGTGCTGCCTTAGGTTACTTTATTTTATTACATTTAATTGAATAAAACCAAGTTTACTGGCCATTTATAACTAGCTATTCAAGGTTGAACTGCTATTTAGTACTGATTATATTAAATATTAATATTACCTCTTTGGCTCTTAATTTCTACATTAAAATTCAGAGGTTACATACCATGATCCACAAGGTCCCTTCCAGTTCAAAGAACCTAGGGAGGAAAGACATTCACTCCCAAATTCTATTAAAGTGCTGAACTTTCTCACCTGCATCTCTGTCTTTGGGGGCAACCCTGACAGCTTTTATTTTTACGATCTTTTTGATGTAGACCATTTTTTAAAAGTCTTTATTGAGTCTGCTACAGTATTGCTTCTTTTTTATATTTTGGGTTTGTGGTCAGGAGGCACATAAGATCTTATCTCCCTGACCGGGTATTGAACCTGCATCTCCTATATTGGAAGGCTAAGTGCCAATTACTGGACCTCCAGGGAAGTCCACAGACAACTTTAAGACAAAGATTAGTGCCTCCTTATTGAGGCTGGACAGCTGTTCAAATGTATAAGGATTTGAGAAGACCACCGTGACACAACACTTCATAAATCACATCTACTACTCCTTCCAAATGACGGGGAAATTAGGAAAAGAGTTAACCAGCCTCAGATCTCATATGAAAGCAATCATCATCAAACATTTTGGGAACTCTCTTAGCTTAGTCATGAGGCTGTAGTAACCCTTCCAAGGAATCTTCTTTCCACACATCACTGTCAGCCTTTTGGAAGGATGTAAACAAACGAACAAAATGTGAAAGTTATTTTTAAGTATATCCTCAGAGTCGTGTTTGTTTTTCTCATTCCCATTAAACTTTACTTCCATTCAAGTTAATTCATTTGTGTATCCATTCATCCGAGACAGTCATGCCCCTAGTCCCTCCTTGATAACACACACATAAGGGGGCAGGTAATACAAATGTGCCTCATGTCCTAGGAGACACTTCAGTGCCCCAGCTTTCGGCGCCCAGGGCCGCCTGTGCTCCCCTCTGTACCAACCAGGACCCCAAGTGAAAGTGAAAGTGTTAGTTGCTTAGTCATGTCTGACTCTTTGCAACCCCGTGGACTGTAACCATCAGGCTCCTCTGTCCATGGAATTCTCCAGGCAAGAATACTGGTGTGGGTAGCATTCTATTCTCCAGGGGATCTTACCGACCTAGGGATAAAACCTGGGTCTCCTACATTGCAGGCAGATTCTTTACCACCTGAGCCACCGGGGAAGTCCACAAGGACCCCAGGATATAGCCCCTATTTTTGACGGCAGTGCTGTCAACACCAAATCTACTCATGTGGTTTTGCTCCTCCCAGGAACGACAGTGGAAGTGGTACACTGTTCCCTCATCTCCCCGCCACCCTGACCCCTAACCCCTGCATCTTTCAAACAGCCAGTCCTGTTACCCAGTATTAACTCTGTTGGCTAACACTATTAGTACAGAAAAGTAATTCTTTGCTTTTTGCTGGAATTAAACAAGGCAGATTTATCAGTAGCAATCGTAACTATTAAGAGAGGTGACCTGCTCCTTTAAAAAAAGATCATCTTACCTTTCCCTGATGGAAATGGGAATTCCCCCCAGATAGTATGTGCCAAAATCAAATATCTCATCTTCAATTTTAACACTTTGAGTATCCACATTTATCCACATACGTTGTTGGATTTTTCCAATTTTGATCAGAATCTAAAATAAATGAGAGATGAATCAGCCAGCAATGAGAAATAAAATAATTCTATTCACGATGGTTCAGAGCTATTATGTTTTTGCCTTTCTTCAGATTCATTTATACACATGGTATATATATTAACACAAGGGATCTGAGCACAGTAGCACATCTGCATAAAATTATAATAATAAAAATTTAAATAGAGATGTTTGCATTTGTTTGTCTGTTTTGGCTGCACCACATGGTTTCAAGGACCCTAGCTCTCTGACCAAAAACTGAACCTGCACATTTGGTAGTGAAAACTTGGTGCCTAACTACTGGACCACCAGGGAATTCCCGAAATGTTTGCATTTGAAATTAATCATTTTTTTAAATATTAAAAAAATTTATTAATTTTAACTTTTTATTTTGTATTGAGGTATATCCGATTAACAATATAGTGACAATTTCAGATGAAGAGCAAAGGGACTCAGTCATACATATACATATATCCATGAAATGAATCATGTTTTATCTACACCATATGGATGTTATATATTTCATGCAAAAATATTCAGATTTTAAAAGGATATGTCTCTCAGCTAATAAGTTCATCTGGTAATAGAAAAGTGTTCTGTGCACTGACTTAAAGGACTAAAAACATGTAATGACTCAGATAAACAGATTCAAAGGATGTACCAAATGATCTTTCCCGTCGTTTATGATGTCTCTGATTCCTTTTTCTTTAGGCGGCTCTGAATTCAGTTTGTATCTCACCATGAGTCGGCCATCTTCTACATTCAGAGATATGAAGTGATCCTACAGCGTGGGGACAATGTAGATTAGAATTCTCAGGAAGAGCCACATGCACTCAAACTCCAGCCTGCTCTCAGCTTCAGCTGCCTTCTGAGTTCAAAGGAACAACAGCGCTTAACACTCAACTCCTGGGATGGGATGATGGCTAAATCCTGTCAATCATGTTAAACAATCTATATAGTAATTAGCACACAGGAAGGAAACAATAAATGCTAGCTATCTTCATGATTTTGTTTTATACCAATCTATAACCAGCATGTAAAACTGGCAACTGAAAAGATACAGATCATGAATATCATTGGAAAATATGATTGCTACCTTTTGGAGGGGTTTCCCAGGTGGTGCTAGTGGTAGAGAACCCACCTGCCAATACAAGAGCTGTAAGAGATGTGGGTTCAATCCCTGAGTTTGGAAGATCCCCTAGAGGTGGAAATGGCAACCCACTCCAGTATTCTTGCCTGGTGAATTCCATGGTCAGAGGAGCCTGGTGGGCTACAGTCCATGGGGTTGCAAAGAATCAGACATGACTGAAACAACTTAGCAAGCACACACATTTTGGACAGAGGTAGGGTCTTCTTCAAACCCCACTTTCCACCACCTGTTTTCTGCTGTATTCCTATTTCTCCTCTATCTTCCATTTAACAGTTGCTTTGTTGTTGCTGTTTAGTTACTAAGTCGTGTCTGACTCTTTACAACCCCACGAACTGTAGCCCAGCAGGCTCCTCTGTCCATGAGATTCTCCAGGCAAGAATACTGGAGTGGGTTGCCATGCCCTCCTCCAGGGGATCTTCCCAAGCCAGTGATTGAACCCATGTCTCTTACTCTCCTGCACTGGCAGGTGGGCTTTTTTTGTTTTTGTTTTCGTTTTTTTTTTTTTTACCACTGGTGCCACCTGGGAAGCCCAACAAGAGTCCTTACCTAAAAGCAAAGTCAGTCCTTCTCTGGATCCTAAGCCTTGCTCTTGGAAGTCAATGAGGGTTCATCATACTCATAAAGAACAGAATAACATCAACTCATCCTACTTAACAGCAGCACTGGGGATCACTTTCTCTATCTGGTTCAAAGTGAAAAAGTTAAAGTGAAAGTCATTCAGTCGTGTCCAACTCTTTGTGACCCAATGGACTCAGCAGTCCATGGAATTCTCCAGCCCAGAATACTGGAGTGAGTAGCCTTTCCCTTCTCCAGGGGATCTTCCCAACCCAGGGATTGAACCCAGGTCTGGGTTCAATCACAGGCAGATTCTTTACCAACTGAGCTACCAGGGAAGCTCCTTTTATGTGGTTACTAATGGCATTTCATTGGAAGGACTGATGCTGAAGCTGAAACTCCAGTACTTTGGCCACCTCATGCGAAGAGTTGACTCATTGGAAAAGACCCTGATGCTGGGAGGGATTGGGGGCAGGAGGAGAAGGGAACGACAGAGGGTGAGATGGCTGGATGGCAACACCGACTCGATGGACATGAGTTTGAGTAAACTCTGGGAGTTGGTGATGGACAGGGAGGCCTGGCGTGCCGCGATTCATGGGGTTGCAAAGAGTCGGACACGACTGAGCGACTGAACTGAACGGCATTTCATAAGATTTCTTCTAATATATATAGTATTTCTGATTCTTAGTCTCCAAGAACTTCAAAATGTATTGGGTTGACCAAAAAGTTCATTTAGGTTTTTCTGTAACATCTTACAAAATGTTTGGCCAAACCTAGTACAAAGAAGACCTTGTTGCAGAAAACAACTGCCTTGCCCTGAAGATGCTATGTGACTTCTCAGCTCTCTGCATTCTTCAGGCAGGTCAGGATGTCCCCAGACCATCAGAACTGATTCATCCTTGGACTCTCCCTAGGAGTCCAGAAGAACCCCAAGAGAGGAGAGGTGGACCAGGTCTGTGTCCCCACCCTGCAGGCAAAGTGTCTGGTAAAATCTCAAGCTCCATATCAATCCTGCATTCTCAAACTGAAAATCCCATGGACTGGTCCACATTTCTCTAAGCCTCTTGATGAAGGTGAAAGAAGAGAGTGAAAAGGCTGGTTTACAACTCAACACTAAAAAAACTAAGATTATGACATCCAGTCCCATCACTTCATGGCAACCAGATGGGGAAAAAATGAAAACAGTAGCAGATTTTATTTTCTTGGGCTCCAAAATCACTATGGATGGTGACTGTAACCATGATATTAAAAGACACTTGCTCCTTGGAAGAAAAGCTATGACAAACCTAGATAGCTTATTAAAAAGCAGAGACACCACTTTGCTTACAAAGGTCTATACAGTCAAAGCTATGTTTTTCCTGTAGTCATGTATGGATGTGAGAGTTGGACCATAAAGAAGGCTGAGTACTGAAGAACTGATGCTTTCGAACTGTGGTGCTGGAGAAGACTCTTGAGAGTCCCTTAGACTGCAAGGAGATCCAACCAGTCCATCCTAAAGGAAATCATCCCTGAATATTCATGGGAAGGACTGATGCTGAAGCTGAAACTCCAATACTTTGGCCACCTGATGCGAAAAGCCGACTCACTGGAAAAGACCCTGGTGCTGGAAAAGATTTAGGGCAGAAGAAGAAGGCGGTGACAGAGGATGAGATGGCTGGATGGCATCTCTTGACTCAATGGACATGAGTTTGAGCAAACTCTGGGAGACAGTAAAGGACAGGAAAGCCTGGTGTGTTGCAGTCCATGGGGTAACAAAGAATCGGACACGACTGAGGGACTGAACAATGACATGTCCTATGCAGCATCTTCAAGAAGAGCTCATTCTCTAGAGAGTTTAAGTCTAGGCCTATCTACCAGCAGATGGTGCTGACGATCACTCAGAGAGTCACTTTTGGCCTTTTCTAAACTAGAAGATGTCAGTATGGTCTCCCGGAACCTCAGCTGCTTGAAAACAGAGAAGCCTCCATGTCTTGGAAAGTCAAGGTTCAGGCAGAGAGAGATGAAATCTCTTACAGCCTGAAAAGAGTCAGACCAAGAAGCAAACAGCAGAAGGTCGAACAGCCTAGCTTTCAGAGACCCCAGGAAGACTTAACATTTTTTTTTAGGCAGAATAAGCAAAGATTACTAGGCAAACAGTAGTTTTCGAAGAATAAAACTGACAATGCAAATAGAATGGGTAAGTGGCAATTTCTCCCACTTTTCGGTGGCATCGTCTCAAATTCTGGATGACTTGCCTTACCAAAACACACATTCACACAGCCAAAGGAAGTACTGGGTTAGCCAAAAAGTTTCATTTGAGTTTTTCCGTAAAATGTTACAGAAATGAACTTTTTTGGCCGATCCAACAGAGATGGGCCAAGGGAAAGGATGCAGCTAACATTTGCACATTGTTTTTCAGATACATTGTTTGTTTATAATAACTCAGTTACCCCAAAATTGTTCAAATGAATGGACATATTTGGTAATATCTGGATGTTTGCCATAGGTTACCTTGTTTTCTGCAAAAAACAGCAAACCTCTGTCCACAGTGGTCTGAATCGTCTGTCCAAAGGTGGGGAAGGGGGCATTTGGTTGAGTTGGAACTCGAGCATAGCCTGTACCTTCAAAATAATTTTTGTCTGATTCTTCTTTTCTCCTGTCAACACCAATCATCATTAAGTGAGAACACAGCAGCAAAAGACTGCCAGGAAACTATCTTTATTGATGAAAAAGTGAGCAAAGTCTGTGCAATCAAGTTGTCATATTTTGTTAGAGAAGAGGAAACATCTTTAAATTTAATGTTGAAGCAGTCCACTGTATCTCCTGGATCTGCTCTTATACTCTATGATGATCAAACTCTACCTCAACAGAGATGCTATTCAGGAGACCCTATTGCAAACATCTGCTTAGGAAGACGTGACCCAGCAGCTGAAGGTCTTGCAATGTAAGAAATAATATATAATGAAATAAAATTTTATTCTGAGTAATAAACACTCAATCTGTCTCATATTAGAATCTTCCCAATCAGCAACTTTCAAATAGGTTCATATGCCAAAGTCATGGTGTTCTTTATGGACTACTGTTTTACTTTTGAAAAAGCTTACAGTAAAAGAAATAGTTTGTGCCCTAAATCAGGCACCATCTAATGCTGAATATTTTGTGGTAGGAGGCACCAAAAACTGAAGAAAGATTTATTTTTTTCAAAATCAAGAAAATTCTGTCCATTTAATATTTGATATGAATAAGGAAAAGACTTTTCCTTATTTAATTTGTATTCCTTAAGTATAAATTACATATGCTTTTTATGCTATATGACTGCAAAATCACAGAGAGACACCAGCTTCTAGGTTTTATTTACCTTCTACAAGGCTCCACTTCTGTTGTGTTGAGATTGAAAGTCTTTTTGAAGTTGTACAAGCTCAGAACATTTTCATTGAGGTCATCTAATTCAATACAACCTTTGTATGCAGGGAATCTCAGTCTACTAGGAGGCTGAAAAAAAAAACAACAAAAAAGTTTTTACTAATTGAACAAAGGACAATGATCAGGTTGACTGAGAAATAGTTTAACTCTATCGCTTTTAACCATCAATATAGCATAGGGGTGAGCATATGGACCCTGAAGACAGATGCCCTGGCTTCGCTGTTTTCTAGCTGTCTGATCCTGGGCAAGTTTTGAAGAAACTGATCTCTGTTTCAGTTTTGTCATCTGTGAAATAGGAATGATAATGATGCTTATTTAAATTATACACCTAAGCCTAGATCACTGCATATAAAAGAATTCAATAAGTTTAAAAAAAAAAAGAATTCAATAAGTTTAGTAATTATCACTATAGATGCGTTAAGAATATATCATTAAATCCATTTTATATATAACTGATTAAAACATCATTATGCCAAATTAAATTTTAAATATTTCCATTCGGTGAAATAACATTCAAACTTACTCTAAAATCAGATGGGTAACCTCCAACATAGAACACAACATTTTCAGGATCCAAATTGAGAAGTGTGTTGCTATTCCCACTATCCATGTCATGGAATTGATGTGTTTCTGGTTTACTGGAGGTGGCTTTTAGGGTGTAATTAAGCCTTGCAAACTGATAAATTCTGTTTAAAAAATAAGTCAGACAATAAAGTTGTAAAAGATTTATGAGGAGATGAAATAAATCAAAGCTAAAGTACTTAATGGGGGTTCAGCAATATAAAATTAAAGTTTGGTGACCGTAGGTCAGATTACCAAAGAGCTATAATCAGACTCATACCTCTGGAATTTCACCCGGTCCATCACCGCCTCCTGAGTTTTACTCTCGGTCAAGGTCTGGTCCACCTGGAGTTCAGTCTCATCCTCTCCCAGGTTGTAGACGCATGTGAGCTGGCCGTTTACAACAGCCATGCCGATGTAGTCCCTGGAGGCCTGCAGACACCAAAGCATTTCACATACTGTATTCTCTGAACTCACCATCCTCAGAGGATGCATTTCAAATAGCTAACAGCTTTCATTTAGTCAGCCCAGGGCAGACAGAATGAATGAGGTACATTCTGGTATAAAATAATACAGACAGCACGGTTAATTAACAATGTCTGGGCTGTCTTTGCTCATGTTATCAGGAGGGCATTCATTTATCCACTACTCCATTCGCTCAATCTGCAAGTATTTGCCAAGCACCTGACATAAAGATGAACCAGATACGGGCTCAGGTTGCCATTCAATTTCATTCTGGGAAGGAAGATAAGCCATTTATGTTCTTCCTATGCCATACAAGGTCCCTGCAATACTCTGGGCATGCTTGTTCGCTCTATGTTATCATGTCAGCTGTGTATGGACCTTTCTTCCCTGTTAGAATGTGAGCACCTTAAGGTAAAAACAAATTTTTGAAAACTGCAGTAAAATATACATAACATGAAATTTACTATTTTAACCTGTTTTAAGTATACATTAAGTACATTCAAGAAACAAATTTTTGTTTACATAAATACAAGGTGTGGCACATAGTAGATATATCATATATTTGTTGAAGGAATAAAGTCATGTGCATTCTGCCATAATACAAAGCAAAGAGTCATAAGAAAGTTACAAATAAATCCCCAATCCTTGAAGCATGAATGAGTAACCAACAACAGTGCTGATTTTAGGAATCCTTAAATACAATGTCCACTAGTGACGGCCAACAATTTGCTAACTGCCCAGAATTTTCAAGAACCAGACAGACTTCAGGCATTTCTTTTCCACGCGTATGTGTTCAGTCTCCCAGTAGTGGCCGACTCTTTGTGATCTCAGGGACTATATTCTGCAAGGCTCCTCTGTCCGTGGGATCTCCCAGGGAAGAATACTGGAGTGGGTTGCCATTTTCTTCTCCAGGGGATCTTCCTGACCCAGGGATCAAACCCGCATCTCTTGCATCTCCTGCTCTGGTAGGCAGATTCTTTACCACTGAGCCACCTGGGATGCCCATTTCTTTTCCATTCATGTATAAATAACCTAGTCAGTGATTACCTGTTCCTCTGACACTTACGTGGAAGAGATATATTTTAAGAGGAGGAATTAAAAGCTAAAATAAACTGCTTAAAATATCTATAACAGTGGTGGTTTAAAGAATTTAGAATTATAGCATTGAAGCAATTGGATTTCTCACTAATGAGGCAGGAGAGGCTTAATTTCTCTCCAGGCCTCATTCACAGAGGGTCCCCACCCCAGAGACATGGGAGTGTCTGCGGCTGGGCACCCTGAGAAGAGGACCGAGTCCCGAGCAGTGAGGAAGAGCTGCCCTGATCTCCAGAAAGCCTTGATACTGCTTCCTGGTTGAGAGGAGAGGGTGCTGATCTTCAGCCCCAGGTATGGACATGCTCAGGTGGACACACACATGTGCTCACATGCTGGGCCCATTTGGCAAGGCTTCTAGATCCCCGCCTCCAAAAACAACTTTAAATTGATGAGAGATCTCCCATGGAGCCATCAGAGGCAGTGGCATCTCCTGCCATGCCAATGGCAGTGACATGGCTGTGTCACACACCTCAAAAGCCATATTCTGTTTTAAAAACCAGGGAAATGTCAGAGCAATACTTACATCTTTATTTCCGAGGTACATCACAAACATATTCTCGGTCCCACCACTTTCTGTTGATTCAGGTCTTTGGAGAAACAAAGAAAGAGATGTGTATCCTTTCAAGTCTTCCAGGTCATTTGGCAGCCGGACTTCAACTCCAGATCTACCGTTGAATCTCATGGGGACAGCGACCTGCAAGGGACCAGATCCACGGTGTTAGCTGGTCCAGGGGAGAAAGGTGGGGAGCTCGGGGTGGAGGCTTCTGACTGCAGCTGCTCCCAAGTGGCTACAACAGGGAGTGAAGATGTATAGCTGTCCCCTAGGCCTGGAGTCTACACTCAGGCAGCCGCTCCAGGAGTCGGGGAGTAAAGCCCTCCTGTTCTTCCTGCCTGCGAGCCAAGGGTCTTTGGGAGGTGCACTCTGTTGTCTGTGCCAGCAACAATAATCATTATAGTAAATTATTACCATCATTATTATGGTTATAATATTAATATAATATTACCCATATTAATGTCATAATAATACCACCACCATCATCATCATATATTAATGTATTATAATAATGAGGTTTTACATATAGTATAACATGACACATAATATGATACATAATATATAATATAAATATTATATAATACATAATATAATTGTAATATAGGGAATTATATATAATTAGGGTTATAATACATATTAATAGGATTAACATAATATGATCCTATTAGTAATAATATTATATATTATAATATAAACTCTAATTATATATAAAATTAGTAATAGGGTTATAATATTAATATTAAATTAACCCTGTTAATATGTATTATAGCCCTATTAATATATAACATTAATAATAATTACTATTATTCCAGCCCCAGAAGGTTTTTGTGCAAATGAGCTAATCTGTATGGAAGCATTCAGTATGATATAGTCGATGTATAATACATCAAAATATTTTTTTTAAAGAATTAACTCTTTAAGGAATCATTTCTCATTAATATATTACATGTTCTGGTTGCATTTATTATAGGCACTCAGTCCTTAAAAATAAGTGCATCAAGGCTCTCTAGAATGTGCTTCTTAAATTCAGGGTAAAGGACCATTTTTTTCCCCTGTTATCTGCCCTGGACCAATACTTTTGTAAAATATACGAAAACTTAAATACTAGAAAAATGAAATGAAGAAAGTGTGCAAAATATAAGCTTACTGATCCCATTCTGGGATATTGAAGCAATTCAAGTTACTGAAAGCTTCTAAGCCTTTACTCTCAATTTTGTACTTATATATAATGAAGCAGTAACAAACTTCTGACCAGCTCTGGTCTGTGGATCCCCTTGGGTAGCCCTGCATTAAAACACAGAAAATAGATATTCTCTAACTACCTAAAGAATAACTCTAGAAATGATACTTACACCACCTCTACATTTCATTTCCCAAGCATGTATTTACGGAGGACCCTGTCTATGCAGGCATCAGGCAGGGGTGCTTAGAGATGCCTGAGCTGCATTCACTCCAAGGTGCTTACACCTGTCTCTTCTACTCACCCTCTGCCCTTCATACACTACACACATCCTGAGTCTGTGGCATGCCTTTCTGCTTTTGTCACTTGGAAAACTCTTGCTCATTAAAAAAAAATTTTTAATTAAGAAAACATTTCATGAACACACAAAAATAGAGAATATACCTGCATACACATGGCCATCTTAAGAAATTACATGTGACTGTTATAATTGAAGCCCATTATATAGCCCACCCTAGTCCTAGCTGCCTCTCCCTTCTCAGAGGTCACCGCTACCCTGGATCTGGATTCCCACATAGCTTCTCATGTGTGCTTTAATATTTTTATGAAATATTATCTATCTATGAACTGAAACTAGTCTTAGCTTTGTAAGTGACAGAGCAGGGATCAAGACAAGGCAGTCTGGGGACTTCCCTGGTGGTCCAGTAGTTAAGAATCCACCTTCCAATGCAGGGGACGCAGCTTCAGTCCCTGGTTGGAGAACTAAGAGCCCGCATGCCTCAGAGCAACTAAGCTCACATGCTACAAATAGAGAGAAAGCCACGCTGCAGTGAAGATCCTACATGCAGCAACTAAGACCCGATGCAGTCAAATAAATAAATATCGGAAAACATAAAAGCAAGGCAGTCTGCCTTGGTTATCAGCTCTATACCTCTGCGCTATTTATACACTTCATATTTTGTGCATTAAATTAGTGGCTGAACAGAGAGAGGCAAAAGCTAGAAGCACACTCTTTTCCATTTGCTTTTTATAAGACGTGTATGGGTACGAAGAGGGTGTTGTCTGCCAAACTGTGCCTTAGACTCTTTGCTGTTCTGCTAAAGGTTTTGTGTTGGAAGTTCTCTCTCTTAAAAGAAAAGGCAGATTTTGAGGCTCAAAGTAAGGAATATAAGCCTAGAAATCACCCATGGTGCCTCAGAGGCAATGATATTCTGACTTGGTTTCCATCCCACTTATTTCCAAATATCTCATAGGGAGTTGGCTGAAAAATACAAAATATTTCATTTACATTATTTTAGGATAAAACAAATTGGGAGAGAAGTGTCAGAAATTCAAGTAAATAATGTCAGATTAAAATTAGAAGAAAGGTTGACACAACTTCCCAATGAAGGAAAACTGCTGTAATCTCATATTCAGAACACTGCCCATGTGGGCAGGAACCACTCCTCCATCCTCACTAAAAGTGGATCCTACAATTTCCGAGTCACCGTGAGAAGATAGGGCTTGTGCAGTATCATATCGGCACGTTCTGATCACAGAACCCTTACTTGAACTTCCAATAACACTTTACTGCCTAGAGCCTGCCTGCATAAGCCAGTGGAAAGGAAACCACTGTCCCAGGCATACCAGGTCATTTAGTGGATGAAGATGATGTGAACTTCTGAAAGATGATGGGAGGAAATGAACTTTCACATGGGGAGAACCCAAAGAATTTGGGCAAGAAAGACAACCAATTCTTGAGTACCTAGGCATCTTTCACTTAATGAATAGAGTAACTTATCAAAGAATGAGCCTTGGTGTCTGGCAATGAGGGGCACACCCACCTTATTTGCGGCATCTCTGGCCTGCTGAATTAGTTCCCGTATGCGGTCCACGTTGTCAGAGATGTTGCCCAGTGGCAACAGCTGTTGGTTGATACTTTCAATTTTACTCAAAAGATCAGGCAGTTTGTTGGTTAATTTCTTCACTGTTGGTGAGATTACAAAATAGAAATTTATCATTGTGAGTTGAGAAAAAGTTAAATAGAGATGTTCTCGTGGATCGTATTTGTCAAGTGGTATGACTGGGTCCCACACATTGGATAGGATGACTCAGATCAGGTAATATTTTTTCTCTATTATAGAAATATATGTTACACATATTTCTATATATAATATGTAAATACATCATAGATTTTATTCTGGATATCAAATCATCTTTCTTGACACTATAAAAGTAAATCTTTCAAGGGGGAGGGAACCTCCCCTTGAAATAGGTAGCCATTATACCTATGGCTGATCTATGTTGATATATGGCACAAACCAACATAACATTGTAATTATCCTTCAATTAAAAAATAAATAAATCTTTCCTCTTTGATCTTTAATATTAATCATAATTCAAGTGTTCATGATTCAAAGACTATATCTCCACTCTATAAACGGGAAAATCAACAGCAATATTTCATGAATTTTTTTCAAAGCGTACAGGTTTTTTTTCTAATCATGTGTGACATAGGCAAAATTATTTAAGTCAATAAAAATTTTTAAGAAATTTCACAAAAAAAAAAAAAAAAAGAAATTTCACATGTTCTGATTCTTTCCACTGCCAATCACCTTGGCTCCTCCAAAGTCCTACTTGGTCCTTTTAATTAACAGAATAGCCATATGTCTTTGAATGGATCATGTGAAGTTGTTTCTTAATATTTTAATTTCTAAGATCAGATTTTACTGGGGAGAAATTACAACAGACCAAAGCACATAATGATGGAGAAAATGGATAATACGTCCTGGCCAGAGAACACCTGCTACCTGAATTATCCGCATCACTGAGAGCCTTGTTGAAGTCTTCGCTCTGGGTGCTCCCATAGGTATCCTTAATTCTTTCCACATCTGTCTGAATGGGGTTGAGCCCATCTAGGACCTCATTTGTGATATCATTGGCGTTTCTGACCAGGCTCTTTGCACTATTGATTATGCCATCGATGTCATCTAAGGCACATACAAACAGGGAGGTGTCAGTCTCTAAAATCTCTGACAAAAGAAGACAAGTCCAGTGGGTTAGGGGGCGGCTGACCTCTCTGTATTCCATGAAGATCACCTCGGATGCTGGTAAGATTGGTGTCTATCAGGCCTTTCTGAACGGTCATAGTTTTCAGTGTTTGCTGCAGGTTGTTGATAGCTGGGCTGATTTCTGAAATAAAGTAGGAAGAGGCAATTAGCCTAAAGATCTTGATCCTCCACGGGTACTGGCAGACACTGAAGTAGCCAGGGTCTTCACAGCACTGAGCACACTTGCATCTTAGGGGTCATCCCCAAGATACCCACTGCTTGCTCCTAGACCAGACCCCCAGCTCCTCCATTATAGAGGCCAGGAGCATACAGAGCCTGTGGTACCAGGCTCCTTGGAAATGCACATGAAGAAAGGGAAAGGCCTACCAACTCAAGGGAAGACTTAACTTACGCTCTGCTCAGGGCAAAAGTATCTGCTTAGTAAAGGAAAGGGATGCTGGTGGTGGTCTAGTCGCTAAGTCATGTCAGACTCCTGCGACCTCATGGACGGTAGTCTACCGGGCTCCTCTGTCCATGGGATTCTCCAGGCAAGAATACTAGAGTGGGTTTCTATTTCCCTCTCCAGGGGATCTTCCAGACTCAGGAATTGAAACCAGGTCTCCTGAATTGTAAGCAGACTCTTTACCAACTGAGATACAACAGCCACCCAAGGAAAGGGATGTGTCTGTCTTACTCACTGCTGTGTCCAGGGCATGATGCCATGTCTGGCACTCTTCGGGGTTTAATATTAGTATGTATTTATGGAACAAGGGAATGCATGTATGAATAAATTAATGAATGAATAATGCATAAGGGATGCCCCTTCAGTCAAGAGTGAAGGAATATTGGGCTTTCCTGGTGGCTCAGTGGTAAAGAGTCCACCTCCCAACGCAAGAAACAGGGGTTTGATTCCTGATGCAGGAAGAGCCCACATGCCGAGGAGCAACTACTGACCTGTGCTCCAGAGCTTGGGAGCCGCAGCTACTGGGAGCATGTGCCATGACGCCTGAAACCCAAGTGCCCGAGAGCCCATGCCCGCCAAGAAGAGAAGCCACCGCAATAAGCCTGCACACGGCAACTACGAGCAGTCCCCTGCTCTCCACTAGAGAAAGCCCGAGCGACCACAAAGACCCAGCTCAGTCATAAATAAATAAACTGCCTTTTTAAAAAAAGAGTAAAGGAATGTTGTTGAGACAGCCCCACTAAAGCAAACACACACACACAGAGCAGGCACCGTTTCCATTCATTTCCAAACTGACACATTCAAGGACATATTCAGTGAAAGGAACAAAGCTTACAGGCATTTCTAGCTGATAATATTGCCCCTTGGGGGTCATAGAAAACGACCAGTGAATGCTTTAATATCGAGCTGATGACATATGGCTTAAACTGTGATTCCAGGACTGGTTTAAATAACAATGTAGTTAACATCCTAATCCTTTCAAAAACACAGATCACCTTTTAGCTCAAATTTTGTAAAGACAACAGGTGTCATACCAGGAAATTTTAATTTTTGAAATGTGCTAGGCAGACTACATATTTTTTTGTATTTTCTTTTTCATGTTTTCATATTTATTTTTCATTTTAATTTTTGAAAATGATAAATAAATGTATTTATTTACCAGTAGAGGGTATCTAATCACTTTGAAAGGATTAAGAAGGTGAATGAGGACTATGAGCTGAGATAGTTGTTCAGCTATGAATGACCACAGCAGACCAGAGAAAATCAAGGGTCAGCATTTTCTGAACAACAGGAATTTGGTGAGATTGAGATGGTTTAATTTTTTTTAAATCAAATTAAATAAACGGAAAAATTCAAAGGCAAAACTTTTAAAATCCTCATATATTTCACAATGGTAGTGATTTTTCGTGCTTTTACTTACTAAGATTTTATGGCTTAAGAAATTTTGAAGCAGTTGATCTAATGACTTGAAACTACTTATCTGGGCCTTAAATAAGACAGCAGCACTGTACCCACCTCAAAGCTACGTGGGTCCCCAATGCTATGTGCATATGGGATTAAATGAAGAATCCCCTCTCCCAAACCCACGGCCAGACCCAAACAAGCCTATCAGTCTCAAGATTTATTTATATTCATGAGACTCTAGTTAACTTGACTTATGTTAGAATATCGGCTGGTGGTAGTCAGTTGCAAAGTCGTGTCTGACTCTGTGACCCCATGGATTGTAGCCCACCAGGCTCCTCTGTCCATGGGATTTTCCAGGCAAGAACACTGGATTGGGTTGACATTTCCTTCTCTAGGGGATCTTCCCAATCCAGGGATGGAACCTATATCTCTTGCATCTCCTGCATGGGCAGGCGGATTCTTTACCACTAGCACCACCTGAGAAGGGTAGAAACATCAGATCAATGAATTTACAAAGTATCACCTACAAGGACACTGAGATTCAAGAAGTGCATTTGCTCCTGGTCTCATAGATTGTTTCCAAGCCCTTGACAATCCCAGCCCCCAACAGCTACCCCTTCCATACCTTGCTGTAGCTTCTGCTGTGTTATCTTGGCTTCGTTTAACAGTTTATCGCTGCTGGAACTCAGAGTTTTCGCTTTTCTTGGAAGATCTTCCTTTATTACTGTCTGAAAGCAAAGCATTTGTCAGTCTTAAATGTGATACATACATTAGGAAATATGGAGTAAGAGTTTTCATCCTAGCCTTTATCTTTAATGTTTAAAGAATGAGGCTAGAAGGTAAGGCAGAGGTTTAAAAAGACTGTTCCTTAAAAGCTACAGTTAGGGCTCTAGGTAGACATTTGTGGCTTGGGGAGGTGGACCCATCACTGTCGACATAATGATAAATTATGTGATACCTTCTCACTTTCTCACTGTCACTTGTACAATGCCCTCTGCAATGATAGAGGACAAAGCTGAATTACTTTTAGGCTTTTAATCTTTGGGAGATTAAAAATCTTCAACCTTCCAAGAAGTCTGTTCACTAATTCTCTCATAGTTAATAACTTGTTCTTTATTTTTAGATATAGGCCTATTATATAATGCATTTCAGATCCCATAGGATCCACAGACACGCCCAGGTGAATGACAAAGGACAGGAAATAAATGGTTCTCAAATTGTGTACAAAAATCTCTTCTTTGGTAAATGTTGATACCTGATCACACAGCTTAAAAGCATACCTGGTAAGAATCAGGGTATAATACTTTCATGGTTCAAAATCAATAATCAGGGTGATTATTATCTGGTTTTACAAATGATTTTGAATACTGGGCTATGTTTATCCAAAAGCCAAGTAAATACAGAAATGACAGAGCAAGGGCAAGTCTAATCTACATAACAAATTCTGATCTAAAATAAGCTTTGTTTTTTCCCATTCCCTGGTGCACACAGAAAGAAAACAGAAAAGTGAGTCATCTCCAGAGTGTGCTGAGAGAAGGTGTCACGGCAGATGCCCACCTGGAGAGCAGCCTCAGATGCAGTGGTGGCCTTGTCGGCCGCATCCTCGGCCGCTTTGATGGCGTTGAGGATGTTCTCGTAGGCGGTGGCAGCGTCCACGGCACAGCGCACCAGCTCATCCCCACTGGCGTTCCTCTTGATCCTGGAAAATGGTACGGGAGGAGGGCTCCAGCTGGGGCCTCTGCCTGCAGCCAAGCCCCCTTACCTCCCCATTCATTTGGCTGATGGAGATTCGGGGCTGTGGGCTCCGAGGCTCTGCTCCAAAGATGCAGCTGGGAATCAGTTGGGTTCGGACCTGGGCCCTGGGTGCCGCCCCCCACCCTGGTCCGTACTTCCTACCAGGCTCCAGCAGCCCCTGTGGTCAGACCCCCAGGCGGCCCACTCACTCCTCCAGCTGCTTGGCCAGCTCCTGGAGGGACTGCGAGTGCCTCTCTGCCTCCTCCACCAGAGATGCTCTGCTGGCCGATCTGGAAAGTTCTCTCACTTTGTCACTCAGTTCGTGTCTTGCTTCATTTAAAGTGACTGCTAATTTTTCATACTCCTGTATTTTCCAAGTAAACAAGAGATAGTGTCAAGTTAAGCAAAGCACAGATATGCCATTTTCTTGAACTCTGTCATAAATGAGGTTTCCAGGAAGTAACAATGAGAAATTGTTTCCTGAGCCCATTCACCACAGCAATTACTCCCTGGTTACTTCACACAGTGGCACTGTGAATATTCTCCCAAGTTTCACTACCATTTTGAGCATTTTCCATATGGTGGATACCCACTTTGATGAATTTTATAAAAGCACATCATTATCCTTAGTGTATCGTGGTACTAAACCTAAACATTTTTTCTGATTTAGAAACAGTGATCATAAAATATATTTTTAAAATGCCCAGTGGGTTTCTGAGAAATATTGCCAGTCTTTTACCAGTCCTAAATGTCTTCTGTTAATTAATGCATGCCTGATTTATTTTATTTTTAATTGCTTTTCAGCTTCAAGAAGGTATAAGTGACATAAAATTGTGAGATATTTAAAGTGTACGAGTGATGATTGGATATATGTATACACTGTGAAAGGATTTCCCCCCACCGAGTTAACACATCACCTCATATTTTATGCTCTTACTTTCTTTGGGGGTGGGGGTGAAGGTGAGAAGATTTAAATTCTACTTTTGTAACAAATTTCAGTTATACAATGTAGTGTCATCAACTAGAGTCACTTTTTTTGTTTTATATTAGCTCCTCAGACCTTATTCATCTCATTGGTGAAAATGATATTTAAAAAATGCTAGCAAATTTGTTTTTATTACAAAAGTAATGTTCACTTATTGCAGGCAAATTAGGTAGGTAGATAGGCAAATAGATATAAAACAAATGCAGTGGAATGCAGCAACCTATGGTTGCTGGGGGGAAAGGATGCTTAGGGACTTTGGGGAGGTCATATACACACTGCTTTATTTAAAATGGATAACCAGCAAAGACATGGAACTCTGCTCAATGTTACCTGCCAGCCTGGATGGAGGTGGGTAGGGGGAGAATGGATACATGTGTATGAATGGCTGAGTCCCTTCGCTTTTCACCTGAAACTACTACAGCATTCTTAACCAGCTATACCCCAATGCAAGATAAAAAGTTTAAAGTTTGGGAGAAAAAAAAAGAAGACACATCATTCACCCCTCCCCTAAGGGACAACCGCTGTTAACATTTTGGTATATTTTCTTCCATCTAAAGACATATATTTGAGGGAAAAAATGTTTAGCCTATCTCATAAGTTCCTCGAAATGTAATTTAAATGCTTTTCGAGTTTCTAGAAAACAAGTTTTGCCTCTACCTCATGGCTTTTCTTCATCAATTGCAGGACAATATTAGTTTGCATTAAGGAAGAATCTGCCGTGGCTAGACGCTTGGTGAAGTCACTCTGGAGGGAATTCATTTCTTTAACTTGTCTCTGCAGAGAAAAAGAAGATCTGTGAGCTGCATGATATATTGTCAGAAGGCACAGGCATATTTATTGGACAACAGCATAGAGGTAATTTCAGAGTCAAAATGTCTTCTTGAACTTAAAGATCATCTAGGCAACTCCTAAGTCATGAGACATCAGTTCAACTTGTCGTGTGGAGGTGTTGTCAAAGTTTCCACAAGCTACATGCCAACGAAACAACTGTTGTTGCATTGGAGGAGGTTTCTACACCACGGCCAACCAGGCCAGTGAGGTGGATGCATAATTAAGCTCTGGTTAGTGGATCAGGACGAGGGAGTTGAACTAAGCAAATCAGCACCATCAGTACACTCTACATGCTGGTCCTGATGAAGATGTAGGGGCATTTCAATAAGAAAGCACACAAGAGGACTTCCCTGGCAGTCCAGTGATTAAGACTCTGCACTTCCGATGCAGGGAACGCAGGTTCAATCCCTGGCCCGGGAACTAAGATTCCACATGCTGCATGGTGCAGCCAAAAAAAAATTAACTAAGAAAGCACACAAGCCCTTAGGAAACCAGGGTGGAGGCTGCCAGAATTCAGAGATCCATAAAATTGGGTCTGCTCCCTCCCCTTGGCGTAATCCAACAGAGGTGTTACCTGCAGAGGCTTTGGGAGTTAACCATACTACCATCTGCAAAGATACCATTCATTTTCTTTTACCAAATTCATCTTTCTTTGGGTGGGGGGAGTGGGTCAGTTCTATGTTGGGCTTCCCAGGTAGCTCAGCTGGTAAAGAATCCGGCTGCAATGCAGGAGGCCCTGGTTCGATTCCTGGGTCAGGATGTGCCCCTGGAGAAGGGATAGGCTACCCACTCCAGTATTCTTGGGCTTCCCTGGCTCAATGGTAAAGAATCCACCTGCAACATGGGAGACCTGGGTTTGATCCCTGGGTTGGGAAGATTCCCTGGAGGAGGTCAACACACTCCAGTGTTCTTGCCTGGAGAATCCCCGTGGAGAGAGGAGCCTGGCGGGTTACAGTTAATGGGGTCGCAAAGAGTCAGACACAACTAAGTGATTAACACACACACACACACACACGACACAAAAAGTCAGTTATTTAAAACATATATTGTATACTTTGAATTAATTATAACAATAGCAATTTCTCAACTATTTGGCAGCATTATTCCTCCAGTCCTCTACCAGTCAGGAGTTGGGGTGAAGTGATTGGGTCTGCTTTCCCTGTGGTTTAAGTTCAGAAACTCTTCTGGCCGTTGAGGAGTAAGAGATACTTTGATTTTGCATTGAATGCCTTGTTCCTCTTTGATTAGGGTTTCCCACACAGACAGGTTCCTGACTCTGCCACCTGATTAACATTAAAGCTCCCTGCTCCCTTTTGCTTGTCCTCAACCAAACCGTGCAGATTCTGACCATGACCTCACCTTGATGGATTCCAAAGCCCTCTCATTTTCTCGGTTGAGGCCGGTGGCCTGCTTTGCTTGGGCACTGGCCTCCTGTAGAGCAGCACGGAGGCCACTGAGTTTGGCTTCATAATCATTTAAAGCATCTCGTATATTCTTCGCCAATCCATTGTTCTCCACCTGGTGGTTTTCCAGCCAGCTCCTTATCTGATTCAGCACTGAAACAGATCACCTTTTTGTTTTCCACTTGAGAAATGAGTGCATTGACACTAAGTCATAAAGACTACAGAAGAATTGATTTTCTACTCACTTCATGGTTTTACTTGAGCTTGCAAGGGAATGAGAAAGGAGGCTAGTGTTTATGTTATGTTGTGCCCTGTACACATTGTCTCAATTAACTTTTATGACAACCACATGAAGACAGTGATTATCTCATGTTTCAAATAAGAAAATGGATGGCCTGAGAAATTAGGTGACAAGGTTTCAGCCTTGGAACTGGAACTGAACTTGCAGAGTGTAAATATAAAGCACATGCTCCTTCTATTACTAATACTGTCTCCAAGGCTAACATTAAATTTAAACAATACAAATGCTAAAAGAGAGATGCCACTGTTTGTAGATTAACCACTGATATGTCATTCCACTCCAGAATGAAGCTCAGTATGTGGAAAAATATAGGCCTATCATTTTTAAAGTTTTGAGTTAATGTGGCATTTTCCTTAATCCAAATCTTTAGATATATTCCCTTAATTTCTAATACATCTATTTTTTTTGGTAGTAGTAATGTGAATATCAATGTATGATTCAAAACCCCAATGGTGATAAGGGGACTATTAAAAATGATATAATGGATCCTTTTGTAGTTCATGAGCATGGTGATTGGGTGTTCACGCTGCTGCATGACATGTGCCTCCCTGCAAACCTTGTTATGACACCAGCACATTACCCCTCTGACGTGAAAGGAAAAAAAATGATATAATGAGAAGCAGTAGAGCTTAAAGAAAAATGAAAATGCAGTTAAAAACAAAATAGAGGTGCCAGTGTCTAATATCTAAGCAGAAGAAACTATTTTTTTGCATGATAGTAAGATATTCTATTCTATGGATAAAGATGTGGTGTGTATATGTATATATAATGTATAATATACAGTGAAATATTATTCAGCCATTAAAAAGAATGAAATAAAGCCATTTGCAGCAACTTGGATAGACATAGAGATTATCAAAGTAAGCAAAGAAAGCCAGAAAGAGAAAGACAAATACTATATGATATCACATACATGTGGATTCTAAATCTAAATTTGTGATATGTTCACAAATGAACATATCTACAAAACAGAAACAGACTCATAGACATGGAGACCAGACTTGTGGTTGCCAAGTAGGAGGGGGTGGGGGAGGGAGGAATTGGGAGTTTGGGGTCAGTAGCTGCAAACTATTATATATGAGATGGATAAACAAGGTCCTACTGAATAGCACAGAGAGCTGCATTCAATACCCTGTGATAAATCATAATGGAAAAGAATATGGAAAAACATTTCTATATATATATATGTATATGTGTGTGCACATGCATAACTGAATCACTGCTGAAATTAACACATTGTAAATCAACTATAATAAACTTTTTTTTAAAAAAAGATGTTCTATTCCACAACCTCTCAGTAACCTGGAAAGGCCACCCATTTGTACCACGTGATACTCTACTAGTACTAGAGGCTGAAATGGTGACCCCTTCCCCAACCTGGCATGGTGTTCTCTGCACCCTGTATGTCAAGCCAATCAGAGCAGACTGAATGCACGCATTTGGAAGGGTCCTTACACTGCTGAGCCTCTCTTCTTTCAGCTTCAGCCTCCCTCAGCTGCTTCCCGAAGTTGCGGGTCCTCATTTCCCTCATCATGCGTCCAGCTTCAGCCAGCTCTCTGGAAAAATCACCTGAAGGCACCCTGTTTCCATCTCCCTCTGTCCCAGATACCTGCTTCACGAGAGCTGGAAAACATCAAGCTGTTTATTAAACTGGGAATTCTGGACTCCAGGAGACTACTAAGAAAAGAGACAGAGACTTTTATAGAGGGCTCATATTGGTTTTTCAGTATCTCTATAGGCTCTTTTTCATAATGCTGAGCTCTTTCTTTGTACAACAAAGGCTAAAGTAGTACAAAAGATACTTAATTGGGCTGAGTAACTCTTCTTACTGTGCACATTCCGGATGACATTTTTAATCTTCGAGTCCAGCTCTTTTGTACTTTGGGTTGTCCGATCAATGTCGTTATAGAATGCTTGTGCTTTTCTGGAATTTATTTGAACCTATACGAAGAGTAAATTGATGAGCAACAAATTAAGTTGTTGGGGGGGAAAAAACTAGCAATATTTTGAAGCAAAGAAAGAGTTAATGCTATTGACCTAATGTATTACCTTTTCCTGCAAAGTTTCAAATTCATGATTCAAGTTACTCAGCTCTTTTTCCAGAGCATCCATTTTTGATTTATGATTTGAAATGGTGGGACGGTAGCTGAACAGCTGGTTCTGAAAGTAAAATACAAAGTTAATCACAGTCTAGAGTAGAAATTTGGAGTAAGTCTTATCAACTTGGTAAACCTGGTGATGATATGAAAAGATTCATTGAGTAAGACCAATGCTGGTCCTTAGGAAAAAATATGGTTCTTTGAAATAGGCTTTATGAAGAATTTATGTTCTGATGTTGTGATCTGGTTCTAAAATAAAGTAGGAAAATTTAAAGACACGAAGAGACAAGATACTTTACTTGAATTAATGACCTAACCTTAAAGAAATGAGGGTGATGTCACTTACTTGATGTATTAATTTTTAGATTCTATAATAATGTCAATTTTTTAAACTTATATTTTACTTGATTATGCTAAAAACAAGTGTCTATGGCTACTCTGTTGAAAGAATCTATAAATTCAAAGAATTATACAGCAAGAGAAAAACTCAGAGCTCATTAAATCGAATTAAATTGAATACCCTCATTTAATAGGAAAAAAAGGAGAAAATAGAAACCTAAAAAAGTTGGGTGATTTGTCCATGCCATGGAAGTATACATGATCAGTGATTGCTTCAAGACCAAAATCCAGGTCCCCTTCCTCTTTTGGGTACTGAATGGCAACATTATTTTTAGAGGGGACACTGCTGCATACAGGTTTCCCTGGTGGCTCAGACAGTAAAGAATCTGCTTACAATACAGGAGACCCAGGTTTGATTCCTGGGTTGGGAAGATCCCCTGGAGAAGGAAATGGCTGGCTACCCACTCCAGAATTTTTGCCTAGAAAATCCCATGGACAGAGGAGCCTGGTGGGCTACAGTCCACGGGGTCACAAACAGTCAGACATGACTTAGTGACTAACACTATTACTATTGCTGTGTATGATATCTAGAGTAGCAATTACTTTCAATTTTGGTTTGTTTTTTTTTTTTAAGTTTGAACTTTTTCAATGTATGCACTTAGCATACAGAATCTTAGTTCCCCGACCAGGGATTGAACCTGCACTGGAAAGCACAGTGTCTCAACCACTGGACTGCCAAGGAAATTCCTCAAATTTTTGGAAAAAAATGTGTTAATATCTTGAAAGTTTTTACAAGAAAAAGCAATATTACTATCTCTACTTGTATATAAGAGCCAGTGTTGGGTAAAAGAACACAGGCTTTTCAGCTGAGGTTCAAACCCTAGGTCCACCACTTCATAGATATAAGCCCATTGGGCCTTATCTCCTTCATCTGTCTATCGGGGGCTGTAATATTAAGCTGCTGGGTTCTTTGTGGTGGAAAGTGGGCTAATGTATTATAAAATGTCATGTATACACAGAACCATTCAAAAAAGTTGGTTGCTTTGTCAAACATATTCCTACTCAGTTTCCAGTGTTTCTGTGACATTGCAAGAAGATGGTTCTATTTTAATTGTGCTGCAGAAAAATGAAGCACATGGTTGCAGGTCAGAACACCTGGATAAGAGGTATAGTGGGTGAACATACTCTTTAGAATTTCGTCTTGGTGTGAATTCTTCTAGAACCACCACATACTTGCTGTGTGATTGTAGGCAAGTTACTTGGCTTTTACATACCTGTAAAAAATGGCACTATTTTCTCCACAAGATGCTGTGACATTTAAGGAAAGCACTTAGCAAAGCACCCTGGGCACAGGATGGACATATGTTCGTTCCCTTCCCTTCCTTGAAAAAGTGCAAGACTACATTGACGACATCAGTCACTAAAGTGCCTTTTTTTCCCCCTCTGAACACACAAAGGCTTTCCCCCTCTCCTCTCCATATTAAGCCTCCTAACCATGCACTAAAATTACCCTAATGGGATGGAAAAGAGCCATTTTTTCTAGCACTATTTATTTTTGCCGTATGTACTCAACCACAGCCACTAATGGTTTCGAAGCAGCCTTCATTCCAAAAGCCCTTAATTTAACTTTCCCTACTAGCTTAGGGTCCATCTCACTTACTGAATTTTTTTTACTTTTGAGTAGATTTTTAAATTTTTCTGTGATTTTTTAATTAGATCTTCTCACATTTACCTCTTCTTGTTTGGTTTCTTGTGTTTTAAAAGTTTTTCTAATTTCTTGTTTCTTTCATTGGATGTTACCCTGTAAAGTAGTTTTCAGATTGTCCTGTGATTTCTGTTTTCGCTAAAGGGACTCATCACATCACTGCTGCTTCTGCTGCATGTCTTATTATCTTTCACAGTGTTTGCAGACTCATTCTGAGAGGGAGGTTTCCTCTTCTCTCTGCACTCTCTTGTGTCCTGTCTGATGATGTCTGTGACCCTGGTGATCTTAGGGTCATCATCACTCCCGCCCCAGGCCCCCCCATTCCAGGACCAGGTCTTATATGGGCAGCTTAGGACTTGCACACTATGGTGATGCTGAGAATGTCACATTGTAACACAGATCCTGGTCTGTGAGTCTTGTCCACATCCTGGCTATAAGGTTGTAGCTTTCCTAGTTCTCATACAATTGTTGCCTAACAATGGGAACTGGGCAGTTTCAACTTTGTTTCTTCAGCCTTCATTTGTAGGCAGAAAAGCCCCCATTCCCCCCAGCCAGGAAGCCCGACTCCAGCCCATGGGGCACTTTCAGCCCCAATACTTCTCAGGATACCCTCTTGGCTACCTTCTTTCCAAGTGTACATAGAACATTCTCCAAGATGACCATGTTCTGAGCTATGAAACAGGTATCAACATACTTAGAGAGAGCTAGAATCATAAAGCATTTTCTCTGATCCCAACAGAGTTAAACTAGAAATCAATAATAGAGTTAACTTGAAAATCTTCAGTTTGGAAATTAAACAATATAGTTCTAAATAACTTAGGGATCAAAGATATATCACAAGGGAAATCAGAAAATCTTTTGAATTGAATGAAAATGGAAACTGACACTTAAAAATGTGTGAGATACAGCTAAGATACTGCTTAGGGGAAAACTTACAGCATTAAATGCTTATATTAAGAAATGTTTTGGATCAGGAAACAAGCTTTTATCTTAAGAAACTAGAAAATGAATAGCAAACTAAACCCAAAGCAAGCAGAAGGAAGAAAAGATATGGATAGAATAGAAATCAATGAAATTGTTCTGAAAAACAACAGAAATCAATGAAATAAAAAGATCAATAACACTGACAAACCTCTAGCCAGAATAATAAAAAAAAGAGATAATACACAAATGACCAATAACCAGAATGAATGAGAAAGCATCACTACAGATTTTGCAGCTTTTAGAAGGATAATAAGGAAAAATTATAAACAATTATATGTCAATATATTTGGTATTAATAATTTAGGTGAAATGAAAAAATTATTTGAAAGGCACACATTACCAAATATCACTCAAAAAGAAATAAATAATCCCAATTGTCCAATACCTATTTTTAATTGTTCTTGTAGTTAAATTTAAAAAAAAATTTAACAAAGAAAACTCCAGGCCCACATGGCTTCACTGGAAAACTCCACCAAACATTTAAAAAAGGATTAGTGACAATTTTACCAAAGTTTGAGTTTGAATCTTCTGAACACAAGATACTGAGATAAAGACTATGAGAAAAATGAGACCAGAAACATTCAGTACGTAAGGAATGTTCACTTAGAAGAGTCAGTTTTCTGTGTTCACTGTACTTTTCACCAGTAGAAATCTAATCTTCATTTAGAGCAGAGGAAGGACAGCTGCCCTGAACATTAAGTGCAGTCAAGCTCCCCACCCCTCCCTGCATGAGGAGTATTCATTCATGCAGCATCTGTGAATCCACCAAGTAACTGCTCTGGGCCAAGCATCATGTGGGACCGAGGGGTACTTACCCTCAAGTCCTTGGTCTGGGTCTCCAAGTGCCTTATCTGCTCCAGGGTCCCTGCGCTGACACTCAGGCCCTGCAGCTGAGACTTGACCAGGCGCAGCTCGTCGTCCATGGTGGCCAGGTCGTTCAAGAGCGTCATCACACAGCTGTCACAATCTGGGGGGCCACAATCAGAGGCACACGTGCTGCTGGCTGGAGCCACAGGAATGCAGACCAAGCCCCAGGGCTGCAGAGCAGCCGGTTAATACACACATAGCCCATTACAGGCAGAAATCACCATCCGGGGCTTCTCAGAGAAGAATGCAATTCTGAAAAAGGGAGATCTCTAGATGGGAGCATTTTACATAGAAATGGTGTAGTAGGGAGAATGAGTGAGGGTGGTCCTAAGGTACAAACATCTAGTTACAGAGAAAAAACAAATATTGTATATTAACACATATATGTGGAATCTAGAAAAATGGTATGATGAACCTATTTCCAGGGCAGGTATAGAGATGCAGATATAGAGAATGGACATGTGGACAAAGAGGGGGAAGGGGAGAGTGGGATGAATTGGCAGAGTAGCACTGACATATATACACCACTATGTGCAAAGTAGCCAGTTACTGGGAACCCGCTGGATAGTGAAGGGGGCTTGGCTCAATGCTCTGTGATGACCTGGAGGGATGGATGGGGTGAGGGCAGGAGGGAGACTCAAGGCAGAGGGGATACGTGTATACATATATAACTGATTGACTTCATTGTACAGTAGAAACTAACACAATATTGGAAAGCAACTACACTAAAAGAAAAACATTGTAAAAAATAAAAAACAAGAGAAGTAACTTAGCATGTAAAATGTACAGCATGATGACTACAGTTAAGGACACTCTATTACATATTTGAACGTCACCAAAAAAGTAGACCTTAAAAATTCTTAGTGCACAAAAGAAAATCTGTAACTGTGTGAGTTGATGGATGTTAACTAACTATGGTGATCATTTCACAACCTATACATATATCAAATCATTATGTTGTAGACTTTAATACAATGTTGCATGTCAACTATATATCAATACAACTGGGCAAATAAACGGTGAACCTATGCAACTTGTTGCTTATTTTGTATATGGGAAAAGGAATAATAAATAGTTTTTACTTATTGCGTGCTTGCAGGAATCATGATAAGGGATTCATAAGCATTTTTCCAACAACTATATGAGGTTAGTATAGTTACTATCAACCTCAGATTCACCATTGTACAAATGATGAAGCTTGAAGAAGCAAGGTCACTGGCACGAGATCATACAGATATTAGTTGGCAGAGACTGGATTTGACCCTAAGTAGCCCTGCTGGAGGAGGGCATAGCAACCCACTCCAGTATTCTTGCCTGGAGAATCCCATGGACAGAAGAGCCTGGCGGGCTGCAGCCCATGGGGTTGCACAGAGTCAGAGATGACTGAGGCGACTTAGCACACACGCAGCCCTCCTTCCACCTCCTCCCGTCAGTGCTTTCCCATGTCACAGTCTGGGGTTCACAGATCTGAAGCTGAACCCCACAACCTGGAAAGGAGGGGGCACTTTCTTTACTCACCGTCACATTCTTCTCCGGGACCACCATCTTTGGGTTCCTGGTTTATGCAGTCTGAAATGAGGCGTAAACAAAGAAGACAGTGCTACAAAACTTACTCTTCATGCACTTTTTAACTTGGCTTTTAGGAAAGCTAGTTTCAGAAAATTTCAGTCACCCAACCACCCAGTATGGCCAGCTCTTCCCTTCTCCCTCCTTCCCTAGGGCCACTGTTCTGAGAGCTGTCTTGGATCCCAGCAGTCTGGCTGCAGGAATGTCTCTTGTGGCCTCTCTGATGATATATTGTTTCTTCTCTCCAAAGGGTCATGCCATTCTTAGGAAGTTAACACTCCAAGTTGTTACTGTTGCCTTAATTCGGTGGCCTCTTATACAATTGCTGCTGTCTCTTCCAATATCATTTGAGAACATTCAATAAACACTCACTGAGTGCCTCTGAGCACTCCCTAAGTCCCATGGCCCTGTGCTAGGGGCAGAATAAAAAGATAGAAGACAAAATCTCTGCTGTCCTATAGGTGCAGGTTCAATCTTTGGTCAGAGAACTAATGCTCCTTAATGGTCAGGGAAGGTAATGGTCCTGCAGGGGAGGTAGACACATTTCACGACAGTGTGACAGATGCTGTAAGGGAGATATCCACACACAGTGGACTAGCTCCACCAATTACCTTGTGTACATGCTGAATCTTGAGGTTCTCAGCTACAGACAGGAAAGCCTAATGGTCATCCTCAGACATTCTTCACTCCACTAACTTCTACTCCTTTCCCCATACTATGCATACTGAAATGTCCTCTCATTTCCCTCTGAAAAACCTTCTAACTTCATCAAAGGAAAACTCTAAACTTGAAACTTTCTTAGACATGCAACAAGGAGGCTTTCAGCTGTGTTCTCAACAGCAGGCAATACTCTACACTTTGTCTGTATACATATATGTTTTAAACCATGTTTGCTTTTCATCATAAAAAAATACATAAGTTTACTATGGAAAATTTGGAAAGATCAGAAAAATAAGATAAAACATTGTCCTTGATCCTGCCACTCAAAGACAATCAATGTGTCCCCAGTGTATATTTGTGTACATTTTAATTTATTATATGTAATCATAGGTTTCTCTTACTCATCCTTTTTTAAAAACCCTTTTATTCACTCTTACATGTATATATAAGAAGGACTGATGCTGAAAGGACACTGGTAGGACTGATGCTGAAGCTGAAGCGCCAGTATTTTGGTCATCTGATGTGAACAAAAGACTCATTGGAAAAGTCCCTAATGTTGGGAAAGATTGAAGGCAGAAGGAGAAGAGGGCGTCAGAGGATGAGGTGGCTGGACGGCATCACTGGATGAACATGAACATGAACTTGGGCAAACTCTGGGAGATGGTGAGGGACAGGGAGGCCTGGCATGCTGAAGTCCATGGGGTCACAAAGAGTTGGACAGGGTTGGTTGACTGAACAACAACAATATATACATATAGCTGTTTCACCTTTATTTCCTCAATTAGACCATGAACTCCTTATAGGCAGGAAACAAGGTTTCCTTTCCTTCACAAGCTTCTGCAAACACAGCACCTTGGACAGTCTATGGGGAACTTGACTTATGAGGAGGACTGATTTATCAGTGCAATTTTCTCAACAAGTTTGAGTTTTGACCACCTGTTTTTGACCAATCTGTCTGTTGCTAGGTAGGAAAAAAAAAAAGAATGAATGAAAGAAAAGGGGGGGAGGGGATCCCACAAGGACAAATGTGTCTCAGATGTGAGGATTTTATTCCATTCAAGGAACAAATAGTTACCATCCTCATTTCAGGTTGCTTATTTTTGTTATTAGAATAGGGACAAGGAGGCTTGAAAAGGCATCCATCTCACAGTACGAAGTGTCGGATGTTGAAACTTCTCCTGAACACCTCCAAGGACCTCCAGGGACAGTAGAACTCATTTCCTTTTAAGCCAGTCCTTTTCATCTTTAAACATCTGACACTTCCTATTCGGAATGATTTATGATAGGCCTCCCTCTGGCTTCCACTCCTGGAAGCGAGTTCCAGCCCTTAAGCCACATAGAATGAGACCCACCCTTCTCCCACACATGCCCCTTTCAGATCCGTCCTTTCCAAGTCTACTCTCCACTGTCCTCTCCACAGGGCTACAAGTCCCTTCACAGTTTCACCTTCTTTCCGAACAAACTGAAGCGTGTCTATTGCTTTGTGAAGACAACCCCACCCCCCAACACGGACCTGCATGGCAGCGGACCAAGGAACAGTAAGCCACCTGGTTTTGGACACCAGAACTCAGCGGAGATAGTACGAGGCGTCTAAGGGGCCATGTCACTCTCTTGATTCATACCAAACTCACCACTAACTGAAACCTTAGCCGTGACTCACTTATCCTACAGGACTGACCACATGCAAGCCTCAACATAATTTTGTCTGGTTAGAACTGGCCCCTCACTCCAGGCTGTTGAGGACCTATTTTATTCTAAATGTGTCATAGGAGGTGTTTTCTGGCTCCTCCAACTTTGTGTCATCTGATAACTGAGTGGGCAGGCCTTCTATATTTCCATTCAGGTCAATGATGTTGAACAAGATGGAGCTCAGATGAAGCCCCAAAACGTGACAACAGGCACCTCATTCTAGACTGACAAGGAGCCATTTACTCTGCAGCCCTTTGGGAACAGTACTTGAGCAGATCTAATCCACACATCCAAGGTGTAGTTCTTTATCTTGTCTATAAGATGAGAGATTTTATCTAAGGATTTGGTACTGTCCTATATCAATGGCATTTTCCTGATAAATCCATTAATATCCTCCATTAGACAGAGGATGAGATGGTTGGATGCCATCACTGACACAACAGACATGAGTTTGAGCAAATTCCAGGAGACAGTGGACTGGGAAGCCTGGTGTGCTGCAGTTGGACACGACCTAGTGACTGAACGACAACAAATATTCTCCATCAAAGAAGGAAATGGAGACTCTTCCTTTTTTCCCCAGCTTCCTTTTTCTCCTACTCCATCTATACTAACTTCCAGTTAATGTCTTTTTCCTGGTAGGTAAAATCCATCTCAATTATACACTCACATTCTAGAACAGTTACTGCTTTAGGAGAAGAGCTCTTTGAATTCTTCAGATACACACACAAAGGAAGCTGATGAGAGAATAACCTTATAATGGCAAAGAGAGATCTCACCAAAATCACTGAAATAGGGTCTAAAGTTATTTTGGCTATAATTAAAGAAGTTTTAAAGACAATTTACCAAAAAATAAATAAATAAATAAATTAAATAAAAACAATTTACCTTAAAAAAAAACCTACTTGACATTAAGTTATTCATCAAAGCTGTACTACCTAAGCATTCCCAACTTTGTCAAAACAAGGGCACAATTTGTTATGTGCAGTTGTGTGTGTGCTTCCTGAAAAGGGCTGTTTGGCTTCTTTGCCTGCTATGATGTACCAGTTTGATAAAGGTAGGTTAACAGAGGTGTGAGTCGATCTTACCTCCGTTCAGGGGGTCACAACTGCCCAACTGGCCGTTGCTGTTACAACTGCATGGCTGGCAGCTGCCTCCAAATTTCTGGGGATTTCCAAAATATCCAGGAGCACACCTACACAGAATACGGAAAAAGAGAAGAAACACCCAAAGAATGCATCATTTACTCCACCCAGTTTTCTCAACTTCCAGCTCCCTGTTTGGGATATCGTAACCCTATGGGAGAAAACGCTGACATAGATGTGCATGAGTGAATGCATCTCAATAGAGATATCTGTGACTTGAATGGGAATGGTGAGTGTGGGAGGCAGGCAGAGATTTCTCCCTTCCCCCTTGACATGCAGATGACATACCTACAGCCAAATGGCACATGAACAAAACGCAAACAGGAGTCAGTAGTCTGACCAGTATGGAAATTAGGGATGGGTGAATTTTACGCAAGAGCTGAATTTCTGAAGATATCACATAATTACATACTGCTTAATTTACAGCTCATCTCCTCAAAGGTAAAAAAAAAAAAGGAAAATTCATATAGTTTCAATTTTTTGCATAAAGGGAGACTTTATTAACATTTCTTGTTGTACTATTCCAACTCTGCATAATTCATATTTATTTATACTAATAACTGCAGTGAGGTACATAAGGGGCTTAAATAACTGAGCAATTACAGCTGCTACCTTGGCCCGAGGCTTTATTATTCTAGATGATTTAGTGATGAGAGGTCAGCTCCTTATTTATAAGTTAAAAGATCATATTTCCTTGATGGTGAGTTTCTACTTTTTTCAAACAATAAAATAAATCCATGTTAATGTTTCTGGAACAGGGAGGTAAATCAAAACATTTCTGTTCATTAGCAAAGTTCCACTTCCACTCTATTACCCCCCCAAAATTGTCATTAAGTTGGTATGTGTGTGTTGTCTTATCATCAACGGGATTGATAGAATCAAGGAAATAAGGCATTTGACTCTCTTCCCAAAATTTAGGGCTTCCTATGTGGTACTAGTGGTAAAGAATTCTGCCTGCCAATGCAGGAGACGTAGGAGATCCCAGGGGTGAAAAGATTCCCTGAGAAAGAAATGGCAACCCACTCCAGCATTCTTGTCTGGAGAATCCCATAAAGAGGAGCCTGGCAGGTTACGGTCTGTGGGGTCACAAAGAGTTGGACATGACTGAAGCGACTGAGCATGCATGCAACCCAAATTTAAAGCTTTGTACCAAAGAATTTTCAGGCAATTTAAATACTCTTTTCCAACAGATAAACTGGTGATATAGCGCAAAGGACACAGGTTTTGAGTCAGGAAGATCTACCTGCATGGATTCCTGCTTTCACCACCGTGCATGTAATCTTGGGCTTATCTGAACCCCACATGCTTCCACTTCTTCATCTATTCCTCTTATGAAAATGTAAGCTCCATGAGGATGTGATTTTGGGGGGCTGTTTTGCTCACTGAAACATCCTTAGTACCTGGGACAGTGCCTGGGCACATTTTAGGAATCAGATATAAATACAGATATAAATATTTGTATACAGATATAAATATATATAAATATCAGATACAAATACATGCTGAATGAATGAATGAAAAATTGTACTAACCATATCTATTTTGGTGGATGGAAATAAGATAAAAGATAAAGCAGTAAAGAATCTAGTACAATGCCTGCATATAACAGACACTCAGTAAAAGGTAGCTACTACCATTTTAAGACATGATGAAAATATTCATATATTGGCATGTATGTGTAACTGGTATCATTTGGAATGACTACATTTCAGATAGTGGACAGGAAGCAGAAAACCCATGTATTCCCTAATTATCAGGAAGGTAACTAAGCTGAAGTGGCTTATCCAAGTCTACTAAGCAGGCTGTCCTAATAATAGGGCTTTCCTTGAAGTGGCCAGCCCCATATTCTGCTTCCTAACCATGCTATGCAAAAGATCTCTGTTTAAAGTACTTTTTCATCAGGTGTCTCACTTGTATGTAAACTTTCTATGTAAAAGATACATATTTACAAAACACCTTACTAAAAGTTACATAAATATTTCCGAAATTTTATTCTGCTTCTTCCTTAATCTTGCAAAGCAGAATAAAATTTCTGGGATATTTATGTAACTTTAAGTAAGGTAATTTGAAAAGACCCTGATGCTGGGAAAGATTGAAGGCAGGAGGAGAAGGGGACGATAGAGGATGAGATGGTTGGATGGCATCACCGACTCAATGGACATGGGTTTGGGTGGACTCTGGGAGTTGCTGATGGACAGGGAGGCCTGGTGTGCTGCGGTCGTTCATGGGGTCGCAGACATCACTGAGCAACTGAACTGAACTGGTGCCTTTCTTCTTATTTAGCCATGATAGTGGCTAAACACAATGCACTAAAGTAAAACTTCCTGATTTCATAGGTGACATTGGTACAGCAAATGAAGAGCAGAGAGAGCTTCTGTCATCTGTGGCTCTGAACAGCTGAGGAAGAAACTTGTCTCAGAGCATGGGGTGGGGTGGGGTGGGGGGGTGGGAGGGTTGGAATGTGAGCTGGGAACACTTCCCTGCCCCTCCCCCACCTCTGTCTGGTTCTCCTGCATACATCCTTATTTTTCACTCCACACTGTGCTTGTATTTATCACTGCAGAGCTAACCACTAGTGGCTGATGATGCCTGGCAGCCTGGCACAGAGTGGGCGCTCAATAAATGTCTAACAAGTGAAAAAATTTGACATTAAAATGGCATTAAGCTGTAGAAGTTTTTTCACTTGATGTTAGCCAAAAGGCTGAGAAGCGATAGAAAAGTTTTTAGCGATGGAAAAGTTTTGTTTCTTTTTTAAACAATACTTGCTTCCTTGATGTATGATCAAATGTAACAAACCTAAGCTAAGACTACTGTTAATTAACAATTTCCCTTTTCCAATCAGCTGCCTGCCAAATGGATGGCTCCTCTGGACTGGTGCTGTTTTCCACCTCACTGTTTGTGAAGAACTGTACAGAGGATTAAATTAGGAAGCCTCTCCCAGATGGGAGCCCCATAGCTTTTAAATCACGGAGCCTGGAAGACCCTGCCTACTCCCCACTCTACCCATCTTTCCTGTCTCAGGGTGGCTGCCTCTTCCGTCCCTCCCCCTTCAGTTCCAGTGGGATGCCCTCCTGTTGCAGCCTGATTTAGCCCAGTTGCCTCTGTTTTAGGGCTTCCCTGGTGACTTAGGCTATAAAGAATTTGCCTGCAATACAGGACACCTGGGTTTGATCCCTGGGTTGGGAAGATCCCCTGGAGAAGGGAATGGCAACCTGCTCCAGTATTCTTACCTGGAGAATCCCATGAACAGAGGAGCCTGGTGGGCTACAGTTCATGGGGTCACAAAGAGTCGTTAATCACGGCTGAGTGATTAACACTTTCACTTTCTCTATTTCAACAGCCCGTTTGTATGCCCATTCGCCACTAGACTGGAGAACCCTTGAGGGCAGAGTCTGTGCTCTGGTTGCTCATGTGTCTCTACTGCTCAGCACAGTGCCGAGCAGATACTAGGATCTCCATCTATTTTTCATTGAAGGAAAAATGACTAATAGATGTGAGACAAACATGAGCTATGTTCCCCTTGCAGAAATGAAAAACAGAAGAAATTCAAATTACTCCTTTTTACCATGGGATAGTGTCCAGACCCTCAGCTGATGCCCATAAAAAGGGTGTCCCACCTTCCACCCATGGCATGCACCCTTGAGGCCCTTTGACTTGCTTACATTACTTCCCTGACCTGAGCTGTCTTCCAGCTCCATCTCCAAGCTCCACCGGGTTCTAGCCATCCCCTCAACCTACATAAGTCCCACCTTGTCCTTAAAATGTTTCAGATATCCCTAGTCCACAGTAGCCCCCCCTTACAATGAAATCCAGTTGAATTGATTTTGTGTGTGTGTGGTTTTTTTTAATTTGGTAAAACTCTTCTAAAGCTTTCCAGAAAAACAACATGCCAGAACAGTCCAGGAAAAAATTTAAATAAGGGTTATGAAGGGAACCTGGCTCAACCAAATAGTCAAAGTCATTTTATAGTTTCAGAAATGATGCAGAAGTGATAACTGCACAAGAACCAAATAAAATGTACAAATCCAAGTCCATACACATTTTGTACACATTTAACTTCAGTGAATGTCTTCCCTGGTGGCTCAGTTGGTAAAGAATCCGCATGCAACGCAGGAGACCTGGGTTCAATCCCTGGGTTGGGAAGTGCCCCTGGAGAAGCTTCAGTGAATTCATCTAACGGTACCCAGGCAAAGAGGGATGACAGCGTGGGTGTACGGGAGTCTGTGTCCCCATCACTCTGTGAGCACACTCCGGCGGGGAGCATAACATGAGGGATGGGAGCCTGCTCTGCCCCAGCTGGCTCCCAGTGCCTCTCCTCACACGAACATTTCACCCTACAGAGTGTGGCTCCAGGTGTAACCAGACGCCAGGCACATTTCATGCAGCGTGGCCCCCCGGGATTATTGAGACATGAAATACTGCAACAGTCAAGGTTATTTGAGCTCTGGTCAATTTTTGTCTTATATGTTGACCCTAGGCCTATCTGCCATGTGAGAAGCAACACCATAAAAAAGGCAAGGTTCCAATATTTCACTAACATCGATATTTGAAGTTAAGAAGCAAAACCACAAAACTACAAAAACAGGGATTTCCCTGGGGGTCCAGTGGTTAAAATTTCATCCTCCCAATGCAGGGGGAACGGGTTCAATCCCTGATTGGGGAGCTAAGATCCCATATGCCTCACGGTGTGGTGATATAAAACCAAAAAACCCCAAAAAACAAAATAGGTATAAACATTTATATCCAACTATCTCCAAGGCCAAGAGTGGGGGATGATGGAACTTAAGTGGAACTTCCTGGCCCTGACAAGATGTTATCAATGAATATTTATTGTTATGGATACAGACTGAAAATGAAAGTGTTTGCCACTCAGTCATGCCTGACTCTTTGCAACCCCATGGGCTGTAGCCCACCAGGCTCCCTCTCTCCATGGGATTCTCTGGGCAAGAAGACTGGAGTGGGTTGACATTTCTTTCTCCAGGGAATCTTCCTGACCCAGGGATTGAACCTGGGTCTCCAGCATTGCAGGCAGATTCTTTACCATCTGGGCCACCAGGGCACCCTGCATGGAAACAGATTACTAATATATAATTAGATGAGAAAATAAGTCAAAACAAAAAGCAAAACTGAAATCTACTTTCTTTTTTTTAAGAAAAAGTCTGTGCATATAGAACTGATATGTAAGAACATATAACAACTTTTTTGGGGGGTGCTGCACATGGGATATTAGTTCCCCAATTAGGGACTGAACCTGTGTCTCTTGCAGTGCAAGCACAGAATCCTAACCAGGGGACCACCAGGGAATTCCCTTCAACAAGTTTTAATGATGGTTTTCTGTAGGCAAAATAACTATGAATAGCACTGTAGGTGGGCAGGCGTGAGAATAGGGCAATTGTAAGGGTGTGGTACTTACTAGTTTTTTGCCTTATTAGCTTTTGGCTCATCTATTTTATGGGGATTCCCAGGTGGCATTAGCAGTAAAGAACCTGCCTGCCAATGCAGGAGATAGTAAGAGACATGGGTTTGATCCCTGGGTCGGGAAGATCCCCTGGAGGAGGGCACGGCAACCCATTCCAGTATTTTTGCCTGGAGAATCCCATGGACAGAGGAGCCTGGCGTGCTACACCCCTTGGGGTTGCAGAGAGTCAGACACAACTGAAACGACTTAGCACACACACACACCTGTGTTACATCATTTTCATAATTTATAAAATTTTTTACAATTATGTACTGATCTTATGATAGTTATTTTAAATTTTAAAATGTTATCCATATGATTCATTTTACTGTTACTTTTCCAGATATATATGTACGTGTATGCTTTCTTCCTGTCTAGATGACAAGTATCTTTTGTACCCTTCACAGTACCTGGGCAGAGTAGCTAATCATGAAATATTGTTCAGGAAAAAGGCAAGCTTGGCTCTGTGGCCTTTATAATCAAGTACATACCTTCCATTCTGTAGCATGTATTCTTTTGTTTCCCAAACATTACTAAACACCTATTATGTGAATAGTAGCACACTAGGCACTAAGGGATTCAGAAATGAGTGAGACACAGACTGTTCTGCCATTGCTCATAATGTCGTATGTGCATTAACAGGGGGGTGTGTGTAGGCACATCTAGGGCTCTGTGGATACGTGTGCATGTAGGGAAGTATGTAGAGTTGCATGTTTGTGTACAGACAAGCAGGGGTGTGTATATTTGGGGATAGCAGTTTGAGTTTCAATGGTGGTAGGAGTATGCAGATATATGTTTGGGGAGGGGCATGTAGGAGTATGCATGGGAGTGGAGGTATGTAGGCATATATGTAAGTACATGGGCATACAGGGGCATTTGCTGGAGTGTATAGGACTATGACATATTGGCCCTAATTCTCAAATTTCCACAAGTACGAAGCAAGGAAGAGAAGGAAGTTAATGATCTATGAAGTGACAGTCTTGTGTTTTTCCCAAGAGACCTTTTCCCAGCCTCAGGGAAACCAGCGGCCCCACCCCAGCTCTGAGCCACGACCCAGCAGAGCCCCACCCACACCCGGGGTGCCTGCAGCAGCCTGCCCGCAGAGCCCACCCCACCTGTGAGATGGGGCGGAGAGAAGAGGGCATGGAGGAGGGCGGCACCCACCTTTCACAGCGTGATCCTGTGTATCCAGGCTTGCAGGAGCACTTGATGTTCTCCCCAGTCACAACACAACCGGTGGCAAAACTTAAAAAAAAAAAAGACAGGAAAAAGCCCCAGTAGAAACATAAACCCACAGGTTTTTATGCTCATTGTTTTTTGCCACATGAAGTGAAACTGGAAACCAAGGGTCCAGGTGCCTTCCATGTGAAAAAAATTTTGCCCATCAAAACTTGTCGAGAGAATGATGAATGATTTCGGCTGACATCGGGCAAACCTGGGTGAATAGGGACTGAAGGCATTTTTATTTTCGGCTTGGAGAAATACATTCCTTCCCTTAAGACAGAATAAAGTAATGCACTTGGGAAGAGATGGTGATGACAGCACTTTTTCCAGAAATAACAAGGAAGGACTCAAACAAGTCTGGGCAGAAAAGAAGAACAGAGAGTTCTGATTCTTTAAAAAAAAAAAAAATTTTTTTTCCTTCCTTGCTTATTCTAGTTCTTTTATTTTATACTGGGTATAGTCCCTTCTGGGAAGAAAAAGTATGTGTGTGGAGGGTTCCAGGGTGGCAGGCAGGCCCACCCAGAGTCCCCTCAGAGTCCCAGAGGGGATTAAAGCACAGAGTATGCTTGGGCCCAGCTAGCTCTGTGGGCATGGTCACTGGTGATTTCCACACTTTTCCAATCAGGTTGTTGGAACTTTTTTCTTTTTCTTTTAGTTCTGAACTGGTATATTTATAGAAGCTTCTTAAAAAAAAAAAAATATTAAACCAAGAGACCATGAAAACGTCCTTGTTGCCTTACGAAGAAACATCTATGACCACTGAACATTACACTGACATAGATCTGAGGGGAAATAACTCCATTTATCACAAGCTGATAAGAGAATTCTGATTTTTAAAATTATTTATTTGGGTGTGCTGGATCTTAGCTGCAGCTCATGGACTTAGCTGGGCTTCCCAGGTGGCGCTAGTGGTAAAGAACCCGTCTGCCAATGCAGGAGACATAAGAGACTCGGAGTTGATCCCTGAGTCAGGAAGATCCCTTGGAGGAGCACCTGCATGGAGAATCCACTACAGTATTCTTGTCTGGAGAATGCCATGGACAGATGAGCCTGGTGGGCTCCCTAGGGTCAGAAAGAGTCGGACACAACTTAACACGTACGCATGTGAGCTTAGTCGCCCTGTGGCACATGGGAATCTTAGTTCCCCAACCAGGTATTGAACCTACATCCCCTGAATTGGAAAGTGGATTCTTAACCACTGGACCACATGGGAAGTTCCAAAGAGTTCTTATTTGGGAAGCTTCTCTTGGTTAATTAGATAGAGAGTCACACCTCTAAAGGGACAGTTAGAAATTTGTCAGCAGTATTAATATTGCTGGAAGGAGAATTAGATAAAAATAGGATTTTACTGATACATCCTAGGAACTGCATGTTACTTCCAACTACACAGAAGCTGAAAGCTGACCTTGATGATAACATGCTTTGCAACCAAAGATCAAACGCTTTCCCCAAGCACCCTGTGAACATCTTGCCGCTTTCTACTCTCTCCAGCTTCTGTTCAAACAAGCCTGGGCAAGTGTCAAGTGATAGATCCCTTTACAAATAAAGCCACAGGACCGGGCAGGTTTAAGCAGTATCAAACACACAGATAGCAAACCAGGGTGCATATTTCAAATATGCATCTCCAGAAAAGCCACATTGGGCAGGTGGCTTCTGATAATTTTAAGACTTGGCCAATTTCTCTGCTAGCTCAGCTGATATCAACCAGCCTTACGGTCCACACTTGCTCCTGAACCTGTGCCCTACTGGTACTAGATCACCATCATTCTGATTTTTCAAAGCAAATCTTGCTTCACTTAGTTACCTGTTTATATTTTGTCTGGACTCACAGTGAACATGTGATGAAGAGCAAGAGTAGGACAAGGTGCCAAAGCCAAACTGAACATGAATTATCACGAAAGGAAAATGACGGCTTTCTACCTACAGAGTCTACTGACCTTACTGGAGCCCAGATGATAATGCAGATCACATCTCTGCGACTCAGAACTGTCCTGTGGCTTCCATCACACTGAGGATAAAAATCCTTAACATCCAAGTGCCTTACTCTAGCCTGAAAGGTACAGGATCTGTATTCTGGCTGTCCCACCAACCTCATCTCCCAGCCAGCCCTCTCTCAGCGCAATCAAGCCATCCATGCCTCCTTACTGTCCACAAACCCATCATCACGGGAGTTTTCTCATCTGTCTTTTTTCCCCCTTGCCACGGACCCTCATCATATTGTCTTGGTACTCCACCTCATCACTCACGAGTCCCTGCCCAACAACTCCAGAAAGCCTGCTACCACCCTCTGTAAAGAATCCACTCTATCATATAACCCTTTTATCAGTGGTGTAGCCCATCTCTGAAGTTATACTTCAGACTGACTTGTGCACATTCTATTGAGTAATAACCCCACTCTCTCCTCACGTTCTTCAGGTGAAGCTTAATGTCTTTGCCAGCCTTCTTTACTGCAGTTACCCCAGCATCAAGAGAAGGGATGGTGCTTGATAAGTTGTTTAGCCATTGAATGAATAGCAAAAGAAAAGAGGAAAAGGCAAAACCCTGAAGAACACAACTTGGAGAGTCTGTGTTTGTTTGGTTTGGTTTCCATTTTTTTTTTTTTTTTGGTTTCTTTTTTTAAAATAGAAAATTGTTTTATGAGAGATAGACTTCACATATCATACAATCCACCCACCTAAAATGTTAGATTCAATGGCTTTTAATGTGTTCACAGAATTGCACAGTCATGACCACAATCAATTTTAGAGCATTTTCATCACCTCTGAAAGAAATTTTATGCCATTTAACAGCCCCTTCCCATTTCTTCCCATCACCCATTCCCCAGCTCTAGACACCCATCAAACTATTGGGTTGGCCAAAAACGTTCAGTCGGGTTTTTCCATCACGGCTACAAAAAATCCGAACGAACTTTTTTGCCAACCCAATGCTTCCTGTCTTTATAGATTATTGTCAAACTTCTACAGTACCTGTCTGAATGAGGACATGGGCAGACGCTACAGGATCCATGGATGGTGTTCCAATAGTAACCCTCTTTACAGCGCTCACAGTGTTCCCCTGCAGTGTTATGCTGGCAGTTCTTGGGAGAGAGAAACGGTAAAATTAATAACAACCTATTACATTTATTACTATTGAGATTGCTGTCATCTTAATTACTCACACAATTATAACTCTAATCCTCTGACACAGCAATATCAGTTTTGCTAACATGTGCTTTTCCTACACAGCCAATCATTGTTGGTTGCCAGAAAAATGGTGTAATTGCCCTTCCATCAGCTATTCGGTGTTATCATGGGAGGAAGAGCGAAATGGAGCCCGATCAGTGGGTTAAAATCCCATTGAACATTCCATAGCTGTGGGATCTTGGGCAAGTCCCTTCACCTCTCTGGGCCTCGGTGTTTTTTAATAAATCAATTTTTTTTTTGGCTATGCCACATGGCATGTGGGATCTTAGTTCCCTGACCAGGGATTGAACCTGTGTCCCCTACACTGTGTGGAAGTGGTTGAGTGTGAAGTCTTAACCACTGGACCACCAGGGAAGGTCCATATAAGTCAATATTAATGGTGTATGATTTATATACTATTCTAATTTTCCTAAAATGTACAGTTAAAATAATACCCACTTTCCACGGTTATCAGGACTTGTAGGATCCAGAGAGGAGTCTCTCGGGGGTGTCAGCTGAGGGTGCTGGCGGCTTCCTGTACCTTTACTTTGCTCTCTGGCCTCCCCGACTCTCTCAGAAACATCTGCTCTTTTGAACTAAGTGTTTCCCATTTCACATTAGTTCCCTTTCTTTACTATTTATTTGGCCATGCAGGGTCTTAGTTGTGGCATGCAGGATCTTTTAGTTGTGACAGGGTGGGGATCCAGTTTCCTGACCAAGGATTGAACTCAAGCCCCCTGCATTGGGAGCTCAGAGTCTTAGCCATTGGATCACCAGGAAAGTCCCAGTTTCCTTTCTTTTTATAGCTCCAAATGACAGTTTTAAAGAAGAACTGCCTGGAGAGAGATGTTTTAGTCCCATGTCAACTTAGATCTGAGCTGAAAACACTGAGGAAGTAAGAACGTGGGGAAGCAAGAATTGTGGTGAGGTTACCTATATCCTAAGATAAATCCTCCCCAAACCCCTCTGAACTCTGGACCTTTACAGGGGCACAGGGAGAAGAGCATAGAAGGGGGTTAGAAACTGAGTTGCTTGATAAAAGCCCATAAGAATGTCTGAAATACCACTCACTCCCAGCTGAAAGCATCTACCCTGAAATCTGACTTCCTCCCCGCAAATTTGAGGCATCTACCTATCAGATTTCCTGGTTTTACTGTGAATAAGTGAATGAGTGAATGAATGAATGAATCGATATCCACCCTCACAGCATGTGCTTTCCAAGGCCCACGTGACAGCAAACATCTACTGTGCATGAACTAGCTGCTCAGCTATGCTAGGTACCAGGGATGCAAAGATGGACTGGCACCCTGACTCGGGGGTAGACAGAACCCTGTGAATAGACATCTTCCTTACAATGTGGGAAATACGATGACGAAGGTGTTGGCAGCATGCCTTAATACCAAGAGGAGCCTCAGGGAGGCAATGAGGCCTGTGTGGAGGACAGAAGGAGAGGAATGAGCTGGGTGGAGAAGTGGGGAAGGACACCCTGTGCCCAGGGGTTGGTGTGCACAGGACCTCAGTCTTGCAGGAGCACCGTGGTGTGGACGGACAACCTAAAGCAGCTGGTGTTCCCGAGGGTGAAGTGCAAGGCGGCAGGATATGGCTGGAGAGGCAGCCGCACAGATCAAGGGGCCCTGAGGCTGCCTGAGGAGTGTGAACGTCTGCTTGTGAGCCTCAGGGGACCCCCAAGTCAGCTGTGAGTTTCAGATAAATCATCCTGGGGGCAGGGGGAGATGGGCTCCAGCAGCAGGGAATAAAAAGGAGGAAAACCAATGTGGTGGTCCAGTGGCTGGACTTCAAACTCCCTATGCAGGGGGCCTGGGTCCAATTCCTGGTCAGGGAAATAGATTCCACATGCTGAAACTAAGAGTTTGATGCCTCATCTAAGACCTGGGGCAGTCAAATAAATAAATTAAAATAAATAACTATAAAATGGGCTTCCTTGGTGGCACCAGTGGTAAAGAATCTGCCTGCCAATGTAGGAGACACAAAAGACAAGGTTTAGATCCCTGAATCGGGAAGATTCCCTGGAGCAGGAAGTGGCAACGCACTCCAGTAATCTGGCCTGGGAAATTCCATGGACAGAGAAGCCTGGCTATGGGGTTGCAAAAAGTCAGACACAACTGAGCGATCATATGTGTTAAGCATAAAAAAATAAAGTAAGATAATTGAAAAGTAAAATTCCCCTAAAAATAAATAAAAAGGAGGAAAACTGAAGATCGAGGATGAGAAGAGAGAGGAGGGAAGGAATGGCAACAAAGGGAAGCTGAGAGGTGACTGGGAAGCAAAGGCAGAGGAAGGGAGAGAAAGCGGCCAGGAGAAGGGGGAACAGCAGGGCCTCGGTGGAGAGAAGGGAGCTGGTCATCAGGGCTCCCTCTGGCCAACGGCACCCACAGGACACGTCACTGGCTTCGGCTGCCTCCCCACTGGACCCATGCTGCTTTACTGGCGGAGGGTTGGGCTGGTTTCTTTTCACCCTTCAAAGCTCATACTTGAAATGACAGGGAGAGATGCACACGTGTGAAGGTCCCAGATTTCAAAATTGACTCTGGACCTTGGGAAGTGGAGGCTAATGTACAGAATCGTCCCATCTGCTAGCGAAAGGGGCTGGGTCTCCTCATTTCTATTCTCTGAGGATGGGGCTGCATGTGTGGCTCCCAGGCAAGGGCCATGTTGGAGAGCAGGGCCAGCACCCACAGCCCGCCACTGAGCTATGCCCATGTGCATGTACTCATGTGTGTACATGCACATGTGCATGTACACACGCACACCCCCCACCAGACAGCAAGCCTCCTGAGAGTAGGGATTATGTCTGATGGTTTTAACCCCAGCACTTAGCTTGGTTCCTTCCCATAAGAGCAAATACTCAGCAAGGGTTCCCCAAATGAACCAGATCTAGAGGCCATGTGGCCATCAAGGACAAGGGAAGACAGAGCTGCAAAGAAAAGTGAGAAGGAGAATCTTGTTGTTTGATTGAAACACAAATTATGACTCTCACTAGTGATCCCTTCACTGGGTGGATGGACTACAGAGAAAACTCCCTTTGTTCTCTGGGAGCTTTTATAAAGTGGCCTTGCAATGACTCAATAACAAGATAAGTATTTTTCGTGACAGTGTCTACCTGTGTTACACACATCACACAGTATGAAACACAAACTATTACATGAGATACCAAAGAGCTGGAAAATAATACTGCCTGACATCTCTTACACTTTGGGAACTTAGAAGGCTAAAATCCTACAGAATATTCTGTCAGGCTCTTTACAACAATTCCCTGTCCTGGCCTGTTCTGTCTTGCAGAGGAAATAGCTCCTCAGGATATGCTGAATGGGCATAAAACAGTCTAGGAACTCAAAGAGCTGAAACACATTCTAGGCGCCTCACACAATGTAGAGGAAGCCTGCACCAGGACAACGTATTTCTGAACCACACAAAAGAAGCAGGGGCTCTGTATTCAGGCACCAATGTGGCCTCCTTTCCTTGGAACTGTCCGTCTTCCTTCTAATTGGGGAGGCCCTGGCTACTGGACTGGGGACCTCTGAGGATAGGGAGGAAGATAGCAGAATAAAAACTGTCTTGCTTCAGGATGCATGAGAAAAATCTCCTGAGAACCTCGTTTTGTGTGGGAAAATTTTCTAAAACATACCCAAAGAAGATAGTTTTCTGGTGGCTAAGTCATAAACCACTGGGACTCCCCTCGCCTGTCTTCTCCCATAAACGCACTGCCTTGGCAGCCATGGGGATTAGTGTCTGAGGGATGGAGAGTGTGCCTTCAGCCTTTGCCAGCATCTCCTTCTCCTCTGATCAATTTCTTGAACCACTGCTCATCTGATAGCAATGAGGTCTCCTCCCTGCCACCTCCTGCCCCACCCCACCCCCAACAAAATTGAGGTCCAAAGGAATAGCTCTGGTTTACTATATCCTGGCAAGAGTTAGGGTTTCCCAGGTGGCTCAGGGGTAAAGAATCTGCCTGCAATGCAGAAGCTGCAGAAGACTCGGGTTCAACCCCTGGGTTGGAAAGATGGAGGAGGGCATGGCAACCCACACCAGTATCCTTGCCTGGAGAATCCCATAGACAGAGAAGCCTAGAGGGTTATAGTCCACGGGGTCGCAAAGAGTCAGACATGACTGAAGCCATGACTTAAACCCCAGCATCTACCCATTATTATCATCTAGTGAGAGAGATTCAGAAGCTAAGGTGTAATTTAATTGCTCAGACAGAATGTTCTCTGACGGCGCACCTTAAAATGGAGGGAAAGGGGACTTCCCTGGCAGTCAAGTGGCTAAGACTTCGCCTTCTAATGCAGGAAATGAGGGTTCTAGTTGGGGAGCTAAGATCCTGCATGTCTTACAGCCAAAAAAACAAAACATAAAGCAGAAGCAAAACTGTAACAAGTTCAGTAAAGAGTTTAAAAACAGTCCACAGGAAAAGAAATCTTTTTAAAAAAATGGAGAGAAAAGTGAGTGTGAAGTAATTCAGCCTGGTTACCTGGCACTGCACCCTGCCCCCGCCCCCAACCCCACCCCCTGCTCACACAGTCACCTCTATTTAGGGTTCGGTAGAGGTGACGTCTGATGTCTGAGAGCCGAGTGGAGGGGAGCGGGGAAACACAAATGGTCTGTTAGTAATATTCCGCATCAGTTTACTCACAATGCATACTCCCGAGCCATCCTGGCAGCGATTGGAATGCCCGTTACAGTTGCAGGGAACACACCGTCCAGCGTATAAGCCTTTGTTCTCACGATAGTGTCCAGGGCTGCAACCCTGTTTTGCAAACAGAGCGTTGAGTCAATACAAAGAAAGAAATTTATTATCCAAGGCAGGTGACCATCTGACCATCAAGCATTCACCTTTCTATCTTCCCTACTTTGGTCAGTGTGAGAACTTCTACTTTCCAATGCAAGCCAGGTTCGCTTGCTTTTTCCATCAGGTTTTCTGTTGTTTTCACATCCTGGTAGGTATGTGAGTTTGTGCGGGAATGGGAGATGTGTGGTGGGGAAATCAGAGCAAAGGAGGTGTGGGGGGTGGACTATGGAAGTTGGGTGCCTCTCCTTCTCAAGTCAATCATTTTGAGGGCTAGTGGAGGCATGGAAGGCTGAAAAAGCAAAGAGGATCAGGCCCTCAGTCCATCAGCACAGAGGACCTCTGAGTTAATCCCTTCAAGTTCAAGTTCTCTTTGGGTAGCCACTCCTTCTCCAAGTGTGGATTTGGGCTGGTGGGGGAGCTATATGGGAGGAGGGGAAAGGCGGGGTCCCCACTGGGATTTAAGCAATAATGGCAGGTCCAGTGGAACCCATTCACTGCCACTCACCAGACTATAGGTGACAGGAAACCCTGGGGAAAGGAAGCAGCTTGCATTCTCCTCCCAATGAACACAAGACCCAGCTTAAGGCAATTTCCTTGAGTGTGGTCTCGTTCTCTTGTTCAACATTGCTTTGATTAACCCTATCTCCTCTATATTGTCTTTTTCCAGTGTAATGCTGCAAGTAAACTATTTTTCATGTGGATGAGAAGAATTATGGTTTTATTTTGATGGACTGATATATTTTTTGAGAAGTCTAGTTAAGAACGTCCCTGGGACTTCCCTGGTGGGCCAGAGGTTAAGAATCTGCCCGCCAATGCAGGGGAACAGGTTTGATCTCTGGTGCGGGAAGAATCCAACTGCTCCGGGGCAACTAAGTCTGTGCACCGCAACCACTAAAGCCTGTGTGCCTAGAGCCACAAAAATGAGAACCTCAAGCACTGCCAACTAGAGAGTAGCCCCTGCTTGCCCCAACTAGAGAAAGCCCATATACAGCGATGAAGACCCAGCACAACCATAAATGATTAAATAAATAAATTTTAAAAAAGAATGCCCTCAGTAGAAAAAAAAAAAAAGCAATTATTCTTATACCAGCCATTAAAAATTACTTAGATTTCTGCCTCTAAAGAGAATTTCTGCCTTGAAAGTCATTTGCTTCATTTTGGCAGAGCCAATCGCTGATTAAACTCAAGTGTAGTCTCTAGTGTCCTTCACTGATCTCCTACAGGGCCTATCTTTAAGGCATCAAGAAAAATTAATACTTCAAGATAAAGATGATCTTTAATCTAATCTCTTTAAACAGCACACACATCTATGAGACTCTGAAGCTATAGCCAAGGGAAATTTGCTTTCATTCATTCATGGCCTTAAAGGTCTCTACCTGGGCAAGCCAGAGGGAAAAAGAAGCTCACACACTCCCCAGAGTTGAATATTCCAGTTGCTGCTAGAAATTCCTTCTAAAACTACACAATGATGCCAAATCATACACAATAACAATACTATAATTTCCAATGTAATTTTCCCTTCAGCTATTAGGAACCATGTTGAGGCAAAAGAATGCGCTACAAAAACTTAGATTACTGAATGGGCTTGTCCCAGGAGAATCCAAACATGAAAGGAATGTTCTTGAGCTGAAAGCACAACTGAGAGATACATTTGAACTTAATTCAGCCAGTGGCGGTATGATCATATCTGAAATCTCTACTTATAAGGCACAAAGGCCTTATAATTATCACCATATACCCCATTACATGCTTATAAAATTACCCAATTTAATAAAGAACAAATTATCTAAATAATAAATATATATGATTTATTTATGACAACAAGCCCAGTAAAAGCTTTAATTAAACATTCTTTGGTGAGTGAGGATGGTCTATCCTGATTAAAGTTAAATCACCCATCTTACTTTGCTTTTGCTTAGAAATAGAAAAGCATTCTGCAAGAACTATGTATCTTGTGACTCTCAGAACATTTGTCAGATATGGAAATATAATTGTTTTCTCACCCCTACAAAGTATACAAACTAAACATACAATCCTGTTCAACTATTCAGACTGTATTGAAGACTTATTCTAAATGAAAACGAATGTGTCCTAACATGTTACTTCAGTAAAGGGGCTTTGCAACTAATGATTTTTTAAGTGACAATTTTTCAGGATAACTTTTCCAATAAACTTTTGCAGTACAAATGATAAAATGATGTCTCTATCAAGCTTCCTGAATCACTTTAGCAGCCATAGAGTTTATTTCTCTGTGAATATACAGGTACCATCCAGGAAGTTTAAATACAGTGAAAGCAGAATTTATGAGTGTTTAAAGCCTGGCAAATTGAAGCACATTTGTTAGGTATTACACAAAATTGATCTCATCACTTTTCTTAATCTTAAATAGGAATTCCACTGATTCTCATGGTTTACTTTATGGGTAATTTTTCTCCCAAGCAGAACCTGGAAACCTACAGGCATCCAGACTCTTATCCTAAGGCTTGGGTTCGTCTACAAAGGGCACAAAGTTTCCTAGACATGCACATCCCACAGGCATTCAAACTCTAGCTGCCTCGGCATTTCCAGGTGGGCTGATGTTTATAGGGTTTGTGGTTAACAGCCCAGGAGAGCGATCTGTCAGGCCCTGTAATGAACACTGCCAGTTAGCAGATGGGGGAGCCATCGGCCCCTCCCCCAGCCCACCCACTCCTCACTCATCACCCTGCCTTGAAATCTCAGGGAGCTGGGAACCCTTCCCCACCCAAAGCAAAACGTAAAAGGGCCGTTACCTGGCTGGGCTTAAGCTCCACATAACTTGCTTGCAGTTGGTTTTGACCCGGAGATGGAGGAAGCATTACCCTTTGCTGCTGTGAACTGTACCCCAGACACTGCCCCAGGGCTGCCCCAAAGATCCATAGCCATCCCGCACTTCGGGCAGACCACCTCACTGCCGGGGGCATCGTGGTCCCTGGGCGTCCTGCTGGCTGCACGCAAACCTCTGCCTCTTCCTCTTATACCTGCCCTTCCTGCTCGCTGTCCAGGCCGGGCTGACTCAGGTAGAAGGCAGGCTGTCTGCGGCAGGAGGCCCCACCTGTAAACTTCACCCGTGAGTCAGCCTGGGAGACAGCGCGCATAACAGTCCTGCGGGGAAGCGCGCCACTCTGTAATTCCCGCCAGGCGGGGCAGGCATCACCTTCTACCCACCTCACCCCGAGACAGCACTCGAAGCTGTAAATCACAGGCTGACTCATGCGCCTAGAACACACCCTGGGCAGGAGGGTGGTGAGCCAGAGGTCCCTCTCTTTCCCTTGGGCTAGGAATTTCACTTAATCGGGCTAGAAAAGACAGAGAAGGCAGGGGGACAAAGAACGGAGGCACCTGTGGACTAAAAGTTACCTGGCAGGAATCCCGAGAAAACCACAGTGAGTATATTATATTTTAACCTGCAAAACAGATCGCATTTTAATCTGCAAAAATATTATACCTGCAGGTTAAAAAAAGAACCAATGTGCAGATCACCTTTAGGGTTTTCTGCAATCCAGGGGTCAGCAGGGAAAGTGAAGGAGGTTGCTAATTCCATATCCGACAGGCATCTGGAATCTCAAGATGACAGTGTTTGCTATTTCCTATTCACCGTACCACCCACTTTGCTTTCTTTCCCTCTCTTCAGGAAGAGGAAATATTTGCAGCTTGAGATATGAAATAGTTTCATGTTATACCACACCGAGGACAGTCAAGTTGACTGGGCCTCCACTGAGGACCTGCTGTGAGCTGGAAACTTGGACTGAAATTTCCCCTGAAGAATCAGGACGTTTTCTGGACTATACCTTTTGGGGGATGGGTGCTGGAAGGAGGCCCTGGATTAAGGAAAGGCGGAGGACCCTGCGTCAGCTCCTGGGAAGGTGGGGGCTCACATATTGGGAGGTGAACGGTTACTTCCTTCCTGCCTCCCAGAAAGTCCGGATTTCTGCAACCCCCAGGATTCACTGTGCTCCTAATGCTCTCTGATGGGTTTTGAGACAAGTGATTTTTTTTTTCACTTTTAATACCTGCAGGTGGTCCAGGTAAGATAAGACGCTAGAAACCCAGCAGAAACTTGTTTGATGGTCCGAGGGCTCCAGGCCGTCCAACAGAGCTGGACAGCAGACAGGAGCACCAGCCAAAGGGGCCCTCCAGGGCATTTGATGGTGGAGGGGCAGCTCCTACCTGACATGAGTCACCTATGTGGTCAGGGGGACATGCACACATCTCCACGCTCTGTGCTCGGCGGCCACTTCCTGTTTCCGAGGCCTCCTCCAGCCCCACCCCGCTCAGGGCGAGCCGCTGCGTCTCGGTGAAGTAGAGGCCCCGGAGGTGCACTCCTCGCAGGCTAGACAGCACGGTCATCAGCTCCTCCCGAGACACAGGGGCACGGCTACCGGCATGTCTGAAGTTTCCCTACATGTGAACGCAGAGATGCGAACTCAGTCCCAGGGACTGCAGAGACAGCCAGCCAGAAGGAACCTGATAAGAGACACTGAAAACGCATCAGGTGCAGAGTAACAAACTGATGGTTACCAAGAGGGGACGGTGGGATAAACTGGGAGATTGGGACTGACATATACACATTGCTGTTCAGTCATTCAGTTGTGTCCGACTCTTTGCGACCCCATGGACTGTAGTAAGCCAGGCTTCCCTAGTTTACTACGTATACACTACATAGTTTATAGTATGTAGTGTATACATAATAAACTGTTCCCCAGTTCCCTAGTTTATTATGGATAAACTAAACATTACTATGTATAACTAGATAACTAGTGAGAACCTACTGTCTAACACAGGGAACTCTACTCAACGCTCTGCGTGCATGCGTGCTAAGTCACTTGAGTCTGACTTTTTGCGGCCCTGTGACTGTAGCCCACCAGGCTCCTCTGTCCATGGAATTCTCCAGGCAATAATACCAGAGTGGGTAGCCAGTCCCTTCTCCAGGGGATCTTCCTGACCCATGGATTGAACCCCGGTCTCCTGCATTGCAGGCAGATTCTTCACCTCCTGAGCCACCATGGAAGCCTAGAGTACAGTGGTGTTAACTATATTCACGGGATTGTGCAACAGATCTCTCAAACTTTATCATCCTGCAAAACTGAAACTCAGCACCTATTAAGCAATAACTGCCATTTCCTCCTCCCCTAGCCCCTGGCAACTACCATTCTTCTTTCTGTTTCTATGAATTTTAGCTGCACCTTCTGAACTCTTAGTTGCAGCATGTGGAATCTAGCTCCCTGACCAGGAATTGAACCTGCCCCCCAACTCCACCCCTGCATTGGGAGCTGGAAGTCTTGGCCAGTACAGGACCAAGGAAATCCCTGGACAAATTTAATAATATAATTGGAACACTGTTTAAAGGAATGGTTGTAACCAAGTAGGTGTAATACAATGTTCTACAATTTGATAGGGCTTACCAGGTGGCACTAAACCATTCCCAGGTGGTAAAGAACCCACCTGCCAATGCAGGAGACATAAGAGATGTGGGTTCAATCCCTGGGTTAGGAAGATCCCCTGGAGGAGGGCATGGCACCCCACTCCAGTATTCTTGCCTGGAGAATCCCATGGACAGAAGAGCCTACCAGGTTACAGTCCACAGGGTCACAAAGAGTTGGACATGACTGAAGGGGCTTAGCATGCACACACACACAATTTGATAAGCTTTCCTTTACTTAGCTATATTATTCTTATTTCTTTTGGTATTAGATGTGCTTGTGACTTTTCTATTTATTCACCCCAAGCACACTTGTTGGACAGTCACCAGGTTCCAGGCACTGAGGGAATCCTGAGGACAATGCGAGCTATATCGGAACATGACAGACGCATGGAGTTTATAAGATAAGGGCACTTATCTGTAAAACAGGAGACAGGATGGTCTCCTGTTTAAGTGCCATAAAGATAGTGCAAACAAAGCCCTGTGACGTTGGAGCTCTGTATACTTCATATAATTTCTAATTTTAATTTATATATCTAAATTATATTCACATAAGTAAAATTAATATTTTAAATTCATAAAATAAGCAAAAAGAAAAACCAACTCTTTGGAAGAACTAAGTCATAGGACAGAAAAGTTCATCAAGAACCATTTCAGGGACTTCCTTGGTGGTCCAGTGGTTAATCTGCACAGCTTCCAGTGCAACGGGTACAGGTTCGAGCCCTGGTCAGGGAACCAAGATCCCACATGCTTTGCAGCGTGACCGAAAAAAAAAAAAAGACAAAAGAAAGAACCACTTCACGTTGACTTTTCCCTTACCTCCACCATCTGCACTCGCCCGTGATGCAGCCGGTCTGGCCGGGGGTGATTTGGCTCATGGTAGATGACAGACATGTGCTGACCCTGTGGAAGACAAATATGAAATGTGTTGGTAGCTTGGCTGGTATGTTCCGAAGTTTATGGCTCATTTGAGAACAAATGTCTATGGATCTGCTTTACATAAAATGACAGATTCTAAAAAGTAACTGCAAGATGAACTGACAAGCAAAAGGATTAGTAACACAGAAATGGAAAAATAAGACCTAATGGAGTTCATTTTCACAAATAGGAAACCAGGAAAGTTCCTTTGACTAAAAGTGGCTTAAAAAGATGGAAACAATTAAAAAAAAAAAAATGCTTTGCAGATAACATGAGGGACCAGTTCCCCTACTGTCTAGGACCAGACAGGGCAAGAAAGTGCTTTGGTGGGTGGGTTAGTGGGGAGGGCAGAGAGGGCAGAAGGCTGGTAGGCCGGCTGGGAGCTGTGCAGGCAGCATGGACAGGGTGCTGCGGGGCTGGCACGTGGAGCAGGGCTCACCCCACAGCCCAATACCCTGTGGGAACCAGCCCCATCACTCAGCCTCTGCACGCCGGTCCCCATTACAGCGGCTCTTGAGGGCAAATGGGACAGTCAGCACCCACCACCAGCACCCTCACCCCACAACCACACAGAGGAGCTCAGCTCTTCTGCTGTGGCACCAAACCCCTAAAGGTTTCATTCATCAGAGCCGGCCTTTCAGAAAGAAGAGCATTATCTGCAATCACTCAATGAAAACCTTAATCTAAGAAACATGCCCAATAAGCTTTTAATTTCAGTGGTTTGGAACAAAGCAGCAGAGTATATGTTTTATGAGCCTAAATTACTTTCCAAGTTTGAAGATAAATTAAAAAGAAATTTTGGTCATCACTTCTCCACAAGCCCCAACAGTTTGCATAATGACAGAGGCAGTAAAATATAGGCATACTAATGGCCTGAATTTGAGATGCTCTGCAAAAAAATAATGAAGCCTATCTACAGCATGTCATAATAGTATTTTTATAGTGGAACTATTTTTCCTTGGACTTTAAAATCCTGGGTCCTTCATTTTCAAGATGTTTTGCAAAGGAAGGTTCCTTTGAGTTTTTAAAACAACAGTTCAATACACTTGGGTGCCAGCAGAAACAGAACATAGCACAGCGGTGCATAAATACAGAAAGCTAGCAGGATGCGAGGCCCTCAGCTGGCATGAGGCGTGTGGGGTTTTCCAGTCATCACTTACACAAAATACACAAAGAAGTCCTTCAGGAAGCTGGAATTGCATCACATTAGTTACAGCACATGAACCAGAAACAGTCAAGATCAGGCGATGGCACCCCATCCCATGTTCAAGGTTCTGTACACTGTAGGGATCCAAAGCAGGATGGTATATCTCCCCTGCCCTCAAGGAAATTGCTCGATTGTAGTTCTGGACTGTGTGCCCTGCACATAGCATGTGGGTGTCACTTCTCAAAAAACCAAAAGGGCTCCCCAGTGTCTCCAGTTTGTGCTCAGTCGCTTAGTCACAACACTTTGAGACCTCATGGACTGTAGCCAGGCTCCTCTGTTCATGGAACTCTGCAGGCCAGAACACTGGAGTGGGTCACCATTTCCTCCTCCAGGGGATCTTTCCGACACAGGGATGGAACCTGGGTCTCCTGCATTGCAGGCGGATTCTTTACCACTGAGCCACCAGAGAAGCCCATCTCCCCTTAGATTACACGTTTTCTTTTTGACAACAGGGACCACCTGTCCTTCATGAGCCCAGCAATGTGACTTTGCAAAAAGGGAAGTCTCAAAAATGTTTGTGCAATGAAATTGAAAGACAGAAACATAAAATAAGTTTACGATGAGGTAAGGATTATGAGAAGCCAGGAGGGAAATGGTTAAGTACTTGGGAGGGAAGAAAAGAGAAACAATTCGGGGCTGGGATGGTCAGGCACCCAGGATCTGGAGGTGCTACATGCTCTCAACTTTCCTTCGAGTTTCTACAAAATACTGGAAATGACTTAATCCAGACTTCTTGTAGGCCACTTATCAAGATGTCCTAGGACTTGCCTGGTAGCTCGGTGGTGAGGAGTCCGCCTGCCAATGCAGGAGACACGGGTTCGATCCCTGATCTGGAAAGATCCCACATGCTGCAGAACGACTAGGCCTGTGAGCCACAGTGACTGGGCCTGTGCTCTAGAACTGGGGAGCTGCACCTGCTGAGCCCGCATGCCCCAGAGCCTGTGCTCAGCGAGAAGAGAAGCCACTGAATCACAAGGAAGAGCAGCCCTCCTAGACTCAACTAGAGAAAAGCCCGAGCAGCAGCAAAGGTCCAGCACAGCCAAAAACAAATACGTAAATAAAATTATATTTTAAGAAAAGATGTCATAAAATCAGATTGGCACCAGTTGCAACCGCCACTTCCTGTCACTTGGCTTGTGCTCTGATACCTACAATGAGCTGCACATCCGGCTTGTTCTCCAGAGGAACCATGTCAGCAGGAAGTCCAAACGACTTGATCTGGTAGGTGAGGTAGCCACCGTAAGAGGAAACCTAAAATTGAAATAACAGCATTAATAGCACAAGCATTGCAACACACCATGGCCACATCAATTTGTCTATGAAGTACACTGGCACACAGCTCTGGGAAGATACGCTATCAGCCTGTTAAGAGCAGTCATTTCTAGAGAGTAGAACTGAAGATGGTATTTTAACTCTCTACTTTATACCATTTTATATTGGTTAAAATGTTTAATGTGAAGATGATTGAGTTTTACAAGCAAGAGGATACTTCCCTTAAAAAGAAAAAATAACAGTCACACAGAAACAAATAAGATCCTTTTATTCTAGATGGCTACCAAACCACAGCTATTCTAAGAAATCTAGGCCACTGCCTTTCTATTTAGCTGAGAGAACTGGTTAATATCTATCAGCTACAAGATGAACTTCCAAAAATAAACTAAAAAAAAAAATCTTCCCCTGAGCACAGATGGTGACTGTTTCCTAAGCGATTCTGCATTCTCTTGGGTGCATGAGCCATGTACGACTGTGTGTGTCTGTGCTACGTCAGTTCACATGTGTCCAACTCCGTGTGACCCCATGGACTGTAGCCCACCAGGTTCCTCTGTCCATGGGATTCTCCAGGCAAGAACACTGGAGTGGGTTGCCATGCCCTCCACCAGGGGATCTTCCCAACCCGGGGATTGAACCTGTGTCTTCTACAGCTCCTGTACCGTGGGTGGATTCTTTACCGCTGAGCCACTGGGGAAGCCCATGTCTGACTGTACCGCCAGGCATATGGGCCACCTCTCGGTGCCGCATTAGCAGCATGATGGTAACGGAGACGTGGAAGGGAATGATCAGGGTTTTCTGGACAGCATCTTTCTGGACAGACTCTACATCTGGTCCTGACATCTCTCCCCCTCAAAGTAAAAACTGATCGAGAAGGAAGGAGTGCTCGGGCCTGGTGCACTGGGAAGACCCAGAGGAATCGGGTGGAGAGGGAGGTGGGAGGGGGGGATCAGGATGGGGAATACGTGTAAATCTATGGCTGATTCATATCAATGTATGACAAAACCCACTGAAAAAATAAATAAATAAAGGGGGGAAAAAAAAAAAAAGAAGGAAGGAGTGACTGAGGGATGAAAATCACAGGCAACGTCACCTCAGGGTAGGTAGACAAAGTACCCTTACTGAGATGCAAATAAACTGGAGCAGGGAGCTGGGGCAGCCCTTTAGACTGCCGGTCCACTGAAGTTCTACCCTAGAACCTACAGCCTACACAGCTTCACCTAGTTATGACCATAGAGCCTGGAAGTACCCAAGATAACATTTTGAATTCTCTTATGGAGATTAAGTATTGCTTTTTCGCTGGGCTGACATCATTTGTTTTTCACTTTTTATTTTACATTGGGGTAAAGGTGATCAACAACACTGTTAGTTTCAGGTAGACAGCAGAGTGATTAAGTTATACATGTATCCATTCTTTTCACATTCTTTTCCCATTTAGGTTGCTACATAATATTGAGGAGAGTTCTCCATGCTATACAGGAGGTCCTTGTTGGTTATCTACTGATATTTTAAATATAGATGTTTGAACACATCAATTGAAAACTCCTGATCTATCCCTCTCCCCAGCCCCTTCCCTCTGCTGGTAACCCTAAGTTCGTTCTCTAAGCCTGTGAGTCTGTTTCTGTTTTGTAAGTAAGTCCATTTGCATCATCTTTTTAGATTCTGCATGTAAGCAACATTATATGATATTTGTCTGTGTCTATCTGACTTATTTCACTCCACACGACAATTTCGAGGTCCATCGTGTTGCTGCAGGTGGCATTATTTCACTCTTTTGAACTGCTGAGTGATGTTCCATTGTATATACACACCACATCTTCTTTATCTATTCACCTGTCAATGGACACTGAGATCGCTTCCACTGTCTTGGCTATTGTAAACAGTAATTAATGAATATTGGGGTGTGTGTATCTTTTTGGACCATGTTTTTCTCTGGAAAAACATGCTCAGGAGTGAGACTGCAAGGTCCTATGGTAGCTTTATTTTTATAGTTTTTAAAGGAATTTAAGGTTTTAAAAATAGGTCTACATATTCTTTCATTCCCCTGTCCTCTAGAGGTGGGGCTTAATTCTCCTCCCAGAGTATAGGCTGGGCTTAGTGACTGTGTCCTAAAGAACAGAATATAGCAGAAACGAGAGTGTGTCATTTCTGAAATGAGGTTACAAAAATATTGTTTTTTCTCTTGCATTTGCTTTGGTGGAAGCCAACTGTAGTATCATGAGGACTCTCACACAGCCTTTGGAGGGCCTCAGATGAACAGGAACCGAAGCCACCAACCAACAGCCAGCCAAGGACAGAGGCCGGCTGACGACCCCACCAGCGAGCGCGGACATGGATCCCCTAGTCCCACATGACTGCAGCCCAGCCTGACGTCTTGACCACAACACCTCAAGAGAGACCCTGAGCCACCTTGATCCATGGAAACTGGCCGAGATAATAATGGTCTGCTGCTTTAAGCTGCCAAGTCTGCGGGCGGTCTGTTACCCAGGACGAGATGCCCAGTGAGTACAGGACTTGCCCTGTGGACATGAAGAGGCATGTCATGAGAGGGAGAAGCAGAGTTATGTGAGAAGAGGTCAGCACCCACAGCCCTTCAACCCAAAGACAGCGTCAGAGAGCTCAGGCTGAGAAGACCCGAGCATCGAGTCATTCTAGATGTGAGAGCGTGGCATCGTCTGGGCGGGGCTCTGTGAAATCCCCCTCTTCTCTAAAGCTCTACCCTGGGCCCCCAGAGGCATGTGTCACCGGAGGATGTTTCTATGGGAGGCTCACACTTCTGTCCTTATAAATGAGTGTAGGTGGCCTGATCCTGGAATGATAATTTATGCGACAAAGGAAAAGCAACTTGTTTATAAGCTCCCTGAGGAGCATCTAATCACGTCACTCACAATTTCCCAATTTATTCCTCTCCCCCGCACCCTGTCCCCTGTGGTAACCATCAGCTTGTATTCTACATCTGGGACATGTATACACTACAGTACATAAAATATGTAACAATAAGGACCTACTGTATAGCACAGGGAACTCTGCTCAATACTCTGTAATGACCTATATGTGGAAAGAATCTAAAAAAGAGTGGATAGCAGATTTACTTTGCTGGATAGCAGAAACTAACATAACATTGTAAATCAACTGTACCCCAATAATTTTTTTTTTTTAAAAAGGAAGAATTTATTCATAACCACACGTGACTCTATTAATGAAAGCTGTGCTGTTGCTGGTTCCTGGGCTTCTTTTAATAAGCTCATGAGTCACTTTGCAGCTTTTGTTTTCCTGACAAGGGGCCTTTCTTCTGCTTTAAAACAAAGAATTCTCAGCACTGGCATTTTAAAAGGATACATGTGCCATTTGAAGCAGGTATTATTTAAACGGGTTATTTCCATGGGGGGAAATTCTTTGGCATTAAGTGAAAACCAAGAAGAACCTGGTGCGTTGTTCCTTCGCTGGTGAGCAATGCATGTGGGGCCCCTGAGATATGTACACCTCCAGTCCCTCCATCATCTGCACCTGTGATTAACCCGTGCGAGCTCAGTCACTCAGCCGTGTCCGTGACCCTTTGTGACCCTATGGACTGTAGCCCGCCAGGCTCCTCTGCCCATGAGGATCTCCAGGCAAGAATAATGGAGGGGGTTGCTGTTTCCTCCTCCAGGAGATCTTCCTGACCCAGGGATAGAACCCAAGTCTCCTGAGTCTCCTGTATTGGCAGGAGGATTCTTTACCACTGAGCCATGTGGGAAGCCTGAACCTAAGTTCTCCAATTTTAGTAACCTGAACTTCTGGAACCTTCCTTCCAGACATCTGGTTAATGATGCCCATGTAGTGAAGGAGGAAGTCCAGCAAGGACACGGGAGAAGAGCAGGATGTGGTTACCTTGTCCCCCAGGTAGGAAGGCGGGGCAACCCAGGAGGCGCTCCGGACCGTGGCGGGCAGTTCCTGGAGGTCGGCCACCGCACTGCTGCTGCCGGGGTTGAAGGAGACGGGGATGTCCACTCCGTCCGCCGTCTGCAGGCGCCAGCCCATCATGTCCACAAACTGAAACGCAGAGGCAAGGGATGAAGCCATGTGCCCATGGCTCCTCTGGCGATGGCTGAATCATGAAGAGCAGAAAGAGCCGTGGGGCAGCCACCTTGCTGCAAAGGCCTCCCTCGGGTGTCTCCTTCTGTCTCTGATTCCCGCTCAGCCCCCGGCTGACCCATTGAGACTAGGAGTTCTCAAAGGATAGTGGCCATATGCACGTGGGATTTGTCCTTTAGCCCTGCACACATCCTGACATTTAGTAGGTGTCCAATAACTGTTTGAATAATATGCAAATAAGGGTGTGGATCATAACTAGGATCGTGGGCGCATTTTAATGGTGAGCTCCTTGGAGAGAAAATGTGATATGAAATACAGTGGCCTGCTGTCGTTGTTTTTCTCTAAATGGAGCATCAGAATTAAATACTCCCCTGATCACAAAGGAAGCCAGGAGTTAAATTATGAGGGGAAGAAAAAGAAGGAGCTGACAAGGCATAGATTTGGAATAATGCTTCAGGGGTCACATGGGGATAAGAAGAGGCACCTTCAGGTGGATTTACAAAATAACTTTCTCCCCCAACTATAAGCTTGTGCCCCTTTCAGGAGGTAGGCAGTAAAACAGACACAAAAATCTTTCTTTGAACATTTGCTGGACACAATACATGACTCACTCCATAGCGTCACAAAACAGTCAGACATGACTTAACAACTAAACAACAAACACATGACTCACACAAGAAAGCAAGCATGGGATCATGAAGGCAACACAAGTTTTAGCTTTCCGGAGTTGATTTTAAAAGTGGCCAAAGATAAGATGTGGTAAAACAGGTGAGAAGGAAGATAAGCAGGAAAGTAAGAAAGAAGAAGATAGGGAGGAGAACAACTAACTCTAATGACTGTTTATTGAGCAACTACTACATTTCAGATCCTGCTCAAGGCACTGGGATTATATCAAGGAGGTTACATGCGAGTGGTAAAAGAAAAGAGATGTGAGGACATCTGGGGATAGAACACTACAGGTTAAGGATAGGGAACATAGTGCTTAATATTCTAACCAAGCAAGATGCAAAAAACCCCACGACTCTTCACGTTTCATGCGAATGCATGACTTTCTCTCTTTTTTTAATGTGTGCTCATGTTCAGTCATGTCCAACTCTTTGCCACCCCACAGACTGTAGCCCACTGGGCTTCTCTGTCCATAGGACTTTCCAGGCAAGAATACTGGAATGGGTTGCCATTTCCTACTCCAGGAGATCTCCCTGACCCAGGGATTGAACTCACGTCTCCTGCATTGCAGGCAGATTCTTTACCACTGAGCCACCTGGGAACCCCTCACTTCCTCATTTAGAAGTGCTAAAGAAAAACAGAAGGACTCTGATGCCCTGCCTACCTTCGCCCTTCTTTTATGTGTGCTGTGACAGTGATGACTGACTCCGAAACAAAAGCAGTTGGTACATCCCTTAGGATTCGCTGGGTCCAGGTAGAATGACCCTTCCCGACACATGTTGCATTCTGTGCCTTCCACGTTTTCCTATCGAAGAAAACCATGAAACAAGAGATCATTCCTTCTGAAGGGTCTTTGACTGAAGAGAGCTACATGCACAAATTAAGTACCAACATAAGACAACGGGACATGGATGCTCATAAAACATCCAAAGTTATATAACTGTTCAACCGTTACAGCACAGGAACTATTTAAATTTTTACACCATATACAAATGGAAGAGAGGATTTCCTAAATTTCATCAGATGCCCTTTAGCATCTTGAAGGTAGAAAAACAGCACCAGAAAGATTCACAATGTGGGGGAGACCGGTTCACCCCACTTACAACCACTTTAGCGCGCCTGCTGGGCCTGGGGAGCCCGACTGTCATCGGCAGAACACCCTGGAGCGGAGATGATGAACCTGGGGTTCACGGGACAGGAATAGTCTTTAGGGAAACCCATGAACCTCTTGAAATTACAGACAAAAGTTTGTACTGATTTTTCTGGAGACCACCTGTGTCTGTCATCAGATTCTTAAGGAGGTCTGTAGACCTCCCCCACAAAGGACAAGAGCAGTGAGGCTGGGGTGGCTTCTAACTGTTTCTATCCAATGAGTTCAGTTCAGCTCAGTTGCTTAGTCGTGTCCAACTCCTTGCGACCCCACGGACTGCAGCATGCCAGGGCTTCCTTGCCTGTCACCAACTGCTGGAGCCTGCTCAAATTCATGTCCATCGAGTCAGTGATGCCATCCAACCATCTCATCCTCTGTCATCCCCTTCTTCTCCTGCCTTCAATCTTTCCCAGCATCATTGATTACGGGTCAGTCTCGTTTCCATGAATTTCTGTACAACGACTCAGCATGAAGACCCTCCACTCTGGCCGGTGCCCCACATCCCCAGTGTTGCACATTGTGTCTCACCTTGCAGAGACACGCCCCGGTGCCCGGGTCACAGACTCCCGGCTCGGTCCCATCTCTGCTGCAGTGGCAGGGCAGGCACTCAGGGAAGCGGTAGAAGCCGGGAGCACATCGGTCACACTGCCGCCCTGTGATCCTGGGCTTGCATCTGTGCTCAAGGAAAGGAAGCAAAAGTCTTCGTCATCTTTGTACACTCGGTTCTAAAGCCAACCTGCGCTGCCACAGAGCAGCTGCATGTCAGAAGCCAGTTCAGGGATTTTCCTGGTGGTCGAGTGGTTAAAACTTCACCTTCCAGTGCAGGGGACACGGGTTCGATCCCCGGTCGGGGAACTAAGATCTCACATGCCGCGAAGCAACTAAGCCTGCTCACCACAACTACTGAGCCACAACTAGGGAGTCTGTGTGCCGCAAGGAAAGATCCTGCATGATGCAGTGAAGATCCTGTGTGCTGCAACTAAGACCCAACGCAAATAAATAAATAAAAATTTTTTTTTTAAAAAAAAGCCAGTTAAGTAGACATAGAGCCCGCCCACAGGTGCCAGTTCCAAGCAAAATGGGGAGAAGCAGATACAAGGCACTCACACAAAGCAGCTCAAAGTGACCATCATCCTAATGAAAAATGGGTCACAAGATACAGACTTTCAGTTATAAAATAACCAAGTCCTGGGATGTCACGTACAGCACAGCAACTATAGTTAATGATGCCATATTGCACTTTTGCAAGCTGCTAAGAGAGTAAATCTTAAAAATTCTAATCACAAGAAAAAAATCTGTAAGTATTTACGGTCATAGTAAATCTAATTAGATTTACTATGGTGACCATTTCACAATAGACACAAATGTCAAATCATTATGTTTACATCTGAAACTCACATAAGGTTACATGCCAGTTATACCTTAATTGATAACAAAGAGCAATGAGCATTGTGGATGATGACTTGGGCCAGGCTTGGTACTAGGCTCTGGGGTGGAGGAAGGACAGACTTCCTGGGTATGAGAGCTCCCAGGGTGAATGTTAGGTGGGAATGTGAACAGTACTCACGTGGGGTCTACACAGGGGTCAGAAGGCCAACACAGACCCAGCCTCCCCGGGGGAAGGTGACGCCTGAGCTGAGTGTAAAAGGACAAGCGTCCTGGGGTAGAAGGTGGGGCAGGCATTCCAGAGAGCAAGAACAGGGGGACACGGCCTGGCGTGTGCAGGGAACACAGTGGGGAGCTCCTGGAGCAGGGGTACAAGCAAGGATGCTAAACCATGAGCCTGGAGAGGCGGGAGTCTCCTCCCTCCCGGAGACTGAGTCTGTTGGCCTTCTGACCTCCGGTGTAGACCCCATGTCTGTATTGTTCACACTCCCACCTAACCCTTATTTGGGGAGCTCTCAGGCCCAGGGCCTCGGTCCTTCCCTCACCCCAGAGCCTACTCCCAAGCCTGACCCAAGTCACCACCCATGATGGAGAGCCTGGAGGGGCTGGCCGCTGTGACTCGGTCCCGGGGCCCCGGGGCGCGCGGCTGAGCCCTGCACAGAGGGCAGACTGGCCGGAGCTCTGCTCCAGCTCTCACATGACTTAGAGACAGCGTCTCAGCAAGTTATCCAGCTTCTCAAGGCTCCGTTCTCCCTCCGTGAGAGGGGAGGCGGTGGGGGAGACGCCAGGCAGTGCTGGCAGCTGGCCAGTTCTCAAACGGGGGGACGTCATCTTGAAAAGCTTTAGAGAGGAAGGAGGACAGGTGGCTGTGTGTCAAGGACTGAGCTGCGGGCAGCTCTGCGGCGGGGAGACGGGGTGCCAAGCGGGGGCAGAGGTGTTCGAGACGGAGAGGGGGCGATGGGCTCCAAGCTGTTTCAGGGTGACGATGCTGGGGCTCACTGTGGTCTGGGTGAGGGGACAGAAGGAGGGGACAGCGAGGAGGACTCCCAGTTGTCCGGCTGAGTGACGGCTGACACTGCAGCAGGTGGGGAGGGCGGCCCCCCTGTGTGGGGCCGGGCGCCCAGGCGGCTGTGGGGAGCTCTGAGCACCAGACGGGCTGAAAAGCATGAGCAGCTTCTCAGGACTGAGCAACCCACCTCTGAGGTGTGGGGACGGAAGAAGCAGCTCGGCCACTGAGTTCCACAGCCAACGCCTGGTGGATCTCCACACCGAGCCTTTCCTGTGGGTCTAAAGAAACTATTAGGAAATCAGCTTTCCACTAGATGATTAGGAGGACAACCTGATATGAAATATTTTGTCATTAACTGGCTACCAAATGTAAGCTTTCACCTGTCTCTTAATATTTATTAAAATATCTCATGCCAGGATAAAGAAGATGTGGTATCTGTATACAATGGACTGCTACTCAGACATAAAAAAGAATGAAATCTTGTCATCTCCAGCAACATGGAGCGGCTTGAAGGGTAAGCATACTGAGTGAAATAAGTCAGAGAGAGAAAGACATACTGTATGATCTTACTTCTGTGTGGAATCCAAAAAATACAATACACAGTGAATATAACAAAAAAGCAGACTCACAGATACAGAGGACAAACCAGTGCTTATCAGTGGGAAGAGGGAAGTAAGGGGCAATACAGGGGGAGAGGAGTAAGAGGTATAAACTATTAGGTATAAAATAAACTACAGGAATACATTTAATGTACAACACAGGGAATATAACTAATGCTTTATAATAACTGTAAATGGAGTATAACCTTTAAAATTGTGAATCACTATATTGTATACCTGTCGCTTATATAATATTGTCATCAATTATACTTCAATTAAAAAAAAAAAAAAAATCTCACCCCAGAAAGTGAAAGTGTTATTCTATACTTCAATTAAAAAAAAAAAAATCTCACCCCAGAAAGTGAAAGTGTTATTCGCTCAGTTGTGTCCAACTCTTTGCGACCCCATAGACTGTAGCCCGCCAAGCTCCTTTGTCCATGGAGTTCTCCAGGTAAGAATACTGGAGTGGGTAGCCATTCCCTTCTCCAGGGGATCTTCCCAATCCAGGAATCGAACATGGGTCTCCTACATTGCAGGTGGATTCCTGCAAGGAGCCACCAAGGAAGCCCAAAGGACCACCCCAGAGACCACCCCAAAAAAGATAAATATAACTTTATATTCCAGTAAGTTTGCCTTAGCCAAACAAGTACTCTTGTTGTGGCATCAGCAAAGGGTAGTAGATGGGGGTCTCTTTATCCCACCCACCACACCTAAGAAGATAAAATCAGTTTCACCTGCAAGACCTGCTGGCAGGGCAAATATCATTTCAGCCCCATCCCCTCATCTCCCTCCCTCCCTGATATCTATAGAGATTGTTTCTTCTACAGAGGAAAAAAATATTCCCCAAATCACTCCTCTAGTAAAATAGGTGCAAGGTAGAAGTGATCTGCTTGGAGTGATTGCTCTGATACAGTGGGCTGCCAGCTCGGAGGGATAGGGGATGGTCTGGGGAGCTGCAGAAACCATGGACCATCTTCTCAGAGAAGTATCATTCAGATTTGTCTGTAACGTGTTATTTTAAAAAAAAGAAAGAAACAACACCCAAACGAATGTTCTGGCCAACTCAACACTTATACCCACTTGCAGATTACATCATCTCTCTCTCTCTCTCTCACACACACACACACACACACACACACACACACACAGAGGCAGTGTAGCACACATAATTTTGTTCCTAGGCAAAGGTGAATAACACCTACTCTCTTCTTGTGAATCCCAGACTAAATGCAATCACAGTCCTCCAGAAAACTGCCTGTTCCCAGACGATGTTCCCTATTTCTGGAGCATAAGAACTCTGGGAGGGGGGCACGGGTGTGAGAGATGGGAAGAAGCAGGAAGAGGAGACCTGATGAGAGGAGGGACTCTGGGGGTGACCTCACTGAGCAGGGTGCTCTCCACTTCTCCCACCTGGCAGTGAGGAAAGGACTCTGTGCACGGACACTGTTCTTGTCGCAGAGTGCCACGGGGCAGCTGGTCGTCCTGCAAACACACAGGGCTGCTGGCCCATGGGTGTGATCACAGGATGCCGGTGCCCACGAGCCCCTCCCACCCTGAGCGCCACTGGGGGACGAGTGACCCTGAGCGCTCACTTGGACATAGGCTTTGAGGGTGAGCACAGGCAGATGGAGCCTATTTCTTAATATTTCCACTTCACTGGAAAAGAAAGGTGGAGGGGGATTTTTCTGGGAGGACAGCTGTGCAAGCTGCTTGTCGAGACAAGGAGAAACGTGTGCCTGTTTATTTCAAGGCAACCATGGGGTGACGTGGTGGGAGAGCTGGGCGGAGAGGGTGTGACCGCATTGGTAACACGGGATAAAGCGCTGAGCCTCTCTTAGCACGTAGGTAGCAACCGAGCACATACGAGTGGATGGAAAAAAGCAAAAAGTTGAGCGTGATGATGAGAGCAGTGGCCTGGGAGCTGAACCCCAAGGATCCCAGGGGGCCTGATGGGCAAGCGTTCACCAAAATGTGGAGAACACTATGTCTGAGCAACACAGTGCTGAGAGCCCCGAGCACAGGAATCCTGTGCAAAGACAAGCAAACAAAGGAGTCTGGAGCGGTGCCGTGACAATGGGGAGTTAAAATGAAACTTCCTCCCCCAAAGTCTGGCTGAACATCTTTAGAAAACGACCTGAAGTCAGCCAGATCTTGTACACTCCTCCAGGGAGACGCTGTGCTACCCAAGGAGTTGCCCTTACCGCAACGGCAGGAAACCTCCAGTCACCGCTGCCAGGAGGTGCACTGAGGATGCCGGTCAAGTGAAGTCGTCTCCACGGCAACGGGCTCAGGGCCAAACATTATGTAAAGACGTCTGCGCGTGTGTGGGTGCTCGCCTGTCTTGCAGGTCACCAGAAAGTCAGGCATGAGGGCGAACTCTATCCTTTGCTCATTAAATACCATGGGTCCCATCATACTGCACCCCCATTAAGTCCAGTTTTCATCTGGAATCCAAAGTCTACCTTATATCTGCTCATTTATTCACCCTATAATTATTGAGTGTCTTCTATAGACACATCCTCAAGTTAGGGGACATGAGACGGAAAGGACAAAGTACAGTCAGTTAGTTTTGACCTTGGCGCATTTTCCCTGAGGACACGGGACACAGAGACGCAGAAAGTTAGGTGATCATGTGAAAGATGGGACGGCAGCGAGATGACAGAGGCATCCCTGTGGGCTTGCAGAGGCTTCATGCCTTCTTTGCATTTGTACCTTTAACACAGAACTCCTGAAGGATGTGGATAATTGGGAGGGGGTAACAGAAGAGGCAGAGAAGGCAATGGCACCCCACTCCCGTACTCTTGCCTGGAAAATCCCATGGGAGGAGGAGCCTAGTAGGCTGCAGTCCACGGGGTCGTGAAGAGTCAGACACGACTGAGCGACTTCACTTTCACTTTTCACTTTCACGCACTGGAGAAGGAAGTGGCAACCCACTCCAGTGTTCTCGCCTGGAGAATCCCAGGGACAGGGGAGCCTGGTGGGCTGCCGTCTATGGGGTCGCACAGAGTCGGACACGACTGAAGCCACTTAGCAGCAGCAGCAGCAGCAACAGAAGAGGGAAAAGGACAACCCATAACTGAAGAACTGAAGGCTGGCGAAAAGCGTTTAGAGAAGGCGAGAAAGACCACAGAAGCTGGGAAAAAAGGCTTAAGTTAGAGTAAGTGGCAGCCGGATCATGGAAAGCCGGTCTTTATCCTCTCAGACAATGGGTAATTGGGGAAGGTTCTTGTGCAAAGAGTGATGCGACAGACGTGGTACCGGGCAGAGCCACTCCCACCCTCCAGTAGCCTGCACACATACGGCGTTCATTATGACGCGCTGTCATAACTTGTGGAGGTTCCCCTACCAGACCATGACCTCTTGTTAGTAGGCATGGGTGCCCTCTGTATGAGAAACAGCACCCAAACTGGAGTAGGTGCTAGATATATTAAATAGTTTGAGCCATAAAACACACTAACTGATAAAACAGAATTTAAGACCAAAAAAAAAAAAAAATCACAGGGACTGAAGGAAATGTTTTATCCTGTTTTCAAAAAACCCCACATACCAAGAAGATGAAATCACAAACATATGCATTTATCAACATTCTCTATGCATTAATAACAAAATTACGGAGCAAATAGATTTTTAAATCCCAGTATAAATGTGTATGGGCTTCCTGGTGGCACAGTGGTAAAGAATTTGGCTGTCAAGGCAGGAGACACAGGGGTGCACATTCGATTCTTGGGTTGGGAAGATCCCCGGAGGAGGAAACGGCAACCCACTCCAGTATTCTTGTCTGGAGAATCCCATGGACAGAGGAGCCTGACGGGTGACAGTCCATGGTGCTGCAGAGTCGGACACGACTGACCAAGCAAGACAGAGAGAGGTGATTGCGTACTAGCATTTCCCCTTCAATTAAAGAGAAAAAGAAAGAAGGGAGAGAGAGAGGGAGGGAAGGAGGGAGGAAGAAAGAAAGGAAGGACAGAGAGAGAGGGTGGGAGAGAGAAAGTACGCCAGGAAAAGGAAGGTCAATTCAGAGATGATCAATTGTAAAAAGAATTCTCCAGGTGTAGGACCTGCAGGGGCCATGAAAGGGAAGGAGATAATACATACTGTTTCAGAAGTTGACACCTGATGGGCTGTAGGGAGAAGGGCTTGATTCTAAGGTGATACAGAGATCTCAGGCTTTGGAGACAGGGAGAAGGCTGCCACGGATAAGTAAAAAAAAAATAAATAAATAAAATTTAAGTTCAAAGAGAGGAATAGCCTGAAGAGCAAGACAATGGCATGGGTTTCAGATATAGAATCGGCGGTAGGATCAAGGACTTGAAGGGCCCCTAAAGATCATCTAACATAACACTTCATTATATGTGTGAGGGGATAGGAGCTTAAAGAGGTCAGGGGACTTGTCCTCTAAGACCCATAAGAAAAGCTAGTACAGGAACCAACATAGAAATGATTTTCCATGAAGGGGGGATAAGCTGTCTGTCAGGGCCCAGGACTGGAGCTCTGGGTGTGGGAATCATCCATCGTGGAGGTGGTTGAAGCCAGAAGAATGGGTGGGGCTTCAGGGGGACAAAGTATAAAGGGTGGGAGGCAGGTAGCCAAGTGCTTGGCAAATAATAGCAACAGCTAATACCAGCGCTAGTGTGTGTCAGGTACCGTTCGAAGGGCTTTGCACAGGATTATTTAATAGTCTCAAGAACTTTAAGAGGTGGGAGCTTCTAGGAAGAGGGAACACAGGTGAGAACGCTGAGCTCTTCCATCCTGTGTCAGGAGCCCCATCTGCCCTGCTCACCACCGTGTCCCAGAGCTTGCCTGCACGCCATCTGGAATTTACCATTCCTATTACTTGATGAAGTGCATCAAAGGAATTGCTTCTCCAAGTTGTTGGGGCTTGTGGACTTCTGCCGAGCTGGAAGCACTTCTGTTCCCAGGATGCCAAGTCTATGACCTTCTCTGCCATTTTGTTTCTCCATCTAACACAAATACGGAGTAAATCTGTGACACTGGCTGAGGTCCCCCCACAAACGGCTTTCCTTTAGCTGCTGCTCTTCTCAAATGGCATATTTGTACCCGTGGTTTCACTGAATGTCCAGGTGAACTGCCATCTCCTATAATCAATCTTAAAATGTCTTGAAGGTGGTTGACATCATGGTATTTTTTTAAAGCAGTGATTCCCAGCATCCGTATAACTGTCACTGATCAATAAAAATCTTCTGAGGATATTCTAGACCTTTTGTTCGTTCAAAGAATCTAATGGCATAATCATCCATTATTAAAAGCAGAAGCAAATTACTATGTTGCTATAAAAAATGAAATTTTGATCAACCTTTAAGACCAGAGTCCAGAGAGCTGTCCCAAACAATGGACTTTTTATCTTTTATACAATATACTTCTGCAATCAGAGGTTGAAGAAGAAACAGAATCTAGAGTTTTAAATTTAGGTGGGACAGTGATAGACAACAGACTCTGTATGATTTCAATACCTTTGAAAGTGAAAAATGAAAATGTTAGTTGCTCAGTCATGTCCGACTCTTTGTGACCCCAGGACTGTAGCCCACCAGGCTCCTCTGTCCATGGAATTCTCCAGGCAAGAATACTGGAGTGGGTTGCCATTCCTTTCTCCAGGGTTTCTTCCCGACCCAGGGATCGAACCCAAGTATCCCACATTATAGGCAGATTCTTTACTGTCGGAGCCACAGGGGAAGTCGGTCAATGCCTTTAGACCATGGAGCTTTTGCACTTTGTTTTATGTCCCTGGGTATATTCCAGTGTCTCCCAGTTTACAGTCTATGGGAATTTGAATAAAATTTTTATCCTACTGTCCTGTGATTTTGTATAAATCTTAATTACGTTGAATAGGTTCACAGTGCTTTTCAGGTCTACTATATCATTTTATTTCTTTGTATATTCATTCTACTAATTTTTGAGGGTTCAATATTGAAACTCCAATTAAAAATCTTAATTTATCTACTAAAAAATAATTGTAATATATAGTGGAACTCGGAGAAGGCAATGGCAACCCACTCCAGTATTCTTGCCTGGAAAATCCCATGGACGGAGGAGCCTGGTGGGCTACAGTCCATGGGGTCGCACAGAGTCGGACGTGACTGAAGTGAATCAGCAGCAGCAGTGTAGTGGAACTATATGTAATCTTGTTCTGTATTTTCCAAGTTTCCTATAAATGTGTTATCACACTTTCATAATTTACATAATTTCATAGCCCACTCCAGTTTTCTTGCCTGGAGAATTCCATGGACAGAGGAGCCTGGTGGGCTACAGTCCATGGGGTCACAAAGAGTCGGACACAACTGAGCAACTAACACATTCACACTTTCGCTTCCAGCTATCTTTGATTATTTCTTTTCCTTGAATGTTAGGTTCCTCTAAATACATTCTTCATTTTCATTAGGAAATTTTTCAGAGGTGGTGGGAGCATTCTTTCCTCTAATGTTTTCTAAAGAAATAATCCTTTAGGCAGTCAAAAGTTTTTTCGGCATCAACACTGGAATTATCATGGGTAATTTGTGCAATTTACAGTCATGTAATAAACTGAAGTTTTTTTTACATTATCTGCCAAGGGCCCATTCATGACAAATCTACTTTGATCATGGGTAGATATGTCATCCCATTAGGTGATTACAGTCTTTTTGGTAACAAAAAGATAAAACAAGATAAAACAATTTCACCTTTTGATTTGGGTGCAATGCAGGTCAGTGAGATTCCATTCCTGCTGATATTCCCTCGGGCATGGGCAAAACTACTATACAGCCTGCCTCAGTTCTGAGTTAGGCATTTTCTAGTCTACTCAACTGTCATTGGGGAGTGAAGGTTTGTTAAACACTCCTTAGAATTTGTATCTAAAACCCTACAGTAAATCTCTCTCTCATAGATGATGCCTTAAGCGTTTTTCTTTTTTTGGCTGAGCCACAGGGCACGTGGGATCTTAATGTATCTGACCAGGGATGGAGACCACACCACCTGCAGTGGAAGTGCAGAATCTTAACCACCGGACCACCAGGGAAGCCCTGATGTTTATAGTTTTCAATGCATTCTCGGGTTCCTTTTTCTGTGGCAGCAACATTGAGAAACTGTGTGTGAGGTTCTGTTCACAGCAATTTCTTCTGTTGAGCAGCTAATCCCTTTTAAAACTCTCCCACTGGTTCTAAGACAGTGAATTCTTCTCCTCCTGCCTGAAAACTGCCTCTCCATCTCTGTGGCTCCTTTGCCTCCTATGATTAATCACAGGGACCCCCATACCTGTTTTCCCTCCTGTGTGTCTACACCTTCTCCTCGGGGTCCTCACTCTTACCCACGTACATGGCTCCCCAACCTCCAGTCTCAGCCCCAATCTCCTCCCTTGGGTGTCCTCTATTCAAAAGAAAAAGTAAAGAAGTCATTATGGAAAAATGGAACTTTGTTGGACTGGTTTGCAGTTACAGCTTAGTGAGTTTTTATTTTCAGTTAAATATGGGGACACTGTATGCAGCTGCGACTGAGGCCACTACAGTGTCCTGGGCTCTGTACTCTGCCAGGATTCCATCTCCCAGTGACTGTTCATTTCACTTCTCCTTGTTTATCTGCCCCTCTTGCTCTTCCATCTGGTTTTCTCTTTGTTTTTCCCAAGGTTATACATTGCTCATTCTCCTATTCAAATGGAACCTTGTTTTATCTCTCTTTCTTTAACTTTATTTTGTATTGGGGTACAGCCAATTCACAAACAATGTTGTGATAATTTCAGGGGAACAGCAAAGGGACTCAGCCATACATATACATGTATCTGTTCTCTTCCAAACTCCCCTCCCATCCAGGCTGCCACATAACATTGAGCAGAGTTCCATGTGCTATACAATAGAGTCTTCTAGTTTATCTATTTTAAAAATTGCAATCTGTTTTTATCCAGATTCCTACTCCCTGGAGTGGGGGAAGGATTTTAATGCTAACACCTCCCTCTCTGCTTCTTCCACTTATTTGTCAGACTGTTCTTTCCTCTGAACAATTAGATGTTGAATTCTTTCCTTTGATTTGCTTTTCAAATATATTAAAAGGAACATCATTCCTAGTTCAATCTGTTCAATCCTAGTTCCCTTTTTATAATACCCTGGATTTCCTTCTCCGAGGGCAGTTCTTTTTTTTTTTTTAATTGGAAGATAATTTCTTTATAATGTGCTGAAGCCAGTTCTAATTCTTCAGTTTTCTTTGGTCTAGTCTGGTCTCTCTTCTTCTGCATTGACTGGGTCATGACTGGCACATTGAGGCCCTTTGAGCTTCCCATTTATGCATCTTCTCCGGCCACAAGACAGCAAGCAAATCCTGCACAGTGCACCCTTCTGTTCTGTGGCATCGTTACAGGTCCTGGTAGAAGTCTGTGCTTCCGCTGAGTATCACTGTCCTTAGATACCAGGACTTACTGGAAATGGGTTAGACATCTTCACAGGCCCACTGGTGCAGTCAGGACCCAAAGTCTCTAGTAATGAGCTAAGTCCCTGGTTTCCTTCTAGAGAACAGCTTATGCACCAGAGGGAACAGATCCTAATGTATGTTCATTAACTGTGATAAGAACTCTCTGGTATCACCTCAAAATTCTCTGTGCAAGTCACATTCCATTTAAGCCCATAGTCTGAGAAGGACGGACAACCAAGCTGACTCAGGGAAGACTCACAACCTGTGGTTTTAAAGTCTTGGAATCTTCCGTGACTCAAGTTCTCGTTCAGCTTCCTTCCCCAAGAACAAAGAAACTACTAGGAATGAAGCAACAACCACAGGTGTGGTTAAGGGTCCTTCCTCAGGAAAAGTCAACATTGCTGCTATACATCCAAGTTCTAAGCCCCCAGTACCTAGAATGTGACCTAGGGAGGAGGACTTTTGCAGACATAATATGAGGTTATACTGGAGTAAGGCAGGTCCTAATTCAATACCACTGGTATTCTTAAAAGGAAAGAAAGACACAGGTATACATATATATATATATATAATGGAATACTACTTGGCCATAAGAAAAAATCAAATTTTGCAATTGCAACAATATGCTTGGACTGGAAAGGCACTGTGCATGCATGCTAAATCGCTTCAGAATCGTGTCTGATTCTTTGCAACCCCGTGGGCTGTAGCCCACCAGGCTCCTCTGTTCCATAGGATTTTCCAGGCAAGAACACTGGAGTGGGTTGCCATTTCCTTCTCTAGGGGATCTTCCCCACCCAAGGATCAAGCCCCGGTCTCCTGCATTGCAGGTAGATTCTTTACCATTAGCGCCACCTGGGAAGCCCAGAAGACATTATGCTGAGAGAAATAAGTGAGAGAAAGACAAATAGTGCCTATCACTTATATGTAGAATCTAAAAAGATAAAACAAACTAGTGGATATAAAACAACAGAAACAGACTCACAGATACAGAGAACAAACTAGTGGTTACCAGTGGGGAGAGGGAAGGAGGGAGGGACACAAGAGAGGTAGGGGATTAAGAGGTACAAACTATTATAGAAAAGCAAATGAGCTACAAGGATATTTTTTACAGCAATTTAGAAAATATTGGAAATATAGTAAATATTTTATAGTAATTATAAATGATATATAACTGTAAACAATTGTGCATCACTATGTTGCACACCTGAAATGTATATATTATACATCAACTGTACCTCAACTAAGAAAAGGTGAAAAAAAAAAATCAAAGGCTAAAAGAAGAAAGAAAAGACACAGACACACACACAGAGGAGACTCCCATGTGAAGACGGAAATGCACAAGGAGAATCCACAAGACGACAGAGGCAGAGTCAAGGAATTTCAAGGACTGTCCACAAGGCGGGAAGGAAAGAAGCACGGAACAGGGTCTCTGCTGGAGCCTTTAGGAAGAGCATGGTGCCATCGGCTTGATTTCAGACTTTAGCCTTTTGACTCTGAAGACACCCAGCGTGTGGTCATTTGTCAGAGCGGCCTGAGGAAATGAACACAGCTGCAGGGGAGTTGGAGGTGCGGGCGCCTGCCAGCAGCAGCCACGGCCCCTCCCGGCTGTCACGCCCAGATCACAGACGCAGACCCAGACATCCGGTACCCGGGGTGGGCATGGCGGGGATGTGGAGGGGACTCAGAAGGGACCCGAGCCTCATGTTGTCTCCTGCACATGCGCACGCCACACACACCTGGATGGAAAAAGATCTGCTTCGGTCTCCCTGCCACATAATCCCTGTGGGATTCTTTCCAGCCTCTTCTTCTAGGAGACGGGTCCTCTTCTTCACCCCCTGTGCTTACTCTCCAGTCCTGCAGAGATCAGGCTGATCACCCGGATCACGTGACACCAGCCTCTGGTTTCATATGCAAAGCAGATCTGCTGGAAGAGCCTCTTGGCCCCACAGCATCTGTTTGAGCCGCCCTCTCCTTCTCATCTCTCAGCAGCTGTGCGCGGGGGGCCCGGGGGCAGCCCCCCTCCCAGACCAGGCTCTCCAACAGGTACTGCTCACCCTGCCGCCTTCCCCACAACCGACCCCTCCCAGGTGGAGACCCCCACACACAGCCTCTAGCTCGCCTGTCTGAGTCAGGGTAGCAGGATCTGGATTTTAGACTTCATCATGTACCATCCTTAACAAAACTAGCAGCTTGTGAGAGAGAAGGTTCGGAGCCCAAACCTCAGTACAGGCCGAGAGGTGTTCCCCACCCGATGACCCAGGAGATGGAGCCGATCACTTTATCATCCACGTGGCACGTACACACACAGAACGAGGCTGGAGAGGACAGTGAGGCTGCTGGGACCTCAGGCAACAGCGACCTGCCTACCCAGGCTCTGCCAGGCTACCCTGAGCCCCAGGGACCAGTTACTCCACACACCACTCCCGTCCTGGGTGGGGAGCGCCATCGAGCAGTGTTGAAGCGGGAAGCAAACGAGGACCCAAGTGGGGGCCGACAGCAGCTTCCCTTCCCAGGACAGGATGCGACAGGCTAGCCCCCTCAGGCCTCACCTGCACTGCCCATGGTCCCTGTCGCACTCCAGGGTGGCGGCCCCGTCGGTTCCCGTCCGGGAACAATTGCAGCCTTCGCAGCCGGCCAAGGGGTGGAAGCTGAAGGAGTGCACGTCACACACGTCACACTGGGGCCTGACTGTCTGGGGAGGACACAGGCACCTCCCCGTCGTCTCCTCACAAAGGCGCCGGCCGCAGCTGCAAGCTGGCCAAGGATGAAGAGGGTAAGGGTTAGACGCCCCTGACCTCCAGCAAAACTGCACCGCCAGGATTTCCAGAAGCTTCCAGAGGGTGTCTGGGAGGAAGGTCTTGTTTTTCCTTCATTATGGCATCGCTGAGTGTGGTTGATCTGAAAGGCTCCTTTCTTGGGGCCAAGACCAACCACATCCAATGCTGAGGGTGGACAAAGCGTGTAGACGCTGAGTGAGGCATCACTGGACCTATTGACCACAAGGTAGACACTTGTAGGAGCCGCCCCCTCACCCCCAGGCTGAGGCTGTGTGTCATTCTAAAATGAGCTCTGGCCTTCATCAGAGGATCTGCTCCTCTCAGTCTCCCTGAAGGGCCTTCACGTCGACCCAGGGCACTAGGCCCAAGATCAGGGATGGGGCCTGCGGCAGGCAAAGGCTGGCCTCCACACGGCGACTCTGCACCCCTCACATGGCCTGGGCTGCCCCTTGTCTAGGGCGGCATGACAATTCTTAGACAAAGATCCACGGCCTCCTCAGTGAGGATGTGCCCTCTGACCCTGGGTCTCCTCCCACCTCAACTAAGCTTTGGTGGTTAGGCTGCAAAAACTGAAGCCTAACCCATCCCACTAGGAAGAGGGCTGAGCTGTCCAGTGTTTTGAAGCTTAAGGTTATTTCCCTTCACCTGCTTTGCCAAGGGCCTGGCTCCCCTAGCCCGGGAGACACAAATATATCATTTCTAGAAGCCTGCTACTCAGAGTGTGGTCCCTGGACCAGCGGCCTGGGAATCCTCTGAGTGGCTGCGGGACATGTTGACTCTCAGACCCCAGCCCAGGCCTCCTGACTCAGAATCTGCACTCTCACAAGATCCCCAGGTGAGTCTCCAGCACAGTGAAACTGGACAGGCCCTGCCCTGGGTGGGCTCCATCCGCCTGGACCAGAGATGACCTTGGCGGCCCTGAACGTGCACTTACGTTTGCAGTGCGGGAACCCGTAGAAGCCCGTCTGACAGCGGGTACACTGCCGCCCGATGATGTGGGGCCGGCACGGGCACTGCCCGCCCTCGGGGCTGCAGGGGTGGCCGATGGCCCCAGCGGGGTGGCACTCGCAAGGCAGTGCGCCCTCGTGGTAAAGGGCCACCAGGGATCTGGCAGAGTTCTTACAGAATTCAGAAGCTCTCTGGGGGCTGTGGGAACAAGAATGCACAGTGAGATCCTGGGAGGCATGCCCAGAAATGGTCCCACCATCCCCTACCCGCACGCCCCACCAAGCAGTGTTTTGGGAGAGGGGCTCTGGAGTCTAGGAAAAAGTGAGAGGAAACCCCACCCCTGGACTTACAGTGGTTGACAGCCACCCACCCATCCCCATCTACTTCAGGACTCATCACAGGGCTGGAATAAAAGGGTGAAGATTCCCCTATAGGATGAGTTATATGGTATATAGGTTCTATCTCAATACAGCAGTCACCAAAAAATTTATACCCGCATGTACTCTGATATACCAATTAGGATAATAATGAGGAGGAGGTGAATTGTCAACTTTTACTGAACATGTACGTTAAAAGTTTTCCCATCACCTCATTAACCTCATAAGCTGAAGCTCCAATACTTTGGCCCCCTGATGGTAAGAGCTAACTCATTAGAAAAGCCCCTGATGCTAGGAAACATCGAAGGCAAAAGGAGAAGCAGGCGGCAGAGGATGAGATGGTTAGATAACATCACCAACTCAATGGACATTTGAGCAAACTCTGGTAGATGGTGAAGGACAGGGAAGCCTGATGTGCTGCAGTCCATGGGGTCGAAAAGAGTTGGACACAACTTAGTGACTGAACAACAACCTGATAACCACCCAACCAATCAGGCCGAAGTCCCATTTCACAGGTAAGACGACAAAGGCTTCCAGAAGTTAAGCAACATTCTTGAGGCCATAGAGCTATGGAGGGTGGAGCAGGCACTCAAATCCACAGCGGTCTGACCTCAGGGGCCTTGCTCTTAATATTTTCTGAACAAGAGGTTTCCACCCTCTGGAGGCCCAGGTTCCTCAGGAAACCTACAAGGGGGCAGGGAGGAGGGGTCTGCAGGAGAGAAAGACAGGAACTGATACTCAGGGCTGTTCTAGGCTCTTAGCATCCGGGAACCCACCAAGGGAGGATAGGGAGGCCCAGCCCTCTGTAATACTCCCCACTGATCAGAGGGCAAAGGAGAGCGGGAATCAGGGCTGATATGCCCTGCAGGAGAGGAAACCCTGTGTGGTATCTTTCGGGAATCCGAGTTGGCCGACAGGAAGCAACAAAGAGGAAGAGAAACCCCCAAGCAGCCTGTGAATCCTGGCTTGGGGGTGATCTGCTGAGATCAGAGTTGAAGAGGGAAATCCCGCCTAAATGTACATAATGAGATAATACACAGGTCAGTGTGTGCCGAGGATCTGGGACGCACTGCTGCTCCCTTGGGCACCCAGAAGAGGAAGACAGACCCCAGGGCCACCCCTCCCCGGGCCTCCTGCTCTGGTCGGGAAAGTGGGAGAGCCTCAGGCCTCCCATGGCCATGCCACAAAGTAATGTGTGCATGCTAAGTCACTTCAGTCATGTCCGACTCTTTCAACCCTAAGGACTCCTCTGTCCATGGGATTTTCCCGGCAAGAATACAGGAGTAGGTTGCCATGCCCTCCTCCAGGGGATCTTTTTGATCCTGGGATCAAACTCGCTTCTCTTGTGTCTCCTGCATTGGCAGGCAGGTTCTTTACCACTAGTGCCACCTAGGAATCCCTCACACAAAGTGATACTTACTCAATATAAAAACTGTCTCCTCCACAATGGGTGACAAACTCCAGTGACTTGTCCAGTGATTTTCTGTGAAGGATCTGGTAGTCGTAATTCTCTGCAGGCACCACTAGGACACGGACCTAAATAAGGGAAAGTGTTGGCATGTCTTTGGATTTTCAGCAGCCCGGCACACCCATTGCTCCACCATGCTTTCTCTTCACTAAGATTGTGTTAAACCATTTCAGTCATGTCTGACCCTTTGTGACCCCATGGACTGTAGCCTGCCAGGCTCCTCTGTCACTGGGGATTCTCCAGGCATGAATACTGGAGTGGGTTGCCAGATCAGAGTTCTTTACTGTTAAGTCCAAGACCACGTGAAACAGGACTTACAAAAAAAAAGAATCACAAAGCAACTGTAACTCAGTGTTGAAAGCTCAGGACACATTCCCCCTTGGGAAATGATAATGAGCTGGGGGGACAGACCCCCTGGAGCACCTGCTCAGAAGAGCAGGAGCCTTGGGTGCTGGAGTGGACAGGAGACGAGGACCTGTTATGATGTCCAGGGCTCCATGTGATCCATCCCTGGGATGACCCTGGATCTCCAGGGGGTAGAATTTTGTATTTTTATTTATTTATTTATATTTTTAAGTATTTCTTTTTCTTTCGTATTTATTTGGCTGTGCCAGGTCTTAGTCACGGCTCAAGGGATCGTTGATCTTTGTCGGGGCATCTGGGATCATTTTAGTTATAGCATGCGAACTCTCAGTTGCAGCATGTAGAAGCTAGTTCCCTGGTCAGGAATCAAACCTGAGCCCCTGCATTGGAAGTGAGCAGTCTTAACCACTGGATCATCAGGGAAGTCCTCATTCTGTATTTTTAGAGAGTAAGCAAACTGAAACGGCAGGACCAATAGGGAGACTCATATGGTGGCTTGCCCCTGAAATGCCTGTCCTATCAGATACTCTATTATGAATAATTGTGGCCCCAGTCTTTAAAAATACTGCCCTGTATTCTCTGTACCTGTATAAATCAGATCACACCAGTAACAAATGCTGCAGGAAATTTCAACCATCTTCGTCAACTACTCACCCACTGACAGTTTACAGAGGCTATTGCTCTCAGGTTATTCAGTTCAATAAACATTGCCAAACACCTGTGCCAGAGGGTGTTTCGGGCACAGGGATACAAAATGAACAGTCAGTCCCCTGTCCTTGAGATGACATCCTCAGAGAGAGGGAGGCAGGAGCAATAACTGGAGGGCGCAGGGCAGGCCTGGGCAGGGTCTGCTGGCCCTCAGAGGCTTCACAGGCATTGGGTGACCACGGTTTCACCAGCCAAGGTGATAAATAGGGGACAGGGCACCTGGGGTCTATGCAGGTAACAGGCTAAGCTGGAGGGACCTGTGAGCGCTCTGGCTATGGGGATGCACAGTAGACGGTCCTAGAGCTCAGGAAAGATGAGAAGTGAGGTCACAGGGGTGGGTATCATTCCTCCAGAGCGGAGAACAGGATCAATAGGCACAGATGACGTCACATGAAAAGAAACCTTAGAACAAGGGGTCTCAGCGTCAAGCCCAAGGGAACACTGACATGGAAGGGATGAAGGGGAAGAGAACTCACTGAAGGAGCACCGGAGAAAGCAGGGGAAGCCAAGAGAAAGTAGCTATGGGAGCCAAAACAAGATAGTTTCAAGAACAAAGGAGTGTTCAATGCCTCAGAGAGAGACTTATCAGATGAGCGTGAGGAGGGACTGATGGAGACAGAGAGACAGCTCACATGGCTCATGCAGCGGAGTTTTTTCTTCCCAGTCGCTTCTCTAGTATTCTGATTTCCCTTGATTTTAATTGTCACAGACCTTTTTTTGCTAAAGGCAGCTGTAATATTTAAACATTTTTCTATGAACATGGCTTCAATTCCCTGGAGGAATTACTCTCATGAGCCAGAACAGACACACAGAGCAGCCGACCAAGGCAAACACATGAAGAGCAAGAGAGGAAAAAGCAGAACGCACCAAAACTAAGGACTTTCCTTCTGGAATCGTCACAGTCAGGGCCACCTCCGGCTCCGAGATGTCAAACTCAACCTGATCTCCAGCGATCACCTGGTCCTGGCAGCCGAGCACATGGGGGCAAAAAGAGGCCCGGAAGATACCTGGGGGCAGAGGGAGGCAGTCCTGTCATACCCCTGCCAGGACAGGTGAACCCCCAAACCTGCCTTGCTCCCCGTAGCTCACCTGACTGCAGCTGTCCTCCGTCCACAGACACCTGTGCCGGGAATGTGGGATGTGCTGGTTGATAAAAATGGACGATGATGACATACCGACCTGGGCGTGGTACTAGTCCTCGAAGGGTCACCTGGTTCTAGATGGAAAAAAAAAAACCTTCTCAAGCTGCAGAGCTATTACTAATTAGAATCAGAGGATATTTCAAGAATAAAAATCAAAACAACGCAGGTATTTATCCAGTAAAGACTGGGACATTGGGAAAGACTGAAGGCAAAAGAAGGGGGCGAGCGGGCAGAGGATGAGCTAGATAGCATCACCGACTCAATAGACATGAGTCTGAGCAAACTCCAGGAGGTAGTGAAGGACAGGGAAGTCGGCTATGCTACAGTCTATGGGGTTGCAAAGAGTCAGACATGACTTAGTGACTGAACAACAACAATTTACCCAAGTGAAGTGAAAAACCCACAGTCACACAAAGCCTTCCCTTGAGTCTTTGTAGCAGCTTTATTTGTAGTCACAAACTGGAAACCAACCACATGACTCTCAGCTGCAGAACGGACAAGCCAACAGTGGGACAACCATAACCAAGACTAGAGGGAGTCTCATTTGGTACAATCACTTTGGGAAACTATATGTGGTTTTTATCAAACATATAATTGAGCGATTGCATTTCTAGGTACGTCACAAGAGAAATGCATGCTCTGTGTGCAAAAGGCAACAAGAATGCTCCCAGCATTCAAGCACTACTTGTAATCACCATGTAACAAAGAGTCAGACTCCATTTTTTCTGTCTGATGGTTCTCAAGCTCCATCATTCATCTTTTGCCTTTTGTCCCACAGCTGGACAAGCTGTAAGAAAGCCCAGGTGTTCATCCCTTGGCAGAGCTGGGAAGTTCAAACCCCATGAATTCTAGCCCATGGGAGAGGGAGCCCTCACCTGGACCCCCACCCCCACCCCACTATGCCCCTGCCTAACCATAATGAAAACCAGGGTCAGACTCCAACACTCACTCAGGCTTGTGTGTGAGCCAGGTTCTCCCCAGAAAGCCTCACCATGTGAGTAATAAGTCTTTCCAAACCTCAATAATTAAAAAACTACAAGAATAGCAACAATAAAAGATTATCTTTCAAATGAGAGCTGGGCCTTGGAGGGTAAGTAACTTACTAAAGGTCATGGACTAATTTTATAGCAAAACCAGGACTAGAACTCTATTGTCATGACTGTAATTAATTTCCCCCTACTACTCTAGGCTGCCTACTCCATATGGGATCTTATGAAATTTTTTCTCCCAAATCTGTTTATTTCCTATCTTAATGCAACATGAAACGACATGAGCCATCTCTAGGATTAAAAAGATATGTTATCAGAACAAACATTAAGTCCTGCAATTCTGTGTTTTATGATGAAAAAAAGTGTGTTCCCTTCATATATTTCATCTTTGTGCTCTAGATATTAATCAATACATGTTTATTGGGAATTTCCTGCCTACAAATTGGGGTTGCAAAAAAATCTGTTAGATTTCTAAAAGTGCTTATGTTCTCATTTAAGAAGATAATTAATAAACTCAACCATGTTAAGTAGCAGTAGCCCATGCAAATATGACGTATCCTAAGATGGGTTATGAAAAATTGCCAAATGACTGTCCAGACAGAGATGCAAGAGAGAAAGAGCGCATTGGGATAGGCTGGCCCCAGACAGAACTAACTGCAAGCCTCATTCCTGGGATTCTCCACAGTTGAGAACAGAGGTGCTTAAGCTTTAGGGGCAGCCAACACCCCTTGAGGAGTCTGTTAAAACACAGATTCCTGGGCCACCCTCCAGAGTTTCTGACTCAGCAGTTCTGGGGTGAGGCTTGGAGATCTGCATTCTTAACAAGTTCCCCAGGGGTTGCCAGGGGGATGCAGCTGGTTGGGGGCCACACTTTGAGAACCACCAGTTCAGAAGAAACACACTCGGGGTAACCCTACCTGTGGGGCCTTCAAGGTGACCCCAAGAACAGCATCGGCAGGAGGTGAAGGATCCTCAGGCACGAGAGGGGAAGATCCACCACTCGGGACATCCAAAATCAGTGCTGTCGGAGGAGTTTCGGGGGGCAGGGAGACACAGAAGGCGCTGGAAAACAGAATGTGGAAAAATAACCAAACCCAAAGAACTGTCCCCTGGTGAAGAGACAGACTCTAAGCATCAGAAGGACCCAGAGAAGGGCTTCCCCTGGGGATCCACTGGTTAAGACTGCGCTTCCACTGTAGGGCATGCGGGTTTGACCCCTGGCTGGGAAGTTCCACACACCACCTAGTGCAGCCAAAAAAAAAAAAAAATTGGGGACTCCCCTAGCGGTTCAGAGATTAAGACTTCACCCCCAAATGCAAGGAGTGTGGGTTTGATCCCACAGGCTTCGTGGCCAAAAAACCAAAATATAAAACAGAAGCAGTACTGTAACAAATTCAATAAAGACTTTAAAAATGGTCCACATAAAAAAAAATCTTAAAAAAAAACGGATCCAGAGAACCACAGGTCTGCAGAGATCTTTATACAAAGATATTTGGTGTTCTGGATTGGCCAAGAATATCCCAGTTGCCTGCCTAATACAATGAGCTCAGAACAGAAAAAAAAATCTTAATTTTGAAGGAAAGGGAGCTAGATGGAAACTTACTGAAACTTCCCTCTCTAGTACTAAAATTTATTGCTAAATGAGATCAATGGAATGAAACATTATTCACCTCTAAACATCAATGCTGACATAAAGCTATATAAAAACAAAGAGAACAAACAGCTATCATTTCTTTCAGGCACAGCCAGATTTTATTGTCTTGGTGGTTTCCATAAAGACGCATAAGATATCATGACTGTGTCCCTAAAGAATTTTTGAATCTACATCCAAATAACCTTCCCCAAATCCCAATAATCATTAGTTACCTAATTCTCATAACATAGTTGTGAGATGGGTCATTATTTTCATGGTTTTTTAAATGAAGAGTCTCAGACACAGAGATTAAAGGATTGGAACAGACTGGATCTTGGTGAGAGCTCAGAATAGAAATCAGAGTATCTCCCCTCAAGGACAAGGCTTAACCATTTCCCCCAGTTGCTACTGTGTCAGCTTCCTGATGTTACGGAATTCTGGAAAAATTGCTGGGATAAATGACTTAGCTCTTTAAAAAAAAAATGCACCACCAGCTTTTAGCATCTTGGCCTGGGATTACTTCTAAAGTGAAATATAAAGCATAATCTAAAAAGCATTAAGTATCACTAAGCACAAACAAGGGATAAAGGAAGGAAACACATTACCTTTGATTAACAAATCGCCCATAACTGGCAATGCATTTGACGTGAGGTCTCAAATATTCTGTTGAGAATTCTTCAATGGGTATGATACAAATTTGATGCTGTCCAACAAATATAACAAGGTGCATGCCAGTTATCACCCAAGTCAAGGTTATGACCAAACATGCACTTCAAAGAAAACAGCTAAGAATTCATCCAGAGAAATTAAAACTATCACTTTACAGCAGTAAATATCATAAGATAGCATTCTCTATGGCATCATTACATGGACACAAATTCTTTTACTGTTATACAGGATCACTGATTAAATTGTTCCTGGAATAATCATATAAACAAATAAAATCATGTGAAAGTTCAAAACAACTCTGTCAGCAACTTTGGACAGTGTCTTCTCTCCTGCCCTGGGCTGATGCTGGCTCCTCAGACCCCTAGGCAGGGAGAGGCGGATGTGGTGGGCAGTTGGGGAGCTTGCTGTTCAGAAAGATGGATGCTCCTGCTATAAATAACCCTTCTCAATAGAGGAGGACTAGTATCGCAGGCATATCTGAACTCTGTCTCCAGAGCTAGTTTCTGAGTCACAGAAGAAACTCAATCAATAACTTAATACCACTTTTCATTTTAAATCAATAACTATAACCGGCTAGGTCACAAAGCTATTCAGTAACAACAGACTTTAACTGAACACCTACTATATGCCAGGCACTGAGACTGGGGGATCGTATGAGACCAAGATGGACACACTCCTGCTTTCATGGAGCTTTTATTCTAGCCAGCCTTGACTCTGAATGACATCTGACTATTTCAGAAAGGGCAAACTTGTGCTTAAAAGAAGAACTTTCAGCCCCATCACAATTTCCAAAGATGAAAGGGTTAAGATTAACTTGGCTCATTATGTTCAAAAAAGAAAGTTGTCCTTAAAAAAAGAAAAGTCTTGAGTTATATAACATATAATAACTTTTAAAATATGAATTCCAGGTAGTTCTTAAGAGAAAGCTCATTTCTAATACTGTCAAGCACAAATATTTAAAACATATTAGAACAGGCTGGCCTGGCATTTCCCAGGTGTGATACATGCTTAATATTAGCAGTAACAGGAAGTTGCTTCATACTTAATCTTATGTTCTCTGAGATATTTATTATAAATCTGAGTACCCCATTCTTAGCCCAGATCCCACTGTCTCTGTTTATCACAATTCTCAATACTAAAGTTATGCTATTAAAAGGGTAATCTGTAAAAGCTAGCATTTTAACTGTTAACAATATATATCTAATTAATTGAAAATACTCTTCTTGAAATAGAGCAACAATGGTCTGGAAAAAATACCACCAGGTGATTGCAACTTTGAAAGTTCTGAAGGAATCTGCAAAGAAGCTAACAGACATTATAAGAGAGTAGAGTGTAAAGAAAATAAACAGTCCCTAATGACATTTCTATATACCAGCAATAATAATAGATTAGGAGATAGACTGACAAAAGATATTTCATTCATAATAGTAACAACAAATAAAAATGAATTAAATGGAATTTTGTGAAACATGTCCAGATTTGATGACTGAACTTTATTGTATGCTATAGGAAAAGGTTCCAACAAATGAAGGGGCAAGACAGATTTCTAGATGGGAAATAAACATCGTAACTCCAGCAATTCTCTGCAGGTTAATTTTATAGATGTAATGCAAACACAGCCAAAACTTCAATAAGCTTTAGAAATATATATGCTTATCAATAAAAAAAATTTTTTTCTAAAAATCAGCGGCCAAAACAGAAGCATACCAGAAGGAATTGGGCCATCCGGGCTCTGAGCCGAACGTCCGCATCTGCTAACAGCTCGTACACGGCGAGGCGACCCCTGCCGTCGGTCACAGCGCTACGGCAGAGGACGCTGCAAGAAGAAACAGTTTATCTTAGCCTGGTTCCCCTGGTCTCCCTCCTACCCCTGTGAGGTGGCTGATCGTGCTTCAGTTTCTCCTGTTCATAACTGGGTCACCAACAGTGAACTTCCCTGCAGGTGGAGTTTAGCACGGATGCAACCCATCATTGGTGTGGGAAAAAGAACCTTCTTTCTGTGCTCTGAGCTGTACCTCTCAGGGCTGATGGCCATCACCATCTCCACTGGTTTTACGGAATATCTGGTTTGGTCTTCTGAGAAACAGCCCGAGGGCCAGTAAAGTCTGATCTCTAAGGCAGTCTTCTTGGAAATTGACCAATATCGTTGGTAGTGGCGGTTTAGTTGCTAAATCGTGTCTGACTCTTGCAACCCCATGGACTGTAGCCCTCCAGGCTCCTCTGTCCATGGGATTCTCCAGGCAAGAATACTGGAGTGGGTTGCCATGTCCTTCCTCTAGGGGATCTTCCCGACTCAGGGATCGAACACTGGTCTCCTGCATTGCAGGCGGAGATAACTCTGTATCAGAGTTATCGCAGCATTATTTTGGAAAGTGGTATTCTTTTGCCTTTCTGCTAGGGTATTGCTTTTTAACAACATAGACCTCACTTGAGAAATGCTGGGAAAGGTTCAAACCTCAGCAGGAGAAGCTGCCATGTTGAAAGTGTCTGTCATTTGAAATAGGTTTTTATGGGTCGAATATTTTCCAATTGCACCATATTTTTGGACTCCAGTACTTGGTAGCCTGGTCACTTACACTGATCACATGACATGCAAAGTAGAGAAAAAGGGAATATTTTAAACAAATGAAAAGATACCATGGGACTTGCCTGGGAGTGGTTAAAAACAATAAAAGTGATTCCTGGTCTAATGCAACACTGTCTTCGAAATCTAACGATGGAGAACTTTGGTGCTGTCACCACATCTGGAGTCAAAATCATCTGCAGAATATCATGCACTTCTCTCCTTAAAACACCATTCAGAAGGAAGAAAGGGCAACCCACTCCAGTATTTTTGCCTGGGAAAGCCCAAGGACAGAGGAGCCTGGAGGGCTACAATCCATGGATTGCAAAAGAGCCAGACATGACTTAGTGACTAAACAACAACATGGCTATCTATACCAACGTGTTATCTTTATTCAGTCAGTTCAGTTCAGTCGCTCAGTCGTGTCCGACTCTTTGCGACCCCATGAACGGTAGCATGCCAGGCCTCCCTATCCATCACCAACTCCCGGAGTTTACTCAAACTCATGCCATCCAGCCATCTCATCCTCTATCATCCTTCTCCTCCTGCCCCCAACCCATCCCAGCATCAGGGTCTTTTCCAATGAGTCAAGTCTTCGCATGAGGTGGCCAAAGTACTGGAGTTTCAGCTTCAACATCAGTTCTTCCAATGAACACCCAGGACTGATCTCCTTTAGGATGGACTGGTTGGATCTCCTTGCAGTCCAAGGGACTCTCAAGAGTCTTCTCCAACACCACAGTTCAAAAGCATCAATTCTTCGGCGCTCAGCTTTTCTTCACAGTCTAACTCTCACATCCATACATGACCACTGGAAAAACCATAGCCTTGACTAGATGGACCTTTGTTGACAAAATACTGTCTCTGCTTTTTAATATGCTATCTAGGTTGGTCATAACTTTCCTTCCAAGGAGTAAGCGTCTTTTAATTTCATGGCTGCAATCACCACCTGCAGTGATTTTGGAGCCCAGAAAAATAAAGTCTGTTATCTTTATTACAAGGAGTTAAATAATTTATTGATGAATGTGAAAGTGTTAGTTTTTCAGTCATGCTCTACTCTTTGCAACCCCATGGACTGTAGCCCTCCAGGCTCCTCTGTCCATGGAATTCTCCAGGCAAGAATACTGGAGTGGATAGCCAATCCCTGCTCTAGGGGATCTTCCTGACCCAGGGACTGAACCTGGGTCTCCAGCATTGCAGGCAGATTCTTTACCATCTGAGTCACCAGAGATGCCGCTGCTGGTGAGCCCTGTTATAATATTTAAAAGAAAAATCTCACGTCCTGTTGAGAGCAAGCCATCCTGGAGAAATAGTACGGTCTAGACTGCCGCATTGTCAAGTAGACTTTCTGAGGTGATGAAAATATTCTCTATCTGCATCATCCAGAATTATAGCTACTAACAACACATGGCTATTGAGACTTGGCATGTGGCTAGTGAACCTCAGGAGCTAAACTTTTTCCTTCATTTAATACAAACTGATTTAAACTTAGGTGGCTCAGTGGTAAAGAATCCATCAGCCAAAGCTGGAAATGCAGGAGACACAGGTTCAAACCCTGGGTCAGAAAGATCCCCTGGTGGAGGAAATGGCAACCCACTCTAGCATTATTGCCTGGACAGGGGAGCCTGGCAGACTAAGGTCCATGCAGTTGCAGAGTCAGACACAATGAAGCCCACAATTGAAAAGAAACATATTTAAATAGCCACATGTAACCAATACTGTCTGAAACAGGATACAAATAGAATAAAGGACATGGAGCTTAAAAAAAAAAAAAAAAAAAGCCACTGCTCAGCAAAGGTCCTGAAATAATGCTTCAGACTTATGCATCCCCAGAAGAGGGCCCTTCCTTTCTTCAGTTTTGAAATCACTCCTCTGCTTGGCGTAGATGTCTCAGCCTCTCCTGAGATAGTCAAGAGTCACAAAGGTCATAAGGAAGGTTTCTTCCTGTCCTGAGCCAACTCCACTTTGTACCCAGTGGAGCAGGAGTCAAACCCTGATCTGGAAGGCAGAAGGGGTCAGAGAACTGAACTGGAGGGTGGGTTTGGATGGACAGGTTATGTAGAAGTCCTACCCCAGGTCACATGGGTGACAGTCTCCCAGATTCCAATAGCGAGGTGAACCACCCATCTGGAAATGTACATCCTGGTGGTTGCTAATCTCACCTAGAGATGAAACTAGTATTTTCATATAATGACAGAATATTCTGGAGGAACTCTGCTGGGCCATCTGGTACTCCTATTAAAAATGCAAATATAATTACATTCTTTGTGTTTTTTTTTAATCATCATCCCAGAGAAAAGGAAAGATGAGATTTTTTTTAAGATTTTGAAAAGAAGCCTTCACAGTTAATTTTTTAGGGTTGCCGAGCGTGTGATATTCATTTAATAACCATTTCAAGTCTCATAAAATTTTCCATTCTAAGCTACCAAAAGTGACACTTTTCCTAAGTTCTTTTCTTTGCAATACAGAAAGAGTGTCCAATTCCTCAAGTCATCTTGGGTTTGACACAAGGCATGTGAGTGCAGAGGTCACAACACGTTCAAAGTCTGAGTGGAGAATTGGGAGGGCTCACAGTAAGGGCTTCCTAGGTGGCACTAGTGTTGAAGAATCCACTTGCCAATGCAGGAGATCTAAGAATCGTGGGTTTGACCCCTGGGTTGGGAAGATCCCCTGGAGAAGGGAACAGCAATCCACTCCAGTATTCTTGCCTAGAGAATCCCATGGACAGAGGAGCCTGGTGGGCTACAGTCTAGGGTCGCAAAGAGATGGACACAGCTGAAATGATTAAACAGCATGCACACTGTAGTTCCCCACCTGCTTTCTCAGGAGACTCTGCCTTCCAGTGCTATTTATTCTACAATTAATTCCATGGGGAAACATACTTTGCATTGATTCTCTAATCAAAGAATACTCTGAACATCTGCATACATCTTGAGTCATTATGCAAAGAAAACGATTTTCAATAAATCCTTGTCAGAGCTTTTGGAAAAGACGAACTTCATCAGGGTGAATTTGAGATTCCTCTGTCAAATTATTTTTCACATGATGCTCGTCAAACATTAATAACTCCCAGTTCTTAATGGCATGTTACGAATGCAGGAGTAATGGAGAATGTGCCAGGCACCCATGAACTCTACACCATGTTTGAGAGAAAGGCCCTGGGTTCAGTGCCTGCCATGGGGGCGACAGAATAAAACAAAAAGACTGTGCTGCTTCTTGTGGGTGTGAGTGTGTTAGTTACTCAGTTGTCTGACTCTGTGACTCCATGGACTATAGCCCGCCAGGCTTCTCTGTCCATTGGATTCTCCAGGCAGAATACTGGGGTGGGTAGCCTATCCCCTTTTCCAGGGAATCTTCCTGACTCAGGGATCAAACCTGGGTGTTCTGCTTTGCAGGCAGATTCTTCACTGTCTGAGCCACCAGGGAAGCCCCTGCTTCTTGTGAATCTGAGCCAAAATGCTAAGTAGAACATGCAGCTTTTCTAGAAAACACAAGATTTTTAAGGCGCTGCCTACAGAGAAGCCTTCCAATAGCACACCAGGGGTGATGCTGGATCGCATAACTCATCCCCTGCTGGTTCTCAAGCTCAGCCTCAAAAAGGGAACAATTTCCCAAGTCAGATAAAAACCAAAGTTCCCACGGCTGACCTCCTGCCTGTTCAGTTAGAGCGGACGCCCCCAGGGCAGGACACTTACCTGTACTTGCAGCTGTAGATGTCCACCCGGCCTGCCAGGTCAGCCCCGGGGCTCTGCACGTGCACTGCGGCCTCAGACAGCTGCTCTGCTTCCGAGGCGTACTCGACCATGATGACGTATCGGCCGACCCGTGGGACCCACAGCCGCAGGTGCAGCTCCACCTGTCAAAGAGCCCGAGATGTCGGAGATGTGAGATGCACTGGATGCGTCTCCACAGGCAACAGCGAAACTGGGGCTGAGCGGACCCCTGGGAGGAGTTTTATATGCCATCACAGTAAGAAACATGGTGCTTCCCGGGTGGTGCTAGTGGTAAAGAATCCGCCTGCCAATGCAGAAGACGCCAGAAACACAGGATCTTTTCGATCCCTGGGTCAGGAAGATCCCCGGAATAGGAAATGGCAACCCACTCCAGTATTCTTGCCTGGAAAATCCCATGGACAGAGCAGCTTGGTGGGCTACAGTCCACGGGGCAGCCAAGAGTTGGACACGACTAAGTGACGGAGCACTCAGTAAGAAATGTGGTCCTGCAGGCAGGGATCCCCAATAAAATACAGGCTGCTCTGTTAAGTTTGAGATTCAGATAAACAATACATAATTATAGTTCAACTACAATTCAAACTAAATGGGGGCATCTGGTATTTTTATTGTCTAAATCTGGTGACCCTACTAATAGGGGTCTCTGCTCCTACTACTGAAACGGAGCAGGACTCTATGATCCTTCCTCCCAACCACGTCCTCTGCTTGTCCTTTGTCTGTGGAAAAACTTTAGCCAAAGAATATGTTTAATCAGAGAGAAGTGAGAAAATGCAGAAATGATGGAAAACAGTCAAAGGAGACCAAATAACCATAATGGAGTCATTACACATAGTCAAGGACTTTTAGTTCCTTCTCAAGGGCTATAGGTAATATCCTGAGCTATATCCTGTGAGCTGTCTTATAAGATATTGAAATCCTCACCAAGTGAAGAAGTGAAGTACACGATAACCAGACCGCAGTCATGACATGAGATGCCACAACTGCAAGAACTGGCCTCCAGAAATTAAAACAAATTGACCCTGGAACTGCATATTAAATCTATTAACACAATCAAGAAGACACTGGTCAGATCGCCAGTGACCAGTTTCAAGCTGACTGTCAGGGCTGAGTGCGTGATTTCTGCATGTAGCCCCCTCCCTCTGTCTATGAAAGCTCTGGACCACTCATGGTCAGTGGGAGGAGCCGGCTTACAGACAGGAGTCTGTTCCCCCTGCCCCTCCTGCTGCTGCCAGCATGCAACATAAAGCACTTTCTTTTTCCACCATCCTGGCCTCTTTGATGGCTTTTGAGCGGTGAGCAGCTGGACCCATATATTATTACCCATATATTTGCCTTGTTTCTCAAAGCCAAAGATACTCTAAAACCTGAAGTAAAAAGGAATTTCCAGTGGGAGATAAAAGGAATGGAAGTATGCGTCGATGGGCTACAAAGCTGAAAATATTCACTATCTGGTTCTTTACAGAAGAAGCATGCCCAGCCCTGGCATCACCTAGAGGCTAGGAGCCTGGAGTCTGGAATCACACTGCTTCCAGCTGTGTGTCCTGGAGCAAGTTACTCAACATCTGTATGTCTCAGTATCCTCCTGCGTAAAAATAAGGATAACATAGTGCCCACCTCTTAAGATTATGAGGATTAAGTGAATTAATATGGGATTAGCTCTTCGAACTGTATCTGGCCTGTTGTAAGCCCTGTATAAGGGGCTTCCCTGGTGGCTCAGATGGTAAAAAAAAAATCTGTCTGTAATGCAGGAGACCTGAGTTCCATCCCTAGATTGGGAAGATCTCCCGCAGAAGGAAATGGCTACCCACTTCAGTATTCCTGCCTGGAGAATCCCATGGACAGAAGAACCTAGCGGACTACAGTCCATGGGGTGGCAAAGAGTCGGACACGACTGAGCGACTAACACACGCACACATACACGCACTGTATAAACAGTGATGGTTGTACCTGTGGTTACTGCTTTTTGTCATAACTTTTTTTTTTAACTCAGTAGTATGCAGTGTGCCACACAAACATACTTCACTCTTCTAAGGTCTGCCCTTCCTCCTATTCCACAGTACAAAACGTAAAATCATTTATTTAACTAATCCCCTACTGATAGACATTTAGGTTAGCTCTAATTTTTCCTAAAACATATAAGGCTATATTATCATTTATCTATATCTCTATATATCTATATATCTGTGGAAGAAAGGGAAAGTGTTAGGCGCTCAGTCATGTCTGACACTTTGCGACCCCATGGACTGTAGCCCACCAGGCTCCTCTGTCCATGTGATTCTCTAGGCAAGAATACTGGAATGGGGTGCCATTCTCTTCTCCAGGGAATCTTCCTGACCTAGGTACCAAACTCAGGTCTCGTGCATTGCAGGTGGATTCTTTACCATCTGAGCTACCAGGGAAGCCCATTTACATCTATCTCAGGATCTATACCCTTTTGCTAGTATTTCTGTAAGAGTCCTAGAAGTGGAATTAGAATCACTAGATCAAAATGTGGTGCTCATTTAATTCCCGAGTCAGTATCAGAACTACATTCCTTAGGCAGTTTAACCCACTTCAGCCCCTTAAGCTCAGGGCCTGTCAAGCTTCACCACACTTAATTAAAATCCTCCTGCCTCTGGTCTTCAGGAAATTCACATCTGCTGTTCCTTCCACACAGCTCTGAACCTCACACCTGCTTATTTTTCACAGTGATTTTTGTATCACTTAAATTATAGAAAGACTTCCCTCCAGGAGAAAATGTAGATTACCTACACCACTTTCCCACTCGTTATACGGTGAAATATGATGCTGCCACTGGTCCACATGGAGAGGTAATTACCAAAATCTCTCCCCTGGGATCTCCAAATGAGGGCTTGTCTGTCTTCACCCCACCACGAAACACACAAGGCCAATGATGAGCTTTCTCCCAGGAGTTATTATTGGCTTCCAGGTCTATCATAGCACTCTATTATAAATTTCTATTACTCTTCCTACTCCAAGCCATATGGGTTGGCTTTTGGAAGACTTGGTAGGGTTTTGAATATATCTGATGATAGAAATGGGTTTTGAGGCATCAGACAAAAGATGCAAATGATAGAAAACAGAAACCCTACTGTTGCTATTTATCAGTTATTATCTTTGAAGGCTTCCTAGGTGGTGCAGTATAAAGTATCTTCTTGCCAATGTAGGAGATAAGTCTTAAGACTAGGTAAGTCTTAACCACTGGATCTCCAGGGCCTGGGTTTGTGTATTTACATGGATGGTGAAGCCATTTACTTAAGGAACTCTTAAATGGAATTTGAGATCCCTCTGGGATGACAAACCTAAACAGTGTGTTGAAAAGCAGAGATGTTACTCTGCCGACAAAGGTCTCTATAGTCAAGGCTATGGTCTTCCCAGTTGTCACGTATAGTTGTGAGAGCTAGACCATAAAGAAGGCAGATTTATCAAAGAATGTCCCTTCAAAATATGGTGCTGGAAAAGACTCCTGAAAGCCCCTTGGACAGCAAGGAGATCATACCAGTCAATCTTAAGGGAGGTCAACCCTGACTATTCACCGGAAGGACTGATACTGAAGCTGAAGCGCCAGTGTTTTGGTCATGTGATGTGAATAGATGATTCATTGGAAAAGTCCCTGATGCTGGGAAAGACTGAGGGCAGGAGAAGAGGGTGTCAGAGGATGAGATGGCTGGATGGCATCACCAATGCAATGAATATAAACTTGGGCAAAATTTGGGAGATGGTGATGGACAGGGAGGCCTGGCGTGCTGCAGTCCATGGGGTCTCAAAGAGCTGAACACGGGTGTTGTTCAGTTGGGTGACTCAACAACAACAACAACTGAGATATCTAAGAGGTAATGTCATGAAGGAAGTGGGCTGTGCTACTCTGTATATAAAATGGGAGGTGTGACTGGACATACCAATTTGAGAATCATCTGTGTAGACTGGTAGCTAACACAACAGACACTGCTTAGGTGGGGACTACAGTGTAAAAAGACAAGGGCTAAGGCTGAACCTCAATAAATTCTAACATTTAATGCCTAGACATAGGAGGACAAGCCTACAAATGATAGTTTGAGGAAGCAGCCAGAGAGGTACAACGAGACCCAGTCTGCTCTTAAATTCTGGAATTTAAATTCTGCTTTTAAATTCAAGGCAAAAAGACTGTTTTTAAATGGAAGGCGTATTCAACAAGTATTGAAAGCTGCTGAGAAGCTGAATAGATGAAGACTGGAAAATATCCATTGGACTTAGCAGAGCAACATTAACACAATCACTGGAAATCCTGCCCCCCACCACCAAAAAAAATTAATGGGACTGGGAGGTGAAAGTCAGACTGGTGTGGGTTGAGGAATGAATGGAAAGTAAAGAATTAGAAATTGTGAATCTAGACAATTCTTGGTTTTGAAGGGACAGAGAGTTATGGAGCAGTGGTTGAAGGATTGTGGGAAGGGGAAGTAGGGTTTTCATAAAAACAGGATGAAAGTGAAAGTCACTCAGTTGTGTCTGACTCTTTATAGTCCCTGGAATTCTCCAGGCCAGAATACTGGAGTGGGTAGCTGTTCTCTTCTCTAGGGGATCTTCCCGACTCAGGAATCAAACCAGGGTCTCCTGCATTGCAGGCAGATTCTTTACCAACAGAGCTATCAGGGAAGCAAAAATAGGACAGAACTTAGCATTTTTTAAATGTGGGATGACTTCCAGTTCAGACGGCACAGGAATTCATATTTGCTGTACCCCTTCTCCAAGAGACAGCAACTATGGGTGTGTATTAGTTGTAAAAAAGGATTTTTTTGTTTTGTTTTGCAACCCTACAGTCGTGACTGTAGCCCACCCGGCTCCTCTGTCCATGGAATTCTCCAGGCAAGAACCCCAGAGGGGATTGCCATGTCCCTCTCCAGGGGATCTTCCCGTCCCAGGGACTGAACCCAGGTCTCCCGCATCACAGGCAGATTCTTTACCACCTGAGCCACCAAATAATGTTTTAATAGTAAAACAACAACAACAACAACAAAAGAAGTTTGGGATTAAAAGGAGACAGATGATGGAATATAAGTAAAAGAAAAACTTGAAATGGCACCAGCGCTGAAGTCACAGGCTTGTTGTTCTTCAGGCCGGAAGCAGGCTGTGTGGGCCAGCAGTTCAGAATATGCAGAGTAAAGAGAACTAAAAATGCTTCAGATGAGACAGGGGCCAGATCCAGGCTCATTTTTTGAAGCCAAAGGATGAAGGTTCCTTCACATCATGAAAAGCTGAAGAAAAAAAAAATCACTGAAAACCTGCCATCTGGGTTTCAGCTTTATAAAAAATGGTGGGATATGGAAAACAAAGATCAAAGATGAGGCCCAGGACCAAGAACTGAGTTAAGCACGCACGGGCTCAGTGTCTGAATCTGTACTATTCCCAGGACCACAATAAGAGATGTTGGCACATTGTTATGCCTGGCTCTGGGCTAAGGGTACAGAGACCCAGACAGACAAGCCAAACTGAGATGGATGTAGGGAAAGATGGAGAAGATAGAAACCTCTTATTCAAAGTAAGCCAGTGAGCAAACAAAATGAGACTTCACAACATAAAGAAATCTAACATTAAGAAGAACAGTCAAGGGGACTTCCCGGGTAGTCCAGTGGCTAAGACCTCACGCTCCCAATGTGGGGGGTTGGGTTTGATCCCTGGTCAGGGAACCAGATCCCACATGTGGTAGCTAAGACCCAGCACAGCCAATAAATACATAAATATTTAGGAAAAAAAGAATTTTTCTCTTTTTTAAAAAAAAATATAGGCAATAATATATCGTCAAGTGAAGATGAGTTTACCTCAAGATGAAATAAACTTTATGAAAGTCTGGAGAAGTTTTAAAATAAGTACACTGGTCCCTAATCCAGAACCCCAAAAGTCTGAAAAGGAAAACTTGTTTTCAAACGTGTTTGGTTACAAAACCTAACCTAACTCTAACCGGTCATCACTTGGTGGTAAAATCTGACCTGAACTAACTCCATATATATAGTCTTCGTGTACCTCCCTTGGTGTGTCTATTCATGCTTTTCACTGGAAAAATTTTAACCTGTCTGACTACAAGGTACTGTTCCAGAACCCACTATAGAGGTTATGTGTGTGTGTACAATCTTATCTTTTTAAAATTTTAAATAAAAATTCTGAATCCTAAACTACACCTTGCTCCAAGGATGTTGAGAAACTAAAAAAGATTAATGGAATAACTCCTCTTTAAAAAGTAAATGAAATTATGAAATAAAAATTGGCAGAGGAGAAACAAGAAAAAAGTAAATATAAGAAAGAGCTAGTAAGAAATCTTTTGAGATGAAAAGTACATGTTACATGGAATTGGGAGGCTGAATAAAATCTAGACTAGAGATGGTGAACTAGAACATTCATGGATTCTAACAGAGTCTTGAGGAAGTCACTCAGAAAGCAGTGTAAAGAGCCAAAGAAACATACAAATATGAAAGAGCAGGTTAGAGACAGATTGAGAGGCTCCAACATTCTTCCAGTCTGACTTTCAGAAAAGAAGATGAAAGGATTTGGAGCAAAGCAATATCTGTAGAGATACTATCTGAAAAATTCTCAGTATAAAAGACATGACTCTTCACATGAAATTGCACTTTGAGTACTAAAATAATAAAAATAAATCTGCACCTAAACACATCAAAATGAAACTTCAGAAAATCACAAACAAAGTACATCCTGGAACTTCTGGTTAAACATATAGGATGTAGCACACCTATTTACTGACCCTCGCTCTCAAAAATCCACAAAAATAAGGGGAAATATTTTTTGAATCATAAACCCACAAAGAAAAGAGAATAGAGAAGAGGAAAATAACAGACCAGAGACATGAAAAATTTGGAAGCTAGAATATAATTGGATGTTAACTAACTGAACAAACCAAAGAAAGATGAGACGTGTGTGTGTGTGTGTGTGTAGGTTTGGGTTGAGGTTGAGGTTGCTGTTGTGGTTGGAATTGGAAGAGAAAAATCTAAGAAATCTCTCAAATCATAAAACAAGATAAGGATATTGAAAAGGTGGGCTAAAGATAAAGAAATAACTTATCAAAGGAATAACTCAGCAAAGTTTCCCAGAGAAGTTTCTGGGTTAAAAGGGTACCACAGATGTTGGATTAGGCTACCTCTAAAAGCAGTGAGTCCCCCATCAATTCAACTATTCAACAGAGGCTAAATGAATCAATATCTGACAAGGATAATGTAGAAAGAATTTTTTCCAGGAAGACAGATCAGATGACTCCTAAGACCTTCGCTAACTCTGTTGGACTTCCCTGGTGACTAAGCAGTAGAGAACTGGACTGCCAATACAGGATCAGTCCCTGGGTTGGGAAGATCCCCTGAAGAAGGAAATGGCAACCCACTCCAGTATTCTTGCCTGGGAAATTCCATGGACAGAGGCACCCGGTGGACTACAATCCATGGGGTCGCAAAGAGTCCAACTCTAGCTACTAAACAACAACAACAAACTCTGTTAGTCTCTGACTTTTAGCACTGTGATCTTAATGCTTTATTAATGCTGTGCAATGGACCTTTCTGTGATGGCAAAATATTCTGTAATGTGTGCTGTCCAATACAGTGGGCACTAGACATACATGATTACTGAGAGCTTGCAATGTGGTTAGTGCAACTGAAGAACTGAATTTTTAGCTTTACTTAAGTTTCATTAATTAAAATATATATAGCCACATGGAGCTAGTGGCTACTGAATCAGACAGCATAAGTCTCCAGGCCTTCAGATAAAACAGTAAAGAACAATTTTTAAATAAAACTGGACAGCCCAGGGCTGAGTTGCATGCATCATGCAAATAGAACAGCTCAGAGCTATGGCTCCAGGCTAAGTCAGAGGCAGGAACAGCTTCTGATGAATCATCAGCATTACTTCCTGGACATCAGCCCTTCCCAACGGTACCTCCCTGCTATGTGGGGTACACACACACACACATATTTGTGTATATGTGTATGCATGTATGTGCATCTGTATACACACACACAGCAGGGATAGGGAGAGAGACAGTGGACTGAAGATTAGAATGGAGAGGAAGTAAGATCATTTTGTTTTTCCTTATGCATATTTTTCTTTTAAATTAATTTTTATTGAAGTATATTTCCTCTACATTGTTATGATAGTTTCTACTCTACAGCAAAGTAAATCAGCTATCCCTATACATATATCCAATACTTTGGCCACCTGATGTGAAGAGCTGACTCACTAGAAAAGACCCAGATGCTGGGAAAGGTCGAAGGCAGGAGGAGAAGGGGATGACAGAGAAGGAGATGGTTGGATGGCATCACCGACTCAATAGATATGAGCTTGAGCAAGCTCCAGAAGACAGTGAAGGACAGGGAAGCCTGGCGTGCTGCAGTCCATGGGGTTGCAAAAAGTCAGACACGACTAAGCGACTGAACAACAAATACATTTATCTTTTGTTTTTTGGATTTCTCTCCATTTAGGTCACCACAGAGCACCGAGTAGGGTTCCCTGTGCTATACAGTAGGCTCTCACTAGTTATCTGTTCTATGTTGTTTTTTAGTCGTTCAGTCATGTCCGACTCTTTTGTGACCCCATGGACTGTAGCCCGCCAGGCTCCTCTGTTCATGGGATTGCCCAGGCGAGAATACTGGAGTGGGTTGCCATTTCCTTTTCCAAGCGATCTTCCCACCCAGAGATCAAACCTGAGTCTCCTGCATTGCAGGTGGATTCTTTACTGCTGAGCGACTGGGGAAGTAATTATATCAATCCTAATCTCCCAATTCATCTCATCCCTAACCCCCTTTCCCCTCTTGGTGTCCATAAGATTGTTCTCCATGTCTGTGTCTCTTTCTGTTTTACAAATATGATCATCTGTACCATTTTTATAGATTCCATATATATTCATGCATATTGTTTTTCTTATTATAAGAAGTAGAAAGGAGAAGAGGGCAGCAGAGGATGAGATGGTTAGATAGCATCACCGACTCAATGGAAATGAACTTGAGCAAACTCCAGGAGAGAGTGGGGGGACAGGGAAGCCTGGCATGCTTTAGTCCGTGAGGTCACAAAGAGTTGGACACAACTTAGTGACTGAACAACAACATACTTTTTTGGTAAAAATAATAGTTGTAAAATAAAAACTCAAATAAAATAAAGACTAAACTTAAGAAATACCATTAAACTCCTACAGCTTTCTACCTTGAAAATGTTAGGAATGTAGTTTGCAAAAAGATACACATCTAAATGGTGAGTGAGAATACTGCATCTATTTTCATTTCACGGATTTAATCCCCCAGATGAACGTTTTCCTCAAGGGTACAAAACAGAGAACACTGTAAAAAGGAAGGAATGGAAACACTGTAGAGAAAGGTTTTGTTTTTTTGTGTGTGTGTGTCTTCATTTTGAAGCAATGAGTTCTTATTGTTGATACACAGTACTTCTAACTCAAATCTTAAAACTGTACAGTCTTAAATTGTTTTGAGGCTCAAAGAACTCCTGGAAGAAAAGCAATGCCAAGACCTGTAGTAACCTGTCCTCTGAGCCAGGAAGGAGGTGCCTTTGGGTGTAGCAGTTCCAGAATCTGAGCTCAAGGAACTCAGCAGCTAGGAATCGTCTAGCCGGAGGGGATGAGCAGTCAGTGAGCGTTGTATCCTTTTAGGGTGAGCTGTGTGATTTCTGGAGGCTTTGTAGAGAGATCATGCCCTGAATCAGGGCAAACATGACGCCCCCTTGTAAGTCCAAAGAATCAAAAGGAAAGAATTCTGAGGTTGTTCATATTGCCTGCCATGTACAGAAAGTGCTGGAAGACTAGCCCTCCCACGGCTCAGCATGGTGGACTGCCCAACCCCAGCCTGAACCAGAGAACTCAGCACACCTTTAATTAACACCTCTGGGGAAGTCTTCCAGATTTACCTGAATATGAGACGCATTTGTGGCCAAGGGTTTTCAGCAGAAGGACAGGGAGGTGGTAAAATATCTGATGGAAAAACAAAAAAAGGCTGCCTCACCTCTCTTCCACTGAGGTCCGCCATGACTGGGTGTGCGGGGGTGGGTTGCCTCATTGCCAAGGGTCTCGGCTCCCCATCAAGCAGGAAGTGTCTGGCTTCGCAAGCCAGGGCACAGGGGAATCGGGTTACTGGCAAATGCTGGTAAAGCAAACAACTTCAACAACAACAACAAAATACAACAGTTACAACTGAGAACATAACACAAAGGATCAAAGTTCATTCCCCAGGACTTCTATCCATCCCGTGCATTCATTCATTCACTCATCACTCTTCAACAAACTCTAAGTGCTTACTACAGGAACTGTGTGATAAATTTTCATCTGCATGAGGAATGGGAAAAGCAGTGGTCCACAAACGAAGATTCGTTGTAAGCTCTTCCCCTCACTAGATGCATGACCCTGAGCGTATTACTTAGGCATGCATCACCACTTCCTAATTTAAGAGGGTGAGAGTCACTCTGAAGCCCTAGCTATGGGATACAAAGTGGTCTGTGAGTCTTACATGAAACACAGTCACTACTACAGAGAAAAGCCGCGATTAAGTCATTAACCAGAGCATCCTGTGCAGTCATGATCCTAAGGGCTATTGAGAATCCTTGAACCCAAGGCTCCTGAGTTAGAGGACCCGGTGATGCACCTGCTGCCCATACTAACTTCTCTTGGGGATGGCCCACATCGGCACACGGCTCCGTTACCGGCAGCTGCAGAGAGGGGGCCTCATAGTAGTCTCTGGGGAGTAGCACCAGGTAGTCCTAGGAGATAAAGACCAAAACAATGAATACTCATTAGGAGGGCAGCCCTAGGTTAGTGTTAATGATAAAACAGCTGCACATACTAGCTAAGTGAATAATAATGAGCTGAAGCACTCTAGTTAAATTCTCCATATCAACTGCTTTTTCTTTCTGCCCCCTGACTCATCAGAACACACCAAGCAACCTATGGCAGCTCAGATGGTAAAGAATCTGCCTGCAATGTGGGAGACCCAGGTTCAATCCCTGGGTCGAGAAGATCCCCTGGAGAAAGGAATGGCTACCTATTTCAGTATTCATGTTTGGAGAATTCCATGGACAGAGGAGCCTGGCAGGCTATAGTCCATGGGGTCACAAAGAGTCAGACAAAACTGAGTGACTAACATTTTCACTTCTTAATCATCAGAGATAAGTGTTTCAGGCAGACATTTTTATTTTCAAAGTTCAGGGAAGTTTTACCGGTTCTTCTGGGTTGTTAATAAACTCAGAACTAAAGATAATAACAAACTGTCCATTGAAAAGATGTTCTTTTGTCATGCTGGTTGCCTTCATCCCTATAGGATCCAGAGTTGTAGATAATGTATTCTGGCTTTTTATTCCTCCAGCAGGAGCAACGCTCTCCTGGCTTCATGTAAAAAGTGATGTTTTGTGATCCTGGTGAATCATAGCTTGAACCTGGCCCACTGCCTGTCCTGGGACTGGAGAGGAAGAACATGTTCCACTGAGGGTGCCAAGTGGAGCCTACGGTGGGGATTCAGAGAAGCAGCTCTTCAGAAAAGGGCAGAGGCTGGACTTCTGCCATCCTAGCATCCCTGCCTATCTGCCCAGGGAAGGAGGGGGAATGTTTGTCACAATGGTGAGAGACTCGTATGCTGGCCATAAGGTTTTTCTCTCTTCACAGCCCTCAATTTGTCTATAACAGAGAAGAGAATGTGTGGGAGAGAAAAAGTAGAAAAAGTAGGGGCTCAGTGGTCTTAATACCTGAGTGGGTTTTAATGAAATTTTTTAAAAGTTTTGACTGAAGTATAGTTAATTTACAATGTTGTGTTAGTTTCTGGTGTACAGCAAAGTGATTCAGTTATATACATGTATTTTCTATTATGATTTATTATAGGATATAGTTCCCTGTGCTATACAGTAGGATCTGATTATCTATTTTATACACTGTAGCTTGTATCTGCTAATCTTAAACTCCTAATTTATCCCCCCCCCCTTTCCTTTTTGGTGACCATAAGTTTGTTTTCAATGTCTATGAGTTTGTTTTTGTTTTGTAAACAAGTTTATATGCATCATATTTTAAATTTCACATATGGGTGATACCATACGGTACTTGTTTTCTCTTTCTGACTTACTTCACTTAGTATGATAATCTCTAGGTCCATCCACAGAGAAGGCAATGGCACCCCACTCCAGTACTCTTTTGCCTGGAAAATCCCATGGACGGAGGAGCCTGGCAGGTTTCAGTCCATGGGGTCGCTAAGAGTTGGACACGACTGAGCAACTTCACTTTCACTTTTGACTTTTGTGCATTGGAGAAGGAAATGGCAACCCACTCCAGTGTTCTTGCCTGGAGAATCCCAGGGATGGGAGAGCCTGGTGGGCTACCATCTATGTGGTCGCACAGAATCAGACACAACTGAAGCGACTTAGCAGCAGCATCAGCAGCAGGTCCATCCATGTTGCTGAAAATGGCATTATTTCATTCTTTTCATGGCTAAATAGTATCCCATTGTAGAGAAGGAAATGGCAACCCACTCCAGCATTCTTGCCTAGAGAATCCCGTGGACAGAGGAGCCTGGTGGGCTGCCGTCCATAGGGTCACACAGAGTTGGACACGACTGAAGCAGCTTAGCAGCAGCAGCAACAGTATCCCATTGTATATATATACACCACATCTTCCTTATCTATATATCAGTCGATGGACATTTAGGTTCCTTCCATGTGCTGGCTATTGTAAATAATGCTGTTATAAAGATTTGGGTGCATGTATCTTTTCAAATTAGTTTTCTCTAGATACATGCCCAGGAATGAAATTGTTGGATCATATGACTTCCCTGATAGCTCAGTTGGTAAAGAATTCGCCTGCAATGCAGGAGACCTGGGTTCAGCCCCTGGGTTGGGAAGAACCCCTGGAGAAGGGAAAGGCTACCCACTCCAGTATTCTGGCCTGGAGAATTTCATGGATAATATAGTCCAAGGGGTCTATATGACTGAGAGATTTTCACTTTCACAGCTACTCTATTTTTAGTTTTTTAAGGACTCTCCATACTGTTTTCCATAGTGGGTGCACCAATTTACATCCCCACCAACAGTGTAGGAGGGTTCCCTTTTCTCCACACTCTCTCCAGCAATTATTACTTGTAAAATTTTTAATGATGGCCATACTGACCTGTGTGAGATGATACCTTATTATAGTTTTGATTTGCATTTCTCCAATACTAATTTTTAAATGGTTTTTGTTCTATTAATAAGCTTCCTTTGGTAAGCACTATATTTCCCCATTACTTTATGGTCCCACAGATTCTAAAACAGTAAAGTTTGATAATGCGTGCTCAATAAAATATTTCTAGAGAAAATGAGATCATAATATGGAAGCATACATATGAATTTTCGAGTCAGGCATGACTTAGCAACTGAACAACAATAACATATGAATTATGACACAATTGCAGTGGCTGAACATTATGAAGAATCTTCCATGCCTATGTAATAATTTTTATCATGAACTTCTTTCCATTAGTCCAACTTTGTCCCCATTATGGAATTTTCCTCTTCATTTCTACATCTGTGAAACATTCTTAAACTTTAGTAAAGCAACAAAGCTTTCTACTAAGCACAAGAAAGGCAGGGACAGCTTAAACCTTCACATTCTGTTGATAAGATCCTAGATTTGGATCTAGGATCAAGTTCCTAGGGGCAAGTTCCTTAACCCCATGCCTGCCCCATACAGCGGGGACCATGCCCAAGATCTGTTCCTTTAGCCAATCAAGAGTTGAGCCAGATGGAAGAGCTTTACGTTTTCCACTCTGAGCACATGAAACCAAGAACTACCAAAGACTGTTTTGAAAAGACCTTGCTATAAGCAAAAGCAGACATCAAAGCAGAGATCTGAGAAGGTAGGCTTCATCCCTGGCCTCTCTGAGAAGGCAGGCTTCATCCCTGGCCTCTCTGGCAATTCTATTAAAGTGCAAGGATACAGCCCTTCCCCTGGTAAAGAGTTTTTTGTCCAAGGTAATCTGGTGATGCTATCACCACAGTCAAGGCAGAAGGAGGCAGGAAGCCTGTCACAGAGAGGCACTGACTCTTTGTCTCTCCCTTCTCTTTTCACCACCAAGAACTGCACTGATTTTAGCATCTTCTCTTCCTCTAGCTCCTTCGGATTCATTCTGCATGATTCCCAGAGAGGTTATCTTTTTTATCACCCTTCTGATTCATGATGAAGAATCCCAAAGAAATTCCTGAAAGGCTGGGACATAAGCTCATCAAGGTTTTGCATTTATTTTGATAATGTTAAAAGTTCATGAGTTCAATCTTCTTTTCTTTTTTTTTTTTTTTTTGCCTGTAAGAGATTGGCTGAAAGACTATAAAAATCTATTTTGTTTCCCATATTATTATGCCTGGGCTTCCCTGATGGCTCAGTGGTAAAGAACCGCCTGCCAATGCCGGAGATGCAGGTTCGATCCCTGGGTTGGGAAAATCCCCTGGAGAAGGGACTGGCAATCCACTCCAGTATTCTTGCCTGGGAAATCCCATGGACAGAGGAGCCTGGCAGGCTACAGTTCATGGAATTGCAAAAGAGTCAGATAGGACTTAGCGACCGAACAACATATGTTGTTACGCCTTGTAAGGACAAATGTCACCACAGGTTCCTATATCTAAAAGGGAATCAGCTATGATTCTTCTGTCTTCAGCTCACTGTGGTCACTATGGATGGACCATCTCGAAGAGGGGGGAAGAATCACCACTCAGAACCCCCTCTTACCAGCAGGACTCCCTCCACCTTAATACAAGCAATCCACGTCCCTGGTACAATTGAAAACGGGTCTGCAAAACCATTTCCAGGTACGGTGACAAAGGCTGGCTCCTTACTCGGCTGGAATATGATCTCTTTGCTTTGAGCAGCACCTATCAGAAATGAAAAGAATTGCTTAGGGCATTTTTTGAGCAGTCAGTGTTCTGATTTTATATATTCGACTTAAAACATTCAGTTTACACCTGAGAAACTTTCAGATGCTTTACTGATCATATGAACTGATCAGATTTACTGATCTTATCTTCAACAACAGCCATGAATTGCATATGCCTATGTATAAAACAGACTAGCAACATATTGGTAAGATATTAGCAGTGGCTATCTATGCTGCGATTGTGAGTCATTTTAAAATTTAGTAAATATATGAAGACATGCAAACTGCTTAGAAAAGTTTGTTGCACATAGTAAGTATTCAATATATTACATAGATATTAAACTACTTTTTCCTTTTCTTTATATGTAATTGAATTTTCAAAATTTCTATTGATGTGTGCTCAATCGCTCAGTCGTGTCTGACTTTCTGAGATTCCATGGACTGTAGCCCACCAGGCTCCTCTGCCCATGGGATTTCCAGGCCAGAATAATAGAATGGGTTGCCATGCCCTCCTCTAGGGGATATTCCTGACCCAAGAATCAAACCTGTGTCTCTTAAGTCTCCTGCATTGGCAGGTGGGTTCTTTACCACTAGCACCACCTGGGAAGCAGCACAGGTCACTAAAGAATACACAACTGGGCTCCTGACTCAGACGTGGGGGCTTAGGAAAGGTGTCCCAAAGCACAAGAAAAAAAGCCACAGCGGATTCTGACTGTTTTGAGTTAATGGAGAACAAACTGCTGATGACGCTGTCACCAGAAAGGCAGGGGGTCCATAAGAGTTTGGGGTCTGAAGACTGGGACTTGTCCACAGAGATCAGCCGTGTGCTTAGAAAATTTACTATGCCTCTCAGCTGTTTCCTCCTCAGCCTTCTTCAGTTCTCAAAATTCTCACCATGTGAGGAAATGGATGCTGAAGTATTCTTGAAATAATAAAGCAAGCTTGCCAATTCTTCCTATTAGTTACTCTGAATCAACCTCTGGGCTTCCCGGGTGGCTCAAGGGTAAACAACTGCCTGCCAATGGAGGAAACACGGGTTCCATCCCTGGGTCGAGAAGATCCCCTGGAGAAGGAAATGGCAACCCACTCCAGTATTCTTGCCTGGAAAATTTCATGGACAGAAGAGACTGATGGGCTAGAGTCCATGGGGTCAAAGAGTCGGACATGACTTAGCAACTAAACAACAACAACAAATCAACCCCCAGCCTTACAAGCTTGACTGACACAACTTGGGAACACCATTTCTTACCCCAAGTCCCAATCTGTTGTGGATACTCAATGAAGTCGCTTAAATTTCCATCCTAAATTAGATTTCCACTGGTACCATTTTGTGTCCCTGTGGAATTCATACTAGTATATTCCTGGAATCTGTTTCCAGGACCAAGAGAAGCCCTCATCCCCTGCAGAACAGATGTTCAGGCCTCATCTCTGACTGTGGTGAAACCTGCCCCCTGATTGGGCCTCTCCTCTGTCCTCAGGAATCTCTCACCCCTAAATGAGATTGGCATGCTCCTCTCCACAGCCCTCTTGGGCTTCATGCTTTGCCACATTCATCCTTTTTAAAGCATTTTATTTATTTATTTATATTTTGGCCATGCCACACCACATGTGGGATCTTAGCTCCCTGATCAGGGATTGAACCCCTGCCCCCTGCAGTGGAAGCACAGAGTTTTAACCACTGGACCACCAGGGAAGTCCCTACCACATTCATCTTAAAAATTCCTATCCTCACCCGTTTCTCCTTGAATTACTTGGTTTGCCTGAAACAGTGGGAGAATCTAGGGCAGGAGGCCAAGGCCTCTCAAGTAACTCCACAAAGGCGACACCCAATTTACCTGAACGAGGTATAAATTAGCTGTGGTGATGTGATAACCCGTGGGGTTCAGCCAGGGTACATAGGCTGTTGTACTGGTTTTTCAAATGACAGTTAGTAACAAATTTAACAGCACAACTTAAACATGCAGACATTCAGAGACAGAAAAGGTACAAAGGACAGAGCATAAGGGTACCAATCATGACAGTCTTCATGTTTTCTGAAGAGATCAACTTTTGTGAAAATTGGAGAAAATGTTTCACTAATAGATCACTTCATCCGAAAGCAGCTTGAAAATTTACTCACCTGCCTTAGCCCAGGATGGATAAATAGTTATATGACCAGATACTGCTTCAGTCCCAGGGTTCATATATCTTAGAACAACATGAAACAAGGAGAGACTTGACTTCCCCACATTTAACATGATTCTTACTTCATTCTGAAAAATACCAAAAACCCATAAAGTATAGAAGAGACAACTGGTTAAAAGAAATGTTAGCCAGACAGCGACTTTATTCAAAAGTTTCACTACTGGGCTTCACTACACACACACACCCACCCACCCACCCCCCACACACACCCACACACACACGCACACACTCAAACACATACACACACACTCAAATAACACCACATGCACACCCACTCAACAAGCACCAAGTGACTAACTCTGTGAAAGATGAAAACAGGCAAGTCAGCCAATCAATTAAAATCACTTACAATTAAAGTCACAGTGAAAACACACTCCCCTCAGCAATCAAGCTCCTCTTTTGACCTTTTAGCAATCAGGCATACAGAGCGGAAGGTTAGATGAACTAGTTTAGGAAAAGCCACAATGACAGGGGCAACCACCATTGGCTGGGAGAAATAAAAAGACAGAAGAGAAGGAAGAGACAGTGTATTAGAGAACACCACCAGCTGTGTCAGGAGAGACAACTCCAGGGTCTACTTCCCATACATAGCACTAGAAACAGTCACAGAAAGCAGCAGAGGCTAAGGAGAGTTTGTGAAAAAGTGAGTGTTATCGCTCAGTCGTGTCTGACTGTTTGTGAGCCCATGGACTGTAGCCCACCAGGCTCCTCTGTTCATGGGATGTTCCAGGCATGAATACTGAACTGGGTAGCCACACCCTTCTCCAGGGGATCTTCCAGACCCAAGGATCAAACTCGGATGCCCTGAATTGCAGACAGATTCTGGACCACCTGAGCCAGCAAGGCAGCCCAAGGAGAGGTTGTAAGACCCCAAATACATCAGTGATGAAATCTGGAGGTAACTAAAATACACCTGCTAAATAATATGGAATTTATCTCAATCCCTATCGGAGAAAAACGTGGGCTATCTGCTGGGGACAGGGAATTGTGCTGGTCCCCAGGTCCCTGGTCCTCATACAATGCTGTGTAAGTGTTGCTGTGCCCATGACCTTGAAGGAGAGTGTAGACTACTTCAATTCTGAACCACAGACCACATGTCCAGATCTAGCTGCATCCCAAGGAAAGTTCATGAAACACGGAAATTTCTAAATCAGTAGTTCTTTAGGCCTTTCCTCCAGCTCCTTTGGTTGAAATGAAGGGGATTTTTGTTGAATGGGACATCAATGACAGTAAAGACTGGTGCTAAGTAGAATCCCTTGCTCTGGGAGAAGGGGTGGCAGCCAACCCACCCTGAGGATCTCCATGGCCCTCACAGTTTGATGGAATTCATCTTTAAGGGTTGATTCTAGGGCTTCCCTGGTGGCTCAGATGGTAAAGAATCTGCCTGCAATGCAGGAGACCCAGGTTTGGTCCCTGGGTCAGGAAGGTCACCTGGAGAAGGGATGGCAAGCCACTCCAGTATTCTTGCCTGGAGAATCCCATGGACAGAGGAGCCTGGTGAGCTACAGTCTGTGAGGTCCCAAAGAGTCGGATATGAGTGAGGGATTAACACTTTCATTTTTACATCATTAAGGGTTAAGTCCACACTGGAAAATAATAATGCAAGAATGTATTAAGGGCAGAGTAAAGTAAGTGGTGATTCCAGGCAACACCACCCAAGTTCTCTGACTAAGAATACTAACAGAAAAATCCATCATTAGAAATTCATTCTTCTGTGTTAACCAGCTATTCTTTCAAACTGCAAATACCTGGGAGGAGGTATATACCTTAGCTGGGCTCTTAGTCACTCCACTCGCATCCTATTATGATTCAGTGGAATTCACTGCCTTTTTCTGAACAATGGAGTAAGAGTAGGGAACCAAAGAACTGCTATATTTGGGGAAGACAGAAAACAGTGATGTGTCTAAAATTGCTAGGTACTGTTAAAGAAAGGCAACCTAGATAGGGGACTCTGCCAGGCGAGTAGCAACATTAGAATCAATGACGGCCCCTAGGGAATTGTGAGCCCATCCCTGTTTCTCTAAGAGCTGTCTGATTTTTTAAGTTATTTTATCTATCTATCTTCTACCTGTCTAGTTGTTCCAGATCTTAGTTGCGGCACACAGGAACTTCAGCTGTGGCTTGCAAATTCCTGGTTGCAACACAAACTGACTTACAATTATCATCAACTTGCCTCTTTATTCTCAGCTTCTCCATTAAGCAGCAGCTTAAAGAGAACAACCTCAAAGAGAAATTCTGACAACAAAACTACTCAATGACTATACAGAAATGTTGTTACAAATGTAATATAAATTCCAAAGGCAAACAGGCAATGTGTGAATTCCTTAATTATTCCACTGCAAAGCCAAAAGAAATGGATACAGTAGAGAGGACTGCAGGAAAGCAGAAATATGGAAAGAAAAACGGAATAGCACTGACCACAACTCCTCCTTTATCTTAGTTTATGTTCATATAGTAATTCAGAGTTTTAAAAAAATTTTTAAGTATTGGTCAAAAATCAGCAATACAGGTTTTATTAGCATTATTTGTCAACTCATTTTTATTCTCCACAAACGGCTTTAAAGAAAAAGGTCTCTCGTGAGAGGCCTAATCTCATTTGGGAAACTTCTTTTTAATTAAAAAAAATTTTTTATGCCACACCTCAAAGCATGAGGGATCTTAGTTCCCTGACGAGGGGTCGAACCCAAGCCCCCTGCAGTGGAAGTGCAGTGTCTTAACCACTGGACAGTCAGGGAAGTCCCTGGGAAACTTCTTATAAAAAGAATGGAGCTGACAGTCAACATATTAGACACACAATAGGACATAATTTATGTTTCAGTTCAGTTCAGTCGCTCAGTCGTGTCCGACTCTTTGCGACCCCATGAACCGCAGCACGCCAGGCCTCCCTGTCCATCACCAACTTCCAGAGTTCACCCAAACTCATGTCCATTGAATCGGTGATGCCATCCAGCCATCTCATCCTCTGTCATCCCCTTCTCCTCCTGCCTTCAATCTTTCCCAGCATCAGGGTCTTTTTAAATGAGTCAGCTGTTCGCATCAGGTGGCCAAAGTATTGGAGTTTCAGCTTTAACATCAGTCCCTCAAATGAACACCCAGGACTGATCTCCTTTAGGATGGACTGGTTGGATCTCCTCGCAGTCCAAGGGACTCTCAAGAGTCTTCTCCAACACCACAATTCAAAAGCACCAATTCTTCTGCACTCAGCTTTCTTTATAGTCCAACTCGCACATCCATACATGGCTACTGGAAAAACCATAGCCTTGACTAGGCAGACCTCTGTTGATAAAGTAATGTCTCTGCTTTTTAATATGCTGTCTAGGTTGGTCATAACTTTCCTTCCAAGGAGTAAGCGTCTTTTAATTTCATGGCTGCAATCACCATCTGCAGTGATTTTGGAGCCCAAAAAAATAAAGTCAGCCACTGTTTCCTCTCTTTCTCCATCTATTTGCCATGAGTAATTTATGTTTAGTATCACCTAAATTTATATAGTCAGAATAAAGAGGGGCAGGTTTGTGAAAATTTCCTTGCTTTAAAGGATTATCTCCTCATACATTGCTTATTTTGTACATTGGTTATTTTTATTTGACAATTTTGTGTTTTTTTAAGTGTTGGAGAAAACGTTTCTCACTTGTGGCTTTTCACTTACCTTTGTATGTGCTGTAAACTTTTTAGACAATAGTCTGTGTTACTTTTAAGAATTATTTTTATTATGTTGAAATTTAAAAGTTATACGATTTTTTTAAAAGTCTCCAGGGATAAATACCATCTTTAATTGCTTCATTTTCTGATTTGGTGACCAAATTAAAGTAACAGTAAGCTGTGAAATTAATATATACGCTTAATATAAAATCCAACCTTAGCCCGAGCCCCATCCATACTCCGAAGAACAAGAATCCTGGAGTCAGATTTGGGGCGAGTCCACATTCTGGGGGACCCACTGAGAGGGCTGTGGGTGAACGTCTGGGCGGCTCTGCCCTGAGGTGGGTCCCCTTGGCTGCTTACCTGCACCGGAGTCATCTGAGCGTACCCCCTCCAGCTAAACTCTGGAAACTCCAGGGGATCAAATCCAAACCGAAGTGCTCTTCCACTGGGTGTAGTGCCGTCTTCAATCTCGTACCTCATGTGATGCAAATCCGGGAAATAGTAGTTGTTTTCAGGCCTTTATTATAAATAAAAAGTAAACGAGCATACAGTGAACTGAGGTTCATTGATAACCCAAATATCCTTTAATCCCAGTAGGTGGCACTAAAAGAACTCCCCCATAATTAACAGAACACATTAAATATGGACAAGGGAGAGAGGCCCCCTGCTTTCTCTCTAAATCATTGCTTTAACTCATGTAAACATTCACAAAAAATACATCCAACTCCTACTCAGTCCAGTTAGAGAAAATAATTAAGAACAACCCAGTGACGGCATCCTCTGAAATGTTCTAAATGGTTACCAACCATTTAGCAAAGTCAAACTGGGTTATTTGCTATAAATTCATTCATTTATATACTCATATTCACTGATTACATAAATATTAATGATTTTGCCAAGCACTGTTGCTAAGCAGCATAGATATAATAGTGAACACGACCGTGAAATTTACCGTGAATACATATTACTTTATGACAAATACTTTCCTAAGCTAAGTTTACAAGTTAAATACATTTTCTCTACATATACATATATGTTTTGATCATTAGAATGACTTTTTTATGCCTTGTCTTCTCTTATTGTACACCTGTAAATGGACTCAGGAGTCCAATATTGGTAACCACAGAGAAGGATCAAAATTATTCTAATGCAGGACTTCCCTGGTAGTCCAGTGGTTAAGACTCCACACTTCAATTGCAGAGGGTAGAGGTTCCACCCCGGATTGAGGAACGAAGATCCCACATGCCATGTGACAAAAGTTAAAAAACAAAACCAAAATATTCTAAACTTTCTGTGACATTTTATATTCAAACAACTTTAAGTCCTTCAGAATGGTAGGATTTTGACAATCCAGTCCCAGGCTAACAGGTGTTGATGGATTTAAAGCCATAAAGACCAATTAGTCAAGGAAAATAAAAGGCCTGCTCCTATACTGCAAGTAGAATTAGGAATGCTTACAATTTTTCTGGAGCTAATTTATGAAGAGTCCTAAAAATGTTCATTCTCATTGACCTAGTAATTCTACTTTGGGGAATATTTTCTAAAGAATGATTTTATAGGGTCAAAAATTAACATCAAAGAATGTCTATAATAGTGAAAAACTTGAAACAATACAAATGTACAATTATGAAATAATTAAATTTTAAAATATTATGCAACAGTATTTTAACACTACTTAATTACAGTGGATAATGTTCATGATATCATGTGAAGATATTGATATAAATTAAGTAAACAAATTCAATACTAATTTTTATTCATAGACAAAGCCCAGAAAATATACAAAAAAATATTAAAAGGGGTTATCTCTGGGTGGTAGAATGAAGACTTCCTTTTGCCTTTTTACTTTCACTGTACTCCTTAAAATTTTACAATGGATACATATTACATTATCACAAAAACTTTAGAAAACAAAGTGAATGTGATTGCTTTCTCAACTTGTAGGGAAAACTAAAAATGCATATTATAAACATTTGGAGGAACTGAGGGCAAAAAGATGCAAGATTTATCAACCTGGAAGAAAGGTGGTGTGGCATCTACATTTCTGGTTTGCTAACCTTTTATTTCAGTATTATTCACTACTAAATCAAAGGACAATTTAAATCCCATGTGTATATACGTGGAGCTTCCCAGGTGGCGCTAGTGGTAAAAAAAACCTGCCTACCAATGAAGGAGACATAAGAGAGGTGGGTTTGATCCGTCATAATCAGGAAGACTCCCTGGAGGAGGTCATGGCAACCCACTCCAGTATTCTTGCCTGGAGAATTCCATGGACAGAGGAGGCTGGTGGGTTAGAGTCCATGGGGTTGGAAAGAGTCGGACACAACTGAAGAGACTTAACACAACACAACCCGTGTATATATGTATTGACTGTAATGTTAGTATTATGGCCTCAGGATAATTTGGGTAATTTATTCTGACGCATCACTTCAACTTCCAAATTAGCCAATCACCTACACAGCAGGAAGGAGAAAAAACTCATGCTGGTTAAATAGGGGGAAAGCTCGCTTTATCAACAGGAGGGAGGAAAGAGGCAAAGCATGGGTGGAAAATGTTTCTAAGCCAATTCACAAAGTTCCTCTGTTTCACCATGAGCCTCGTTGGTCTACAGGAAGACAAAACTACAGATGTGCCCGTCTTCACACTCATTTTATTATGAATCCCTGTGACCATCATTTATTTAGAAAGGACAGGAGAAAGCACAGCTGAGCAGCTCTGAGCCTGAGACCTCAAATGCTGGGAACATCAAGGAAAAGGAGAGATGTTCCATTCTGTCAATAAATAAGACGGTTCACTTGACTACATTAAAGATCTCTTTATTAACCTGGTGACAAGGCAGAAACAGTGAAGATGAGATTTAGAAGACGCTGCATGTCACAAGACTTTCAGCAAATGATTCAAAGTCGGCATATTAAAAATTAGATTCTTCCTCCCTCCACGGAGGGACACTTACGGATGGATCATGGTTTCAGATAAATATAGAAACTGCTAAACAATTGGGACAGAAGCTGCATGTGCCATACCCGCTGCAGTCCCCCTGGGACCTCAGTTTCCACCTGGCTCCCTTGCTCCTTCCATTCACTGTGATTTGCTTCTGCATGAGATGGGGGACTTCCTCTCATTCCTAAAGCTGTCTCACCACCCCCAGCACCCAAGCCCCACAGTCATGGGTCCAGAAAAAGCAGCAGAAGGTGCAACTGCCAGGCTCCTCCAGGCTGGGAGCTCACATGGATGTTCAGCCATGAGAACCCACCTCCTGACTCCAGCCCGAGACTTGCCCAGCTGGCTTTCTGCCCCTCTGGGAACTTTCCAGTGAGGACACTGTGTGACCTGCAAAGTGGAATCATTTTAGGGCAACTTTGTACCTCCTGCTTTTTTTTAGAAAAAAGATTGTTTTTTGACGTAGACCTTTCTTAAAGTCTTTACTGAATTTGCTACAACATTGCTTCTGATTTATGCTTTGGTTTTTTTGGCTGTGAGGCATGTGGGATCTTAGGTGCCTGACCAGGGATCAAGCCTGCTTTGGAAGGCGAAGTCGTAACCACTGGACCACCAGGGAAGTCTCTACCTCCTGCTTTAATTGGACTCACAGACGAGTGTCTAGACTGCAGATGACAGCACAGCTTCACTTCCTGCTCTCTCACTGTGGGACCCCTCCTCTCTCCCCAGGACCGTCGGCACAGACGGGACTCTGAGGAAACCTTCACAACATCAGAACACAGAGGCATCTTCCTGAGGACTCACCGCTGGCAGGCCTTCCCCACGACGTGCCCTCGGCACTGGCAGACTCCGGAGGGCCCGCTGCATACAGGGGTGACGGCTCCACCGATGTCACACCGACACCCTGAGAGTCGGGAAACAGCCGGGGTCACCCATCACAGCATCTCCAGGCTGGAGGCCTTCCCTCCCTCTATGAGGAGTGGAAACCAGGAGTGGAAACCAGTGGTTGCCTTCTTTCCCAGGACGTGTCTTACATCCAGGAGGTATTTGAAATTTGTAGGAAAATCCCAGAGAAAGATGGCACGGTGCCCCCACCCTCCCCCGGCCCAAGAGTCCACCTGAAACGCGGAGACGCACTGGTAGGCCACTTCCAACTCCGCTGTACCACGTAAAGTGACAGCAGCCGGGGAGCTAAACACGATTCACAACACAGTATGTTGTAAACAGTAGGTGCTAAGGAGAGGCTGCTTGAAAGATATCAGAGTGGCCTTGTGGGGCGACCACTCCTGCAGTTGTATTATTTAATGTGGTATTATCTTGTGTGAACTTTTTTAATATTTCAAATTTATCTCTAAAATGACTAAGTCTTGATGTTATTTACATCTCCCCCAGGGCTCCCCTGCACCCCAATTATGATTTTTTATAATTGACCCAACAGTATGCTGGTAGAAGACAAGGGGAAGCAGCTCTGGTTGAAATTTACTACTCGTCTTAAGGGAATTCTGGCCAATTTCCCTAGACAGAACTTTTCAGTCCCATTCTATCAGAAAGTCAGCAAGAAGACAGTGAACTTGGAAGCAAGGTTACTCTGTAGTCTTTGCCCATCAACATTTTTGCCTTACACAGGAACCCCTGGGAGAATTTACCTTGACACCCAAAGTAATTGCTCTTTTCCAAAGCAAAATATCCATCTTCGCATGTGTCACAGGAATCACCACCAACATGGGATTTACAATGACAGTCACCATCTAACTGCAGAACAATGAGCAGATGAAAAAATTTGGTGAGATTACAGAATTTGCTGGGCTTCCCTGGTGGCTCAGATGGTAAAGAATCTGCCTGCAATGCAGGAGACCCAGGTTCAATTCCTGGGTCGAGAAGATCCCGTGGAGAAGGGAATGGCAACCCACTCCAGTATTCTTGCCTGGGAAATCCCATGGACAAAGGAGCCTGGCGGGCTACAGTCCATGGGGTAGCAAAGAGCTGGACACAACTGAGCCACTTTGAATACTTTTTCACAGAATTTGCTAATCTTCAAGATTTCAAACTGGCTTGTTTTGTCCTATGAAGCAGGGTAGCTGGGATTTGAAAACTCCCATGAAGATGGCCACATGCTATACAATTACAGAGGTACTAACCCCCTCTTGCATAAATCCCACAATTAACTGTTACTATATTCTACCAGCATCCCAGGAAAAATTGGTCCACGTTACCTGCCCACACTCTCCAATTCCGCTCATGGTTCCCGCCACGTGGCATCGGCATTCTGGGAAGAGAAGAGAGCATTCTTGGACCAAGGTTACAGAAAGGCCAGTTCCGCCTCTAGGTACAGGACACACTAATAATAATATGGGTGCAATCACTTTCCAGCATGCTCCAACAGAATTCCAGTTTGCATCCATCAGGCCTAAAACTGGATTGCTTCCTGGGCTCAGAAGAACCCAACAACTGGATCAATATCATCTACCTACAAGAAGTACTGGTTCATTTATGACCACTCATAAATGACAAAAGCTGCACCGTCATGGGATTTTTAATCGATTCTAAGGTTGAGGTTATTACTGATATGCTTACATGAAAATATACCCTATTGAAAAATATTCACTCCACTGAGCTATCTTTAGCTTGGTGTTTTTCAGTTCTATCCTGGCTTCCAACTAAACATAAAATGAAAATAAAGTGAAACCGGAAAGTGTGGATTATAAAAACAAGGCGGAAAAACCATTTATCAAGCAGCTGCCATGACAAACACCATGATACATATGGAAACAGGATATAAATCCCTTGCTGAGATTTCGAAAATGATAGAAGTTCTGCCAAAAGTCGGGGGGGTGAGACATCAAAACATTTACACAGAATTTCAAACAAACTGAATGGATTAAATCAATAGCCCTTTTGTGAGTTGAGTCACTGAGGTAGAGAAAATTAAGAGGAAGTTACAATATATTAAAAAACACTGAACGTAGGAAACCTTACCTGAACATCCATCAGGGTTTTCTCTGGCCAGATTCCAATATAATGGTTTGCAGATGCTACATGAAGGACTTTCAACATGAAGCTTGCATTGGCAATGGCCCTTTAAAAGAAAAGTAATCATCTGACATCTTAGAATGAAGAGGTTCCCAAACAAGCATTCTGAGAAAAGCTGGTCACAGAAATATATTTTGGTCATGAAAAGTAAATTAAGTATATTCGGGGGGAGTGAAAGTACTGGGTTGATTTTAACAATCTGCTAATTGCTTTTGTTTTACTATTTACTTATTTGTTATACACAGAATCCACATATGTGCTTAAAATTGGAAAGTTCAGAATAAGAAAAAATTTTAATGATTCTTATTTACAACATTGTCATTATCTGTGGATTCTGTTACACTGTGGATATAAATCTAAACGGAAAATATCTGAACATTTAACTTGCTGAGATTCAGTAGAAATTAGATTTATCTGCAAGCATGTTTATAATATGCAAGAGTCACCTCCTTGCTTAAACATCATCAAGTCCCACAGTGAGGACAGAGACTTTCTCCCACTTTCCCTCCAGAACCTGGGGTTCCAGCTTTTGCATGCTTTGAGGCTAAGAAGATAATTTCTAAAGTGCTTAGAAAATGAATCAGAATGCCACAGCACTGTGCTTGGAGTAACATCAAGTAGACTACAATTACTCTGTACACAGACAGCTTAATTAAACGTTTACTGGCCTTTGATTTTCTTAATTTTAATTATGTATGTCAGGCTTATGTGCAAATCTCTAGGGAGGCAATGCCTTCAGAGGAACGCTAGGACTCCACAATTCTACAAAAAGTTTAAATAGACCGTATTCTTTTGTTTTTGACCAAAAGAAATTACAATATCATATACGCACTTTGAAAAAGAGCAATAGCCTCTTCAAGCAATTCAGCCTCAGGTCTTAATTTAATTTATTTTTAATTTCAGGAAGCTCACAAATGTGTCAGTTTCAAATAAATATCAGAATAATAGTTAGAACTGCAACCCTTTAACAATATTCTACTTACCAAACTGGAGTCCAGAGTTCCGGCTGGGTCACAGACATTGCTTGAGCCTGGATATGATGTATAAATAGTTATATGGTGTAGAAATGTCTGGGATTTTAATGTTCATTTGTCCCTTTGTTTTGATGTTTCAAGGTTTTTTTTTTTTTTAAGGTTTCCTTGTTTTTTAAACTAGTGCATCTATATTTATATTTTTTAATAGATGGGTGGCTAGGACTTTGCATGTATTCAGTTGGCCAAAAAGTTCATTTGTATTTTCCTGTAATATCTTATGTTAAAACCCAAAAGAACTTCTGGGCCAACTCAATAATTCAGAAAAAGACACCTCTAAGACATAGCCTTCGTGGTCCTTACTCCCCAAATCAACCTTGTGGTCACTCAACGACTCTCTTCCCTGCCTCCTCCTAAAAGTTCATTTCTAAATGATGAAAAGGAGACTGGGGAAATGAGTCTAGACTTTTGAACATCCTTAGAATTATCCAGAAGAGGGCAGTATTATACAAAGAGTTTTTTTTTTTTTTTTAATTGTCTAATTCAATGCTGGGCTTCCCCGGTGGCTCAGAAGGTGAAGAATCTGCCTGTAATGTAGGAGACTGGAGTTTGAGGGAAGATCCCCTGGAGAAGGGCATGGCAACCCACTCCAGTATTCTTATCTGGAGAATTCCATGGACAGAGGAGCCTGGTGGGAGTCATGGACACACTGAGTGACTAACACACTAACAATTAGCTGTTACAGAATTTGTAAGTACATTTTTTAGTTAACCAAGACTTACTTCTTTCATTATCACAGCCCCCTTGCTCTCCACCTGTACAAAAATTGCGTCTAAAATTAATTAATTTCTTGCCTTCGTCAATCTCACGTTATAAGGGGAAGAATCAGGCAGATTAGGGTCAAAAGTGAAGCGGTGACCAACAGTGGGCCTGGCAGGCTTTGCAGGCTTCTCTGGGAGGCTGGCCACACACACAAGGTGGAGAGGAGCCCACCGCCCAGCCATCTGCGGTCCTCCCTACCTTGGCAGTGGGGGAAATCAGAGGCGCCCGAGAGACACCTGTCGCACCGCTGCCCCGTGATCCCCGGCCGGCACGCACACTGTCCAGTCACTGGGCTGCAGGGCGTCTGGTAGGACCCAAGGGCTGAACACTGGCAGGCTGGATGAAAAGACCTCAGTCAGAGCCACAGCAGGGGCACCCGGGACCCGCATAAGAGCACGGAGCTGGGGCCCGAAAGACCCAAAGGCAGTTCCAGCTTCACCTCTAATCAGACTTGGAACCTGAAACAGATCGCGCTGTTGCTCTAAAATGCAGTTTCCCCTTTTTTAAGTGGGAATAATATTAGTATCTACTTGATAAGAGCCCAATGGGGTAGAACTCCAGGAGAGGGACTAGAGAATTAGTGACATGGTCCGAAGAAACTAAACATAAGAGAGAAGAAACAGGTCTAGTGCTGCTCAGCCAGCTCACGTCAGACAGCAGAACAAGGACTCAGCTCTTCGGCTATCCGGGCCAGCATCCTCCGAGGCCCCAGATTCCCTCCAGGCCTGTCTGCAGAGATCAGGCCCCTACCCAGGGCAGACGACTGAGGAAACGTTCTTGGGCTCTGGGATGGTTTATGCTTGGATGTTGCCTAGGCTGTAGGGCTCAGATGTTGGCTCAACACCAGTCCAGGTACGGCTGAAAAGGTGCTTTGTTAGATGTGACGAACATTTAAGTCTGCTGACCTCGAGTAAAGCAGGTTACTCTGCACAGTCTGGGTGGGCCTCGTCCCATCAGTTGAAGGCCATACGAGAAAAGACTGAGGTTCGGGAGGAAGAAGTAATTCCACCTCCAGACAGCCTGTGGACGCCAGCTGCAGCATCAACTGCCCCCTCCCTCCCTGGGTTTCTAGCCTACTGGTCTGCCCTGCAGACTTTAGATGCAACAGCCCCACAAACACAAGCGCTGATTCCTTAAAATAAATCTATCTATCTATATCTACATCTATCTATATCTATAGATATAATAAGTCCCTTATATAGAAACCCTCATGTTGCAAGCTTTCAAAGATGCAAACGTGTGTTCCTCCAATGACAGGCACAAGCGAAACTGCAGCCTGCCCTCCGTCTCCTGTTGCTGACGAGCCTTTGGCTCTACCATCTCCCACCTCCTCTCCCTCCTCCAGTTAGTAACTCTTCTTGCCTGGTCAGGTGATGCCAGCCCCTGTGTGTCAGCCCTTGCACTGTACTACTGTACTTTTCAAGGTATAGTACTATAAGGTTAAAAGTGCTTTCTTTATTTTTCATGTTTGTTTTTTATGTATTCTTGGTGTGAAAAGTATTATAAACCCATTACAGCATGGTACAGGGGCTTCCCTGCTGGTTAAGAATCCACCTGCAATGTAGGAGACCTAGGTTCAATCCCTGGGTTGGGAAGATCCCCTGAGGAGGGCATGGTAACCCACTCCAGTATTCTTGCCTGGAGAATCCCCATGGACAGAGGAGCCTGGCGGGCTACAGTCCCTGGGGGCACAAAGGGTCGGACACACCTGAGCATCTATGCACACAGAATTCAGTACCATATAACCGATTGTGTCAGTGGGTACCTAGGCTTACTTTGTAGGACGAATGAACGTGCTCTGGGGCCAGAACCCATTCATAGGTGGGGGAATGACTGTACAGACACACATCCTATGGGTTCTGTCTCTTTGGAGAGAACCTTTGTCCCTTTGTCCTTTTGGAGAGGGACCCTGACACAGGTCCTCTCTGCTCTTCTTCCTTTAAGGAAGGGAATGCAGAGAGCAAACACTCATGCTGGCAGCTGGAGCAGCAACAGGAGCCTGGAGCAACAGAGGAGGCAGCTCCAGCCAGCATCACATGGGTGAAATTAAAAACACTGACTCCTCCCAGGACCAGAGGGGTTGTCTAGGGAGCCTCAGAAGACGCAGACACACTCCAGAGGTGAAAACAAAGACACGGCCTTAAATACAGGTACATTATTTTAAATTGTGAATGACTCAATCTGGCATCACACTTTGGGTTTCTATCCGGCTTATCAATGAAAGCTGCCAGCTCCCAAATCCAAACCCCAACACTGACAGCCTGTTTCTCACTCTTGGAAATACCACTAGGCTTTGCAAATATTTTAAATCTGCTCTTTGCTTTGATCCAGGTCCTTCTGAGTTTTTGGAATCTTTTCTTCTCATCTGCTCTTCACTGTGCTTCTGCTTTGAGATACTTTGATTCTCAAAGAGTATTAAAAAATGATGATATTTAATAATACAAGGAATCAGGGAGCCTGTCTGCTGTGCTCCCCCTCAAATCTTCCAGCCTCAAGCACAGTCCTGGTCTTTCTTCTGGTTGTTGTTCACGCGCTCAGTCATGTCTGACTCTTTGCAACCCCATGGACTGCAGCACGCCAGGCTTCCCTGTCCCTCACTGTCTCCTGGAGTTTGCTCAACCTCACATCCATCGAGTTGATGATGCTATCAAACCATTTCATCCTCTGTCGCTCACTCTCCTCTTTCACCCTCATCAAGAGGCTCCTTAGTTCCTCTTTGCTTTCTCCCATTAGAGTGATATCATCTGCATATCTGAGGTTGTTGATATTCCTCCCAACAATCTTGATTCCACCTTGGGATTCATTCAGCCTGGCATTTCGCCTGATGTACTCTGCATATAAGTTAAATAAGCAGCATGACCACATACAAACTCAACATACTCGTCCCAATTTTGGACTAGTCCGTTGTTGCATGTCCAGTTCTAACTATTGTTTCTTGACCTGCATACAGGGTCCTGGTCTCTATGACATGCCAAACAGATATTTATTAAATGGAGGAATAAGCAACTATTGAAATCCTTTCCTGGGTCCAGCCCTGTAGTTCAACTGATGTTTATTTTCTCGTTGAATCTTGCAACACTGCTGTGTGAGGCACTGCTCTGGGGGACGCCACCCTCTTCCCTGTCAGTGAATAAACTCACAGAGTGAGGCGACACTGCCAGGCAACATGTAAATTTCGAGAAAAAGAGAGCTCCTTATTATTTCAGGGGTGCTCTCGACGCCCAGGATTTTGGAGGTCTTCCTTCTGTTGGAAGAGCAGGCTGGCACCTTCTCCATCCGAGCCACAAAGCCAGCATTTCAGTTCCATCGTAGTGAACACCCTCCACCTCTCTGGCTAACTGATCAGACCTACAGAAAATCCCAAGGCTTCTTCCAACCGCCTCAATGTTCTAGACAAACACTGAACTGCAAAGCGAAGGGCCAGTTCAAAGCAAAATTGCACAGGACTTGGCCCATCCTTCTGGATTTGGTTTTCCCCCTTGGAAAGGCTGGGGGGGTTCTCCCGGGGGCATCCCAGGTCAGAAGCCTGCCCCTGAGCTGCCACCCGCCTTCCACTGATGCATCTGGCCTCTTTCCAGGGCCAGTTTGTCTGATTTGTGAGAATACGCTGACATGTAGGAAAAGGTCAGACATGCACTGGTAACATATATATAGGACTTTTCTAAGGAACTACCTGTAACCACAATCCAAAGGCTACGGCAAACTCCAATGGGGACAGTTCAGGTCCCGGGACACTGAGGTTTGGGGGCAGCTTCACTGTGACAGGCTTCAGTGCCAGCCATGGGAGGCCCCCATTCTCTACACTCCCACCCTCCTGGTCTCTGCTCTAAGTGCTGACTAGCGGCTACTTAGCAAAATGCACAAGGGAAAAAGCAGGAGGAGGAAGGAAGAGGAAAAGAAAAATCAAGAAGAAGGAGAAGGAAGGAAGGAAGGATGGATGGAGAGGATGAAAGGGAACAATACCTCCCACCCACCCCCACTCCCCCGCCCCCGCCAAAGGACCAAGTTCACAGAGAGCCTCGGTATGTTTTCCGCTTACAGGTAAAGTGCTAAGCCAGACGTCAACACAAACATAAAACTGAAATACACAGAGACGATTCTCGTCATGGCCTCACATCTATGATTTGACTTTCAGCTCCAATCAAGAAAACTGCAAGCACTTCAGTGAATCCAAAATAAAATGAGAAGAAGACAGCCTTGAGCTTAAAGTCTGGAGCAAATTAAGCTAATGCAAAACATAAATACTGAACTGCAGTTGGCAAGAACAATTAGGAAGGGTTTTAGGATTCTTTTTAAGAAGATTTAAAAAAAAAATTTTAAAGCAATGTAGAGCAAAGCCACACAAGCATTCTTTGGCAAGATATATTGGACCCTCTGATGTAGCATTTGTGGCTATACAGGTTCGATTCTAAAATTCCATGGGTCAAGCAACCAACTTCATCTAAGAAAGGTCACAAATTGAAATACTGGGTCAGACCTCAATGCTAGACCAAGTTCAGATTTCAGCATGTCTGGCCTTCAGCCACTGGCTTCAACACTGCCCAAAGGAAAAAAAAAAAAAAAAAAATTAAAAGATCACCAAAGCTGTTAGAAAAAGTGAGTACCAGAGAAGGGAGACCATTGGCAACAGAATGTGAGAGCATCCCAAAGGCTTCCAGAGCCTAATGGCTCAAATCTGGAAGAACAAACTTGGCGGCACACCTCTCCACGCCACTAGGAATGAGGCTGCCCTGATCTTTCTCCTGTTTTTTGTCAGACTTCATCTTCACTACTCATAACCTCGCCTACTCCTAACATAAACTTCTCTGGGATTGGTCCCTGAAAAGTCAAAGTGTAGTCGCTCAGTCAAATCTTACTCTTTGTGACCCCATGGACTGTAACTCGCCAGGCTCCTCTGTCCATGGGATTCTCCAGGCAAGGATACTGGAGAGGGTAGTCATACCCTTCTCCAGGGAATCTTCCCAACCCAGGGATTGAACCCAGGTCTCCTCCATTGCAGGCAGATTCTTTGCCATCTGATCCACCAGGGAAGCCCAGACTGGCCCCTAGTGGACCTTGAAATGGAAGGTTTCCAACTTATCTCCCACCTGCTAATTCTTCTTCACTTTGTCAATGAGACATTTGGTGCATTCAGCTTAAATTACAAATGTAATCATCCCTACCTCATGCTCTAAACCTTCATTATTTGGGATGTCCTTCCATGGAGAAAATATACCTTCAAGGATGAGGTTACCACCCCAGACCAGAGTCAGCTCAGTACTGAATCTGCCTCTAGGATGATTCGTACAACTCCAAATAAGGATCAGCTGTATTGACGTTTCAACGGGAAACACCTGGGTGTTCCAACCCCTAATACTGAACTTCCCTGGCAGAAGTCAAGGCACAGAAAGTAAAGATAACCCACTCCTTTCCTTACCCTCCCATCTGCGGGTGATCCAAATCTCTGGGCGGGAACTGCAGAGGGTTTCTGTGGCCCAAGAGGCCAAGACTGAGAAGAGGGGCAGAGGATAGAGGCCCAGGACAGGTCGAAGGACCAAGAGGAAAAGCAAGCGGGGATGTGGCACACAGACATCTGTGCATACAGGGAGATCGGCCAGGATTGGGGTTACAGGCTCTTAAAATGATGTACAGCAGCGGTCCTCAACCTTTCTGGCACCAGAGACCAGTTTCATAGAACACAATTTTTCCACAGGTTGGGGCAGGAGAGGATGGTTTGGGGATGATTCAAGGGTATTACATTTACTGTGTGTGTTATTTCTATTATTATGTTGTGATACATAATGAGATGTTGGAGTTAAGATACCTTGAATTAATTTGGGATTTACCTTATGGGTTTGGTTCAAGCCCTTAGTTCAGAAGAGTGGGTAGCCATTCCCTTCTCCAGGGGATCTTCCCGACCCAGGGATCAAACCTGAGTCTCCCGCACTGCAGGCAGATTCTTTACTGTCTGAGCCACCAGGGAAGCCTGCAATGGGGGAGGACCCAGGTTCAATCCCTGGGTCAGAAAGATACCCCTGGAGAAGGGCATGGCAACCCACTCCAGTAATCTTGCCTGGAGAATCCCATGGACAGAGGAGCACGCTGGTCTATAGTCTATCGGGTCGCAAAGAGTCGGACATGACTGAAGCAACTTAGCACACACATATCACTGACCGCACACCTACTGTTCTTCGGGGCCTGGGCCAGACTCCTCCCTCTCCCTCCCTCCAGCCCCTTCGGTGACTCTTACTAGGATGGGAGACTAAGAGACAGACCAAGCGGAGAGGAGGAGGCTGGTTTGGCAGGTGCTGTCCTCCTTCCTCGAATCCCCAGCCTCCTCCGCCTTGTCTGCCCGGCAGGTTCCTAAACACTGTCCAGGTACCACCTCCTCTCCAGAGCCCACGTGCTTGACCCCTGGGGAGGAGGAAGGGTGAGGTTGAAAGACAAAATCAGGGAGGTGACATGGCCGGGGTAGGAGGACGGTCACATGTAACATACATATATGAGCCAGCAGCTCACTCATTTAAACGGTAGGCCACACAGTTCTGCCAAAAGGAGCCTCTGAATTTCCTTAGGAGGAGACTTATCTCAGGGGACTGACGGTTACTATGTTCATGTTGCTCACTTACCTTGGCAAATAGGGAAGGAGTAGAAACCCGAGCGGCAGGCATCACACCGAGCGCCACCCACGCCGGGGCGGCATAGGCACCTCCCTTGGGCATCACAGATTTCAGGGAGAACTCCTTCCAGGTTACAGTCACAGCCTGCGAAGGGGAAGAGACGTTCAGAGGGGTTCTCCATCCTTCATCCCTTTGTGTGTTTCTCCTTCACCCAGGTGTCTGCCATGGAAACCCAGATTCTGAGTTATCTATAGTTTATATCCAAGCCCATAACTTAAAGGCAAATAGATGGGGGAAAATGTGGAAACAATGGCAGATTTTATTTTCTTGGGCTCCAAATTCACTGCAGATGGTGACTGCAGCCACAAAATTCAAAGACACTTGCTCCTTGGAAGGAAAATTATGACAAACCTAGACAGTGTATTAAAAAGCAGAGACATCACTTTGCCGACAAATGGACATATAGTCAAAGCTATGGTTTTTCCACTAGCCATGGACAGAAATGAGAGTTGGACCATAAAGAAGGGTGAGGGCTGAAGGATTGATGCTTTTGAACTGTGGTGCTGGAGAAGACTCTTGAGAGTCCCCTGGACTGCAAGGAGATCACACTGGTCAAACCTGAAGGAAAACAACCCTGAATATTCATTGGAAGGACTGATGATGAAGCTGAAACTCCAATACTGTGGCTATCTGATGCGGAGAGCCAATTCATTGGAAAAGACTGATGCTGGGAAAGATTAAAGGCAAAAGGAGAAGGGGACAGCAGAGGATAAGACTATCACATAGCATCACCAACTCAATGGATGTGAGTTTGAGCAAACTCTGGGAGAAGGTGAAGGACAGGGAAGCCTGGTGTGCTGCAGTTCATGGGGTGGCAAAGAGTCAGACACAACTCAGTGGCTGAACAATAAATGGTTTACATACCAGTCCTAACCCAGAAGGCTGAGAAAGACTCATCTTTAAGGGAGTAAGACATCTCGCCAGGAAAAATCAGAGATGCCATTCAGGAACCTCTACGGCAGACATTAGTTTACAAAGTATCTGTAATCTTTTAGCATCCATGACTGTGGGAACAACTTTTTCCCCCAACTCAGCCTTAGTTGGGCTTCCCTAGTGGTTTAGGTGGTAAAGAATCCACCTATAATGCAGGAGACCTGGGTTTGATCCCTGGGTCGGGAAGATCCCCTGGAGGAGGGCATGGAAACCCACTCCAGTATTCTTGCCAGGAGAATCTCCATGGACAGAGGAGCCTGGCGTGCTGTAGTCCATGGGGTTGCAAAGAGTCGGACACGAATGAGCGACTGAGCACGCACGCACACACACACACACGAGCCTTATTTAGTAAAATTTCAACTTCATAGATTCCCACTGAATGACTATCTTGAATTAAACATATTTCTACTTCCATTGTTTAGAAGAAAAGAGATGGACATCCATTCAGCCCTGATCAGAGCCAGATGTGGCTCTGGGGGACCTCACTGGGCTTGTTTCAAGCCTGCAGGCACCAGCCCTTCCCAGCAGACAGCGTGCTCCTCTCCATCTCAGGACCTCCGCTCTGGCCGGTCAGTCGTTGCGGGCAGTGCCCTTCCCACGTTCCCTCACATCCTTCAGTTCTCTATGCGGGGAGTCACCACCTCAGGAAGGCCTCCCCCCCACCCCAGTCTGTACCAGCAGCTCCCCCGTCCCTTGCCCACTCTCTGCCTTAACTTGGGTTTGTCTTTCACACTTTAATTACTGAAAACACTTATTGGCTGCGTGGCTGACTTTGACCAGTAGAATAAGGGGAAAGCGCTGTCCTGGGATTTCAGAACCCAGAATTTCAGAATTTTGTAGCTTTGTGGCTTTATGACAGGCTTTGTGGCTTCCATTCTCATGCTCTGGGAACCCTGAGATTGCTGGGGGTGGGAAGGGGTACTCTGTCTGACCTCCTCGAGGACAAAAAACCACAGGGAGAGAGACACTGAGCTGTCCCCAGTGGACCTTCCAGCAAGTTCGGCAGGAAGACTGCCCAGCCAAGCCACAGAATTGCAAGAAATAAACCATGATGTTTTTAGCCACTAAATTTAGGGGCTAAATAGATAATGAAAGACAGCAATAAATGAAGGAAAAACCTATCAGACTAAACACTTAGGGAGAACTCACCTCAGGACACCTGCTGCCATGTACAGGATGTCTTAATCAGTAAGTATTTCTCAGAAAGACAGGGCTCTTGCTCAACTTCATTATGGATGGATAGATAATCAGGTCAAGCAAGAGTCCTGTTAAGATAAGCATTTTATAGGTGAGAAAAAAGAGGCTCAGAAAGGTTAATTAACTTGCCCGAGGTCACACAGCCAGAAAAGCTGAGTAGGAATGTGAATCCAGGTCAGTCTAGTTTTAAAGCCCCATGCTCTTTATATGATGTGAAGGATACAAGCTGATGAAGTGAAGTGAAGTCGCTCAGTAGTGTCCGACTTTTTTCAACCCCATGGACTGTAGCCTACCAGGCTCCTCCCTCCATGGGATTCTCCAGACAATAATACTGGAGTGGGTTGCCATTTCCTTCTCCAGGGGATCTTCCTGACTCAGGGATCGAACCCAGGTCTCCTGCATTCCAGGCAGACACTTTAACCTCTGAGCCACCAGGGAAGCCCGTATACATATTCAAACCATTCTTGTATTTAAAGAATCTACATTTCTATCAAGAACGTTAACATCTAAACCTGCAACACGGTCCCTTGAGGCAGTCCCTAAGGTAGATCAAAGATTTGACTGGGTTAGCCCTACTTCTCAAGCAAGAGAAGTCTCATGCATTTTGGAAAGATTTTCTACAAGGGTTAAAAGTAGTAGATCATTTGAAGAGTCAGCTAAATCCCACTCCTTCCCTTTGCCCTTTTTCATGTAAAAGGTTGGTAACAGAGCTGTAGAATTATTATTATTTTTTTTTTACAATAATGAAGGAAAAAAGATCAGGGTAAGTCAGAACAATTCTAGTCTTTGCATAATCTTTAACTTGCTCATACTTCAATCGAACAGTCACCTAACTTGACAGAAGAGGCACTAGATGTGTCCAAGAGCATAGTGATCACAAGAGAAGCCTTGGAACTCACGCTGGCATGACCACCTACCTGTCTGTCCATCACAGCTGCCACACGAGGTCCCAGTGCCACAGCCCCGTAGGGGGAGACCACCACAGTGAAATGCAGAGGTTTACTGTCAACTAGCCTTGGCAATAAGCCAGGCATTGGAATTCAGTAAGAAACTTGAACTTGACATTGGCATTGAAGTCCAAGGAATCTAGATTTACTACCATTTGTAAACAGAAAGAAAGCATCAAGTACCTATGCTTGCTAAATTTCTGTTTCTGAAATTTACTTTTTAACTTAGGTGTGCTTTCTGTAGTGCAGTGGTTATCATGTTCTCATGACACTTTTTTTTTTTTAACTTATCTGGCAAATACTCCCACACAGTACAGGAACCAGAGATTTCTGAGGCCCCTTCCTTCTTCTTCACCCTCACCTCCCACCTCCTCACCAGGTCGTAGTGCCTGTATCTTAGGAAGGTAGCTGGAATACTCCCCTCCTTCCAGAGTTCCAGAGTCTTCCTCCAGGACCTCATCCTTGTTTGCCTGGTCTATTTCAAGATTCTCCTAACAAGGATGTCTGCTTCCCATCTTCTCCTTCCAACCCACTCTCC